>NC_053398.1:80991977-81310727 GCF_905171765.1 Bufo bufo | reverse complement strand
ACACTTCCACCTCCATGCTTCACAGTTGGTATGAGGTTCTTTTCTTGGAATGCTGTGTTTGGTTTACGCCAAACATGTCCTCTGCTGTTGTGTCCAAATAATTCAATTTTGGACTCATCTGTCCAAAGAACATTATTCCAGAAGTCCTGGTCTTTGTCAACTTTATCGCTGGCAAATGTCAGTCTGGCCTCGATGTTTCTCTTGGAAAGCAAAGGTTTCCTCCTTGCACACCTCCCATGCAAGTTAAACTTGTACAGTCTCTTTCTGATTGTAGAGGCATGTACTTCTACATCAACAGTAGCCAGAGCCTGCTGTAGTTCTCGAGATGACACTTTAGGGTTTTTGGATACCTCTTTTAGCATCTTGCGGTCTGCTCTTGGGGTGAACTTGCTGGGGCGACCAGTCCTGGGCATGTTGGCAGTTGTTTTGAAAGCCCTTCACTTGTAGACTATCTTCCGGACAGTGGAATGGCTGATTTCAAAATCTTTTGAGATCTTTTTAAATCCCTTCCCAGACTCATAGGCTGCTACAATCTTTTTTCTGAAGTCCTCTGACAGCTCTTTTGCTCTCACCATGGTGCTCACTCTCACTTCAACAGTCAGGAGCACACCAAACTAAATGTCTGAGGTTTAAATAGGGCAAGCCTCATTCAACATGCAGAGTAACGATCTACTAATTATGTGCACCTGGTGTGATATACCTGTGTGAGATCTTAGCCAATTTAAGAGGGAATACATGTGAGGGTGTCCTATCTTTTTCCTCAGTTAGAATAGGCATTTTTGTAGAATGACATTTACAGAAGATCTTGAAAAGACTTTTCTTCAGTTTTCTTTGTTTAGTTGGATTACTTTAATCTCTCTGTATTGTTGAAACGGAGATGAAATAACCATTTATTAAAAATGTTACAAAAAACCACATGCTTTCAAAGGGTGTCCTAATTTTTTCACATGACTGTACATAGTTACATACATAGTTAATACGGTTGAAAAAATACATAAGTCCATCAAGTTCAACCAAGGGATTTCTCTGCTTTTTCTAATTTAAGACCACCCCTGTGTACACACATACACAGAGAACACCTCCTATGTCGGCAAGGCTTCTTCACCATTAGAACTGTGAATCTGTGGAATAGTCTACCTCAGGATGTGGTCACAGCAGGAACAGTGGACAGGTTTAAAAAGGGCTTGGATTAATTCTTAGAACCAAATAACATTAATGCTTATGAAAATGTTTAGAAATCTGGATTTCATTCCCCTTTCCTCCAATTCACATCCACCTATACCTTGGATGAAGTTGATGGATTTAAAGACTATGTACACCTCGGGGGCATTTTTTTTAATTAATTATTGCATTATGCTCATTTTGAGCAAAATCTTTTCTTTTTTTTTGCTCTAGTAGCACCCTTTGGATTTTCTGTCTGTTCTATCAGACCAGGAGCAGACAGACTCCTTATCTCTGCTCTCTGACCTTTTTATAAGCACTCATTAAAGCTCAGTTCTTATATTATGGATAAGAATGTGGCTTAAATAAGTGTTTATGACCTCTTAGTAATTTAGAGATAAGGGTTATTAGATGAGGATTACAAAGAGAAAGTACCAGTCACACAGCTAAAAAAAAAACTGTTAACCCTTTGTGACGGAACAGCTCAATATTTTTAATAAAGGCCAATTGAAAAATTTATATTTAGGGCAAAAATCTGTAACATGCAGTCATAAAAAATTGCCTCCGAAGGTGTGCATAGCCTTTAAATCTATTTTGAACCGCTGGAACTATTTGGTATTTATATCGCACAGCGTGCAAGCTGTAGTCTGGGCCTCCAGAATGAATTCCACCGATGTGCTGAGCGTCAGACTCTAGGGCCCATCTAGCTCTGCGGCTATTTGTGAGGAACTTTTTCCTATGATGGAGGAAGAGGTTACATGGGCTGATTGCAATTCATCTTGGGAGATGCATGCTTAATGAGCAGCTGCCCAACCACAAAAAGTCAAGCAAGTCCTCCATATATGTTAGTAAAACAAACTTTTCGGGAGATAACCACTTCTAAACTATAATGAGTGTCCAGTTGTCTGTAAACCATTTTCCCTTAGAAGATGATGACCTTTTCTTTGAGCCTGCAGGTTTGAGAGTCTCATCTTTGTGAACTGTAAAAAAGTTGTGAGTAGACGGTAATTCTCAGTGTAAAACCACAGTGTAAAACTAGAAGCATAACTAAAGTCTTTTGGTTTTTAGCAACATCCTGTTAAGGAGGAAACAGCAGCTCAAAATATTCATCTAAGGTATGTACAGAGCTATGGTTTCAGAATTAACCCTTGGCAATACTAGTCATGAGTTCACCAGATCCGGGTGCTTTATCTGGCAAGCTGCGAGAAAGCCACGGTGCTCACAAGAGAGCTGGTGCCTTCTCAAACAGCTGATCAGCAGGGTTCCCGTGTGTCGTATCCCCACTGATCAGATACTGATGACCTATCCAGGGGTTAGGTCATCATAATTAAAATCTTGGAAAACCCTTTTACAACTTCAAAATCCATTGGGTATTAAAAGCTTGTACTTTATTCCATCAGAATTAAAACGTACACAAAAATCCAAACACTTGCCCCATCACGCTATTTTTCTCATAGCGTAGTATGGAAATAGATGCAGATAGAGGCAGCACTATTGGCACCAGCCTACTGATCGTACAGTTGTCCATTGCCTTTGGTAGGCGAAAGCAGATGACATGATGGACTGGAATCTGACTACTTTCTATCTGATATTAGTGACGTATCCTACAGATAGATCATCAGTATCTTGGTCGTAGAAAACTTTTTTTTTTTTTTTTTCTTTGTGCGTTATTTTTTGCTTGCATTTTTCCATGGTTTTTAGACAAAAATACATCAGCTCCAGATGTTGCATGAAAGCTTATAGGAAACATTAGGGCTGTTTCAGACGAGTTTGTCCAGTGCGGAAATCAGGCCGAGTGTGTGTGATTCTCTGTTATGGACACTGCTCCTTTCATAGAAGTGCATGGCATTGTACTGATTAATAATGCTGTGTGTCTCTGCATGACCTGTATCTACTGAATTATAGTGAAAGCACTGTGTTTGTCTCCCATTTTTTATTTTTATTTTTTACGTCAAAAAATGCATGTGCAATGCTAGTAATGCTTATTGCGTATTGAGCGAATCGAAGCATCCGAAGTGAAATTCGATCTGAATTTCCTTGTGCTATGTGGTAAAGAATAATTTTTCCTAAAGTGGCGGCTAGAGTTATCTTAGAATGGGAACAAAAATATAAAAAATACAGTATTTTCGCCCTGTAAGACGCACCTAGGTTTTAGAGGAGGACAATAAGAAAAAAACAATTTTTCATTAGACCTCAAATCAGACCACCAATCAGACCTCAGCACACAGCCCCATTCCGACCCCCAATGTTAATAAGACTCCAATAAGGACCTCATATCAGATCTCTGTTCAGACCCCAATGTTAATGACCCCCAATCAGACCTTAGATAAGAGTCCCAATATAAATGAGACCCCCCCCCCCCCCCCTCAAATTTAGACCTGAGATGAGACCCCGATGCCGCAGGGCAAAAAAAATAAAAAATCAACTTGCCTCTCCTGCTCCGGCCGATCCTAGCATTCAGCTCTCCTTCCTGCCGTGCGCTGTGCTGTGACCCAACTCAGAACGTCCTCATGATGATGTCACCACATGATCACATTGGGATCGCTCGGTGACATCATCACGCTCAGCACAGGTCCTGCAGCAGGTGTTTTCCACTCAAGAGAACAGTGGGCTGCCTCTGCACGAGCAAGTGGATGAGATAAGTGAAATATATATTTTTTAAAACCAAAAATGCCATATTGCAGTAGCATATTACCGTTTTTTTAACGGCCGTTAGACGGGTGCACATCTGTCTAAATGGCCGTTAAAACCGGCCCATTTATTGATAGGCTGAATAGGGTTTTAACACAGCGATTCATGACAAATTTAATAAATAACTAATCAAATTTTTTGTAAAAATTTGGCAAAGCTGCTGAATCGAATTGTTCAAAATTTCGTTCATCTCAATTTACTACAGCTCTACAATAAAAGTGACATCATAGGGAGGCAAACACTTTAAACACTTAAAAAAAAAAAAAAAAATGGCCAGGCATAAAAAAAGACATTAACCGCCTCCGGACCGCCTAACGCAGGATCGCGTTCCGGAGGCGGCAGCTGCAGGCAGAGTCACGCATCTATGCATCATCTCGTGAGACGCGAGATTTCCTGTGAGCGCGCGCACACAGGCGCGCGCGTTCACAGGATCGGAAGGTAAGCGAGTGGATCTCCAGCCTGCCAGCGGCGATCGTTCGCTGGCAGGCTGTAGATGCGATTTTTTTATTTTTTTATTTTTTTTTTTTTTAACCCCTAACAGGTATATTAGACGCTGTTTTGATAACAGCGTCTAATATACCTGCTGCCTGGTCCTCTGGTGGTCCCTTTTGCTTAGATCAACCACCAGAGGACACAGGCAGCTCAGTAATAACTAGCACCAAACACCACTACACTACACCCCCCCCTGTCACTTATTAACCCCTGGTCACCCCATATAGACTCCCTGATCACCCCCCTGTCATTGATCACCCCCTTAAAAGGCTCCATTCAGACGTCCGTATGTTTTTTACAGATACATGGATCGGATCCGCAAAACACATACAGACGTCTGAATGGAGCATTACAGGGGGGTGATCACCCCATATAGACTCCCTGATCACCCCCCTGTCATTGATCACCCCTCTGTAAGGCTCCATTCAGACGTCCGTATGTTTTTTACGGATCCACGGATACATGGATCGGATCCGCAAAACACATACGGACGTCTGAATGGAGCCTTACAGGGGGGTGATCAATGACAGGGGGGTGATAACCCCATATACACTCCCTGATCACCCCCCTGTCATTGATCACCCCCCTGTAAGGCTCCATTCAGACATTTTTTTTTGGCCCAAGTTAGCAGAAATTATTATTATTTTATTTTTTTTCTTACAAAGTCTCATATTCCACTAACTTGTGTCAAAAAATAAAATCTCACATGAACTCACCATACCCCTCATGGAATCCAAATGCGTAACATTTTTTTGACATTTAGATTCCAGACTTCTTCTCACGCTTTAGGGCCGCTAAAATGCCAGGGCAGTATAAATACCCCACATGTGACCCCATTTCGGAAAGAAGACACCCCAAAATTTTTGTCCCAAGTTAGCGGAAAGGGAGACTTTGTGAGAAAAAGCGAAAAAAAATTAATTTCCGCTAACTTGTGCCAAAAAAATAAAAATTCTATGAACTCGCCATGCCCCTCATTGAATACCTTGGGGTGTCTTCTTTCCAAAATGGGGTCACATGTGGGGTATTTAGACTGCCCTGGCATTTTAGGGGCCCTAAAGCGTGAGAAGAAGTCTGGGATCCAAATGTCTAAAAATGCCCTCATAAAAGGAATTTGGGCCCCTTTGCGCATCTAGGCTGCAAAAAAGTGTCGCACATCTGGTATCTCCGTACTCAGGAGAAGTTGGGCAATGTGTTTTGGGGTGTCATTTTACATATACCCATGCTGGGTGAGATAAATATCTCGGTCAAATGCAAACTTTGTATAAAAAAATGGGAAAAGTTTTTCGTGATGGGCATAGTGAGTTCATGGAAGTTTTTATTTTTTGTCACAAGTTAGTGGAATATGAGACTTTGTAAGAAAAAAAAAATCATAATTTTCCACTAACTTGTGACAAAAAATAAAAAGTTCTATGAACTCACTATGCCCATCAGCAAATACCTTAGGGTGTCTACTTTCCAAAATGGGGTTATTTGTGGGGTTTTTCTACTGTCTGGGCATTGTAGAACTTCAGGAAACATGACAGGTGCTCAGAAAGTCAGAGCTGCTTCAAAAAGCAGAAATTCACATTTTTGTACCATAGTTTGTAAACACTATAACTTTTACCCAAGCCATTTTTTTTTTTTACCCAAACATTTTTTTTTTTTATCAAAGACATGTAGAACAATAAATTTAGAGAAAAATTTATATGTGGATGTCGTGTTTTTTTTTTTAAAAAAAATTACAACTGAAAGTGAAAAATTTCATTTTTTTGCTAAAAAAAATCTGTAAATTTCGAATAAATAACAAAAAAAAGTAAAAATGTCAGCAGCAATGAAATACCACCAAATGAAAGCTCTATTAGTGAGAAGAAAAGGAGGTAAAATTCATTTGGGTGGTAAGTCTCATGACCGAGCAATAAACGGTGAAAGTAGTGTAGTGCAGAAGTGTAAAAAGTGGTCTGGTCATTAAGGGTGTTTAAGCTAGGGGAGCTGAGGTGGTTAAGGGTACTTTCACACTAGTGTTATTCTTTTCTGGTATTGAAATCTGGTAAAGCATCTCAATAACTTAAAAAAAACGAATCAGTTTTGTCCTAATGCATTCTGAATGGAAAATAATCAGTTCAGTATGTATCAGGATGTCTTCAGTTCCGTTTCTTGTATGGTATTTGACTGGACAAAATACTGCAGCATGGTGCTGTATTTTTTCTGGCCAAAATCCCGGAACAATACCGCACTTGCGGTATGTATTAATGCCGGATCCGGTACCAAGTGTTCTGGAAATTGCTGCGTCGCCGGATCTGGTTTTCAGGTGTGCGCATAGGAGGAGTGGGTTTCTCTTTTGTTCATTGAATTTTTTTTTATACCGTATCCATTATTCCGGATGAGACTGATCCAGTATTTCAACGGATCCGGGAAAAAAAAGCTTTCCGTTTTGTTTGTATATGGCTTGCCGGATTCTAACAACGCTAGTGTGAAAGTACCCTAAGGCTACTTTCACATCTGCGTTTTTAAAGGTTTTGAGATCAGGCAGAGGAACTCAAAACCCGAATTAGAAGGATCCTATACAACCTGATGGTTCCGTTTTGGCCGAATCCGGTTGTATTAAATCAAAATTGAGCAAACCTGATTATGCATGAAAATCATTGTAAATCAATGGGCGCCTGATCCGTTTTTTTTTTTTCTGTAACGAAAAAGAAAATGGATCAGGCACCATTGACTTACATTAATTTTCATGTCTGATCAGGTTTGTTCAATTTTGTAAACTGGACACAAAAACGCTGCTTGCAGAGGTTAGGCTACTTTCACACTAGCGTTTCTATTTTCCTGTATTGAGATCCATCATAGGGTCTCCATACCGAAAAAAATGCTTCAGTTTTGTCCCCGTTCATTGTCAATGGGGAGAAAACGTTACTAAACAGAACGGAATGCACCAAAATGAGTTCCGTTCTCTTACCGAAGAGTAAACCGGAGCATGCTGCGGTTTGCTTTCCGTCCTGGGATGTGGAGCAAGACAGATCCATCATGACCCACAATGCAAGTCAATGGAGACGGATCAGTTTTCTCTGACTTAAATACAAGCAGTCTCTAATCTTTGTGGTTACTTATCGGCGCTGCAGATCCACCAAGCGACGTGGGTAAAGTTCGCTTCACAGTCAAAGTTCCAATAAATGTTGATTGCGCTGCCTTATGAGTGTGGAGTTCCAATCCCAGATCCTTATTCCAAATGTGCAGTTGTTTCACCTTGTAGCCAAACAATCGGTTACCAGAGGCTGGTGCACTCGCGTACACCTGCACCCTAGAGGGAAGTTATAACACAAATAGTGAAGTTCCACCAGGTAGTTCCGCAATTAGCAGGTTTTATTCTACTTACAAAAGGACATAAAATTTCAGCCTTAAAATCAATATGTTTTCATCAAAAGTCCACCCAACCCGGGTTTCGCCAGTTCAGCTTCGTCAGGGGCGATGGTATCCTCCCTCACAGGTGTGGTATTTATTGAGCCAAGATCCCTTCCATGGACCGCCTATTAAAACAAAACTTTTTTTCTTCCTTATTTGGATGCTCATCAGGACTCAAGCAATAATAAACATATTTCCTAAAGCCCACAAGGGCTAGCGGTATTCTGACACAAAATAAAACAATTCATCAACTTTTCAGAGCATATACAGGTTCTTTTCAAAAAATTTGCATATTGTGATAAAGTTCATTATTTTCTGTAATGTACTGATAAACATTAGACTTTCATATATTTTAGATTCATTACACACAACTGAAGTAGTTCAAGCCTTTTCTTGTTTTAATATTGATGATTTTGGCATACAGCTCATGAAAACCCAAAATTCCTATCTCAAAAAATTAGCATATCATGAAAAGGTTCTCTAAACGAGCTATTAACCTAATCATCTGAATCAACTAATTAACTCTAAACACCTGCAAAAGATTCCTGAGGCTTTTAAAAACTCCCAGCCTGGTTCATTACTCAAAACCGCAATCATGGGTAAGACTGCCGACCTGACTGCTGTCCAGAAGGCCATCATTGACACCCTCAAGCAAGAAGGTAAGACACAGAAAGAAATTTCTGAACGAATAGGCTGTTCCCAGAGTGCTGTATCAAGGCACCTCAGTGGGAAGTCTGTGGTAAAGGAAAAAGTGTGGCAGAAAACGCTGCACAACGAGAAGAGGTGACCGGACCCTGAGGAAGATTGTGGAGAAGGACCGATTCCAGACCTTGGGGGACCTGCGGAAGCAGTGGACTGAGTCTGGAGTAGAAACCTCCAGAGCCACCGTGTACAGGCGTGTGCAGGAAATGGGCTACAGGTGCCGCATTCCCCAGGTCAAGCCACTTTTGAACCAGAAACAGCGGCAGAAGCGCCTGACCTGGGCTACAGAGAAGCAGCACTGGACTGTTGCTCAGTGGTCCAAAGTACTTTTTTCGGATGAAAGCAAATTTTGCATGTCATTCGGAAATCAAGGTGCCAGAGTCTGGAGGAAGACTGGGGAGAGCGAAATGCCAAAATGCCTGAAGTCCAGTGTCAAGTACCCACAGTCAGTGATGGTCTGGGGTGCCATGTCAGCTGCTGGTGTTGGTCCACTGTGTTTTATCAAGGGCAGGGTCAATGCAGCTAGCTATCAGGAGATTTTGGAGCACTTCATGCTTCCATCTGCTGAAAAGCTTTATGGAGATGAAGATTTCATTTTTCAGCACGACCTGGCACCTGCTCACAGTGCCAAAACCACTGGTAAATGGTTTACTGACCATGGTATTACTGTGCTCAATTGGCCTGCCAACTCTCCTGACCTGAACCCCATAGAGAATCTGTGGGATATTGGGAAGAGAAAGTTGAGTGACGCAAGACCCAACACTCTGGATGAGCTTAAGGCCGCTATCGAAGCATCCTGGGCCTCCATAACACCTCAGCAGTGCCACAGGCTGATTGCCTCCATGCCACGCCGCATTGAAGCAGTCATTTCTGCAAAAGGATTCCCGACCAAGTATTGAGTGCATAACTGAACTTAATTATTTGAAGGTTGACTTTTTTTGTATTAAAAACACTTTTCTTTTATTGGTCGGATGAAATATGCTAATTTTTGGAGATAGGAATTTTGGGTTTTCATGAGCTGTATGCCAAAATCATCAATATTAAAACAAGAAAAGGCTTGAACTACTTCAGTTGTGTGTAATGAATCTAAAATATATGAAAGTCTAATGTTTATCAGTACATTACAGAAAATAATGAACTTTATCACAATGTGCAATTTTTTTTAAAAGAACCTGTAACCCTCTATTTTCCATTCATAAAAAAGTTACGTAGTGACACTCCGATCACATGGTTCCCCAGAGCCAATCACAGCCCACTATATTCTATTCATTCATAATAAACGACAACAGGTATCCAATAACAGCGGCAATATACCACCCCCAACTTGCAGTTTTTCCTCATTTTACTTAACGCTTCAAAGAAGCCCGGCTATTACCTAAGCAGGTCCGTAGCGACAGCGATATAACCCCTAACAACATATTGATTTTAAGGCTGAAATTTTATGTCCGTTTTCTCTGACGCAATCTGACACAATAGAAAACGGATCTGTTCCCAATTGACTTTCAATGGAGTTATTGATGGATCCTTAGGCTTGGGCTACTTTCACACTAGCGTTTTTGCTGGATCTGGCAGGGTTCAGCAAAAACGCTTCCGTTACTGATAATACAAACATCTGCATCCATTATGCCAAGACTGATCAGTCATGAACTCCATTGAAAGTTAATGGGGGACAGATCCGCTTTCTCTGATACATAGAAAACGGATCCATCCCAATTGATTTGCATTGTGGGTCATGATGGATCCATTTTGCTCCGCATCCCAGGACGGAAAACAAACCTCAGCATGCTGCAGTTTGCTCTCCGGTATGAAAACGGAATACATTTTGGAGCATTCAGTTCTGTTTGGTTAATGAATGAGGACAAAACGGAAGCGTTTTTTTCTGGTATTGAGACCCTATGACGAATCTCAATACCGGAAAATATTAACGCTAGTGTGAAAGTAGCCTTAGGCTACTTTGACACTAGCCTTTTTTGCGGATCCGTCATGGATCTGCAAAAATGCTTCCGTTACAATAATACAACCGCATGCACCTGTCATGAACGGATCCGGTTGTATTATGTTTCAATAGCCATGACGAATTCGTCATGAACACAGATCTGTTTTCTATTTTGTCAGAGAAAACTGATCCGTTCCCATTGACTTACATTGTTTGTCAGGACGGATCCGTCTTGCTCCCCACCACATTGCGGACAGAAAAACTCTGCTTGCAGCGTTATTCTGCCAGCTATGGGAGTGCAACCAAACGGAATGGAATGCATTTTGGTGCGTTTCGTTCAGTTTTGTCCCCATTGACAATGAATGGGGACAAAATTGAAGCGTTTTCATCCGCTATTGAGACCCTATGACGGATCTCAATAGCGGAAGTGAAAACGGTAGTGTGAAAGTAGCCTTATCTGGCAGGCTGTTTCGGCAGGTAAACAGCCTGCTGTATCCATACTGCCGCTAGTGCATGCGTGCCGCCGGAAGTCCGATCCAGAACCATTCACTATAATGGGGGCTGGTCGGAGGTCCGGCCACAGCACGGCTAACGTGCTGAGAGGCGGTCGGAATAAAACTACGACATGGCATTTACCTGCAGAAGAAGGCTGTGAAAGTAGCCTAAGTGGTAAAGTACACTTAGGCCTCATGCACACGAGCGTTGTGTGCATCCGTGGCCGTTGTGCCGTTTTCCGTTTTTTTTTTCGCGGACCCATTGACTTTCAATGGGTCCGTGGAAAAATCGGAAAATGCACCGTTTTGCAGCCGCATCCGTGATCCGTGTTTCCTGTCCGTCAAAAAAATAAGACCTGTTCTATTTGGTCTAAAAATAAGACCTATTCATAGTGATGGGGACGCTTCTAGTTAGAATATACTACGGGGGGCCGGGGGAGGCCGCACACTGGCCACAATATTACAATATTAGTAGCATCATACTTACCTGCTGGATGCTGCTCTGTCTGTGTCCGGCCGGGAGCTCCTCCTACTGGTAAGTGACAGGTCTGTGCGGCGCATTGCTTAATGATCTGTCACTTACCAGTAGGAGGAGCTCCCGGCCGGACACAAACAGCGCAGCAGCCAGCAGGTAAGTATGATGCTTCTAATATTGTAATATTGTTAAGTAACCATGGCAACCAGGCCTGCAGTAGCGTCCTGGTTGCCATGGTTACCGATCGGAGCCCCAGAGCGATTAAACTGGGACTCCGATCGGAATCTCCGCTGCCACCAATGATCGGGGGGAAGGGGAGAGGGGAGGCCGCACACTGGCCACCAATGATATTAATACAATAGAGGGAGGGGGGGGGGGCGACGGAGGTCATCACATGATCTTTTACCATAGTGATGGATCATGTGATGACCGGAGTGACGTCACCAAAGGTCCTGTTCCTGTAATTAATGCTCACCACAGGTCCTGTTCAGCAAAGGAGACAGAAGGAGATGCCGGGCCGCGATCAAGTAAACTAAGGTGAGTTAAATTATTATTATTATTTTAACCCCTCCAGCGCTAGTTTACTATGCATTCTGCATTCAGAATGCTATTATTTTCCCTTATAACCATGTTATAAGGGAAAATAATAGTGATCGGGTCTCCATCCCGATCGTCTCCTAGCAACCGTGCGTGAAAATCGCACCGCATCCCCACTTGCTTGCGGATGCTTGCGATTTTCACGCAGCCCCATTTACTTCTATGGGGCCTGCGTTGCGTGAAAAACACAGAATATAGAGCATGCTGCGATTTTCACGCAACGCACAAGTGATGCGTGAAAATCACCGCTCATGTGAACAGCCCCATAGAAATGAATGGTCCGGTATTCAGTGCGGGTGCAATGCGTTCACCTCACGCATCGCATCCGCGCGGAATACTCGCCCGTGTGAAAGGGGCCTTAAGCTTCTAATAATGATAATCTTTATATAGCGCCAACATATTCCGCAGAGCTTTACAATCATACATTACATGACAACAAACAAGTCCACAATTAAACAAAGAGGAATGAGGGCCCTGCTTACAAGAGCTTCCAATCTATGAGGAGATAGGGATGACACAAAAGGTAAAAAGTGCTTGTTTTGTGCAATGGTCCAGCTATCTCGAAAAATAAAGGAATAGATATAAAGAGTGCATGGGATGTGGTGGGTAGTGTTTGGTGATGGATCAAGCAATGAAGGTGGGAGGGGTGGTGGTGGAGTAAATGCAGAAGAGTTAGATTAGGGGATGTGATAAAACACCCTAGAAAGATGTTTTTTTTAGGGATCTATTAACCCCCTTAGGGACCGGGCTCATTTTCACCTTTAAAGAAGACCTTTCACTAGAATAGAAAATCTAAACTAAGCATACAGACATGGAGAGCGGCGCCCAGGGATCTCCCTGCACTTACTATTATCCCTGGGCGCCGCTCCGTTCTCCCGGTATAGCCTCCGGTATCTTCATATGTTCGGCTCCACCCAGTTGAGCCTGCCGGCGTCTCCTTCTCCCATGCTGTAGCGCTGGCCAATTACAGCGCTCGGCTCATAGCCTGAGAGTTTTTTTTTTCTCTCAGGCTATGAGCTGAGCGCTGCGATTGGCCAGAGCTACAACCTGGGAGAAAGAGACGCCGGCAGGCTCCACCCAGTTGAGCCGAACATATGAAGATACCGGAGCCTATAACGGGAGAACGGAGCGGCGCCCAGGTATAACAGTAAGTGCAGGGAGATCCCTGAGCGCCGCTCTCCATGTCTGTATGCTTAATTTAGATTTTCTATTCTAGTGAAAGGTCCTCTTTAAGGACCAGGCCATTTTTTGCAAATCTGACCAGTGTCAATTTATGTGGTGATAACTTTAAAAAGCTTTGACTTATCCAAGCCATTCTGAGATTGTTTTTTTCGTCACATATTGTACCTCATGACACTGGTAAAATGGAGTAAAAAAAATTATTTTTATTTATAAAAAAAATACCAAATTTAACAAAAATTTGGAGATTTCCAAGTTTCAATTTCTCTACTTCTATAATACATAGTAATACCTACAAAAATAGTTATTACTTTACATTCCCCCATATGTCTACTTCATGTTTGGATCATTTTGGGAATGACATTTTATTTTTTGGCGACGTTACAAGGCTTAGAAGTTTAGAAGCAAATCTTGAAATTTTTCAGACATTTTCAAAAACCCACTTTTTAACCTCTTTAGGACACAGGGCGTACAGGTACGCCCTGATCTCCTGGTACTTAAGGACACAGGGCGTACCTGTACGCCCTGTTTATTTCCGATCACCGCCGCGTGGCGGGCGGTGATCGGAACCCGGTGCCTGCTCAAATCATTGAGCAGGCACCCGGGGCCAATGCGCCGGGGGGTCCTGTGACCCCCCCCCGTGTAGGTGATCGCAGCAAACCGCAGGTCAATTCAGACCTGCGGTTTGCTGCGTTTCCGGGTTATTCGGGTCTCTGAGGACCCGATAACCCGGAACAGGATGGTGATCGGTGGTGTGATATTACACCACCAATCACCATCCTGCGATTTTGAGAGGTGATGTGACATCACCTCTCAGGATCGGCTCTGATTGGTAGGTGGGCGGTTCAAATCATAGCAGCGCTCCTCTCCTCCTCCTTTTGTGTCCGGGGAGCAGAGGAGAGAGGAGCGCTGCCGCTGCATGTTGTCGCATCTCAGCACACCCCATCTGTGTTCAATCAAGGCTTGGGAAAGGTTGGGTTAGGCAGGGATAATAAAGGGAAAGTTAGTGGAAGTAGAAAAAAAAAAGTTTGTGATTGCATCACCCTAAATCGGGTGTCAGCTGTGTGACCCTAGACCCCCCCCCAGGGGTGCTGCAGCTTGCCCCTCTGCCCCCCTCCACAACTTTTTTGGGGCGCGGGCAGTTTTTTTTTTTTTTTTGGTGTGCGTACGCTGACTGTGGCCGGCACTCTTAGCGTACGGCCACTGTTAGCGCATCGCACACCCCACCGCTGATCAACTTCGGACGGTTTTATATATATATTTTTCAATTTTTTTGCCCCTTTTTTTAATTTATTTATTTATTTTTGTCTGTTAGGTTTAGGGTGAGTTCGCGAACACCCGTGCCCCCACACACACGCACACTGAATAAAGATTTACACGCACACACACACGCAGACACACACTCCCCTATGGCCCGACGGATGTTCTCGGCCGAGGAGGCATGCGCCCAGCTTGCCTCTGAGTCCGAGAGTCCTAGTGAGGACGAAGATGACCCCACTTTCCTGTTGTCATCCGCGTCCTCCTCATCATCTAGCGAAAATGATGAGCCCCCAAGGCGGCGGAGACGCCTCCAGGCAGAGCAAGGGGACCGCCATGCTAGGGACCCTGTGGCCCACCCTAGTACGAACAGCATGTCGCCCCCCCAAGGTGATCCTGCCTATGACCGCCTGTACAAAATCAGGCCGGTCATCGATCACTTTGGGGCCAAATTTGTACAGGCCTATGTACCTGGAAGGGAGCTCATTGCGTTCAAGGGGAGACTCATTTTCCGCCAGTATGTTCCCTCAAAGTGGGCGAGGTATGGCGTGAAGCTGTACAAACTTTGTGAGAGTACCTCAGGGTACACTTACAAGTTTTGTGTGTATGAGGGGCGAGATTCCCGTATTCAACCCCCAGAATGTTAACAACGTTTGTAAAATCAGTTTAGAATACCTTGAGGGGTGTAGTTTCTAGAATGGGGTCATTTTTGGGTGGTTTCTATTAAGTAAGCCTCACAAAGTGACTTCAGACCTGAACTGGTCCCTAAAAATTGGGTTTTTGAAAATTTCTGAACAATTTCAAGATTTGCTTCTAAACTTCTAAGCCTTGTAACATCCCCAAAAAATAAAATATCATTCCCAAAATGAAACAAACATGAAGTAGACATATGGGGAATGTAAAGTAATAACTATTTTTGGAGGTATTACTATGTATTATAGATTTAGAGAAATTGAAACTTGGAAATTCGCTATTTTTTACTTCATTTTTGGTAAATTTGCTATTTTTTTTATAAATAAAAATGAATATTTTTTTACTTCATTTTACCAGTGTCATGAAGTACAATATGTGATGAAAAAACTATCTCAGAATGGCCTGGATAAGTCAAAGCGTTTTAAAGTTATCACCACTTAAAGTGACACTGGTCAGATTTGCAAAAAATGGCCTGGTCCTTAACTCCTTAAAAAAAACCTCTCAGGCTATGAGCTGAGCGCTGCGATTGGCCAGCGCTACAGCATAGGAGAAAGAGACGCCGTCAGGTTCCCCTGGGTGGAGCCTAACTATGAAGATACCGGAGGCTATAACGGGAAAACGGAGCGGCGCCCAGGTATAACAGTAAGTGCAGGGGGATCCCTGGGCGCCGCTCTACATGTCTGTATAGTTAGTTTAGATGTTTTATTCTGGTGAAATGTCCTCTTTAAGGACCAGGCTATTTTTTGCAATTCAGGTCTGAAGTCACTTTGTGAGGCTTGCATAATAGAAACCACCCAAAAATGACCCCATTCTAGAAACTACATCCCTCAAGGTATTCAAAACTGATTTTACAAACGTCGTTAACCCTTTAGGTGTTCCACAAGAGTTAATGGCAAATGGAGATAAAATTTCTGAATTTCATCTAATTTTCTATTTTAATCCATTTTTTTCCAGTAACAAAGCATGGGTTAACAGCCAAACAAAACTAAATATTTATTGCCCTGATTCTGTAGTTTATAGAAACACCCCATATGTGGTCATAAACTGCTGTACTGGCACACAGGAGGGCGCAGAAGGAAAGGAACGCCATTTGGTTTTTGGAAGGCAGTTTTTGCTGGCTTGGTTTTTAGACACCATGTCCCATTTGAAGCCCCCTGATGCACCCTAGAGTAGAAACTCCAAAAAAGTGACCCCATTTTGGAAACTACAGGATAAGGTGGCAGTTTTGGGTACTATTTTAGGGTACATATGATTTATTTTTTTTGTGAGGCAAAGTAACAAAAAATAGAAATTCTGAAATTTCATTTCCATTTGCCATTAACTCTTGTGGAACACTTAAAGGGTTAGCAAAGTTTGTAAAATCACTTGTGAATACCTTGAGGGGTGTAGTTTCTTAAATTGGGTCACTTTTTGGAGTTTCTACTCTGAGTGCATCAGGGGGCTTCAAATGGGACATGGTGTAAAAAAAACAGTTCTACCACCAGCTCAGGGGCACCACGATGGGGAGTCCGTGTGCCCCGTCGTATGCAAACTTGTTCCTGGGCTGGTGGGAGAATACCCTGGTATTTAAGGATGAACTCACATCGCAAACACAGCAGGTCCAAATGTTGGCACGCTTTATCAATGACATATTTGACATCTGGAAGGGGATGTCCAGAGTCGTTCTCAGCATGGGCCAATAGTCTGAATAACAATGTCATTGGTCTGCGCTTTGCCTCAGAATGCCATTCAACTCAACTTCCTTTCCTTGACATCTGTGTCATCCAAAATCCCAATGGTACACTTGATACTTCGATTTTTCGAAAAGCCAACCTCCACTAATTCCCTTTTAAGGTGGGAGATTCGCCATCCCTTCCCTTTAAAAAAAAAAAAAAGGGATCCCCCCGAGGCCAATACTTACGGCTAAGGAGAAATTGCTCTAGGCATTCTGATTTCTTGAGACAGGCTGACGACTTAAAAACCAGATTCATTGATCGTGGCTATCCCGTTGGCATTTTAACATCAGCCTATCGGGCAGCCCTAAACTGTGAACGTACTTCCCTACTTACTCCTAAAAAGAGACAACTTGTGGGGAGTAACTGTGAAGGCAACACACAGGAAATACGTCTCATTAGCACCTTTAATGGGTCCTCTACTGCAGTTAGGGAGATAATTTCAAAACACTGGCATATACTCAGGATGGACCCTGAGATCTGTAAAGTGATAAAGGAGCACCCTAGCATCGCATACAGGAGAGGAAGGAGTGTTCATGACTGGATGGTCAATAGTCATTTCACACCAGCACCTACCAACAAAACGTGGCTAGAGAGAGGCGTTCATGGTAATTACAGATGTGGGGGCTGTGTAGCGTGCAGGTACATGAAGTGTGCCAAAACGTTTAGGAGCAATAATACTCGCAAGACGTACACAATCAGGGATCTGATCAATTGTAAATCCACAGGGGTGATATATAAAATCACCTGTGACTGTGGTAAAGAGTATGTCGGTATGACAACAAGGGAATTAAGAAGGAGGATCGGCGAACATATCGGTGACATGAAAAATGCCAGGCACACCTCTGTCTCGCGCCATGTAAGAACGGAGCATGGTGGAAGGACAGATTGCCTCTCATTTATGGGTATAGAAAAAATCTAACCAGGGGCAAGACGTGGCGACTTTGAGAGGATAATCCTCCAGTGTGAGGCTAAATGGATCTTCTACTTAACCCCTTAAGGACTCAGCCCTATTTCACCTTAAGGACTTGGCCGTTTTTTGCAAATCTGACCAGTGTCACTTTAAGTGCTCATAACTTTAAAACGCTTTGACTTACCCAGGCCGTTCTGAGATTGTTTTTTCGTCACATATTGTACTTCATGACACTGCTAAAATTGGGTCAAAAAAGTTAATTTTTTTGCATAAAAAAATACAATTTTTACCGAAAATCTTGAAAAATTAGCAAATTTCAAAGTTTCAGTTTCTCTACCTCTGTAATACATAGTAATACCCCCAAAAATTGTGATGACTTTACATTCCCCATATGTCTACTTCATGTTTGTAGCATTTTGGGAATGATATTTTATTTTTTGGGGATGTTACAAGGCTTAGAAGTTTAGAAGCAAATTTTGAAATTTTCACAAATCTTCAAAATCCCACTTTTTATGGACCAGTTCAGGTTTGAAGTCATATTGTGAGGCTTAGATAATAGAAACCTCCCAAAAATGACCCCATTCTAGAAACTACACCCCTCAAGGTATTCAAAACAGTTTTTTCAAACTGTATTAACCCTTTAGGTCTTCCACAAGAGTTAATGGCAGATTGAGAAACAATTTAGAAATTTCTATTTTTTGGAAAATTTTCCAATATAATCATTTTTTTCCAGGAGTAATACAAGAGTTAACTGCCAAACAAAACTCAAAATGGGTTGCCCTGATTCTGTAGTTTGCAGAAACACCCCATATGTGGTCGTAAACTACTGTTTGGCCAAACGGGAGCACATAGAAGGAGGGGAACACCATATGGGTTTTGGAAGGCAGATTTTGCAGGACTGGTTTTGTTTATACCATGTCCCATTTGAAGCCCCCTGTTGCACCCCTAGAATAGAAATTTCAAAAAAGTGACTCCATCTAAGAAAGTACACCCCTCAAGGTATTCAAAACTGGGTTTACAAACTTTGTTAACCCTTTAGGTGCTCCACAAGAGTTATTGGCAGATGGAGAAACAATTTAGAAATTTCAATTTTTTGGAAAATTTTCCAATATAATCAATTTTTTCCAGGAGTAAAACAGGGGTTAACTGCCAAACAAAACTCAAAATGGGTTGCCCTGATTCTGTAGTTTGCAAAAACACCCCAAATGTGGTCGTAAACTACTGTTTGGCCAAACGGGAGCACATAGAAGGAGGGGAACACCATATGGGTTTTGGAAGGCAGATTTTGCAGGACTGGTTTTGTTTATACCATGTCCCATTTGAAGCCCCCTGTTGCACCCCTAGAATAGAAATTTCAAAAAAGTGACTCCATCTAAGAAAGTACACCCCTCAAGGTATTCAAAACTGGGTTTACAAACTTTGTTAACCCTTTTAGGTGTTCCACAAGAGTTATTGACAGATGGAGAAACAATTTAGAAATTTCTATTTTTTGGAAAATTTTCCAATATAATCAATTTATTCCAGGAGTAAAACAAGGGTTAACTGCCAAACAAAACTTAAAATGGGTTCCCCTGATTCTGTAGTTTGCAGAAACACCCCATATGTGGTCGTAAACTACTATTTGGCTAAACGGCAGGACATAGAAGAAGGGGAACGTCATATGGTTTTTGGAAGGCAGATTTTGCTGGACTGGTTTATTTACACCATGTACCCTTTCAAGCCCCCTGATGCACCCCTAGAGTAGAAACTCCATAAAAGTGACCCCATCTAGGAAACTACGGGATAAGGTGGTTGTTGTTTTGGGACTATTTTAGGGGTAAATATGATTTTTGGTTGCTCTATATTACTCTTTTTTGAGGCAATGTAACAAAAAAAAAAATTTAAAATTGTTTCTACATTCGCTATTTAGTTTTGTGGAACACCTAAAGGGTTAACATAGTTTGTAAAGTAACTTTTGAATACCTTGAGGGGTGTAGTTTCTTAGATGGGGTCACTTTTTTGGAGTTTCTAGTCTAGGCTACATCAGGGGGGGCTTCTAATGGGACATGGTGTCAAAAAAAAAACTGTCCATCAAAATCTGCCTTCCAGAAACCGTATGGAGTTCCCTTCGTTCTATGCCCTGCCGTGCGGCTATATAGCCATTTACGACCACATATGGGGTGTTTCTGCAAACTACAGAATCAGGGCCATAAATATTGAGTTTTGTTTGGCTGTTAACCCTTGCTTTATTACCGGCAAAAAGGATTCAAATGGAAATTTTGCCCAAAAATGGGTGTTTTGGCACCGTTTTTATTTTATATTTTTAACACCGTTCATCCGAGGCGTTTGGTCAAAAGTTATTTTTATAGCGACGACTTTTACGCACGCGACGATGCCCAATATGTATGGCTCTCAGACTTTGGAGACACTAAGCAGGCATCCTAAAAACTGCGGCCCTCCAGATGTTGTAAAACTACAATTCCCACCATGCCCTGCTGATGGCTGTAGGTTGTCTGGGCATGCTGGGAGTTATAGTTTTGCAACATCTGGAGGGCCGCAGTTTGAGGATGCCTGCTCTAAAACTAATATTTTTTTGGGGGAAAAAAATTGTTTCCGTGTCTCCAAAGTCTGAGAGCCATAGTTTTTTATGTTCTCTAGTGGACTGTTGGGGATTATAAAAATTTAGTACTCCATGGAAGTGTGATACTCCCTGAAGCAATTGATAATGCAGAGGCCCGGATGATCGGGGCACGTGTCACATTGAGTAGTGGTGTCCTTCCGTATCCCCCTCTTGTGACACACTCTGCATCTTTTTTGGGTTCGTCCCTTCTTTCCAGTATAGGGGACCACACCTGGAAAGTGTTGACCAGGGACGATCCGGGCGCCTCCAATTCCCGAGGTACTCCGGCCTGCTCTTTCCCGGTCCGAAAAGATCAGGTCTTTGAGGACTGCCTCATAGAATTGGAGGAATGTCCCTGTGCTTCCAGCGCTTCGGGATAGTACAAAAGAGTTGTACATGGCAACCTGTACCAAGTAGACCGCAACTTTTTTGTACCATGCCCGGGTTTTGCGCATGGCATTATATGGCTTGAGGACTTGATCAGAGAGATAAACTCCTCCCATATACCGATTGTAGTCGACGATACAATCGGGCTTGAGGACCGTTGCCGCGGTACCTCGCACAGGGACTGGGGTGGTGCTGTTACCGTGGATTGTGGACAGCATAAGGACATCCCTCTTGTCCTTATATCTGACCAGCAACAGGTTTCCACTGGTAAGTGCACGGGTCTCACCCCTGGGGATAGGTACCTGGAGGGGGTGGGCAGGGAGGCCGCGTTGATTTTTCCGCACGGTCCCACAAGCGAACGTGGATCTGGCGGCAAGGGACCTGAACAAGGGAATGCTGGTATAAAAGTTGTCCACGTACAAGTGGTAACCGTTATCCAGCAGTGGGTACATAAGGTCCCACACGAGTTTCCCGGTAACACCCAGAGTGGGGGGACATTCTGGGGGTTTAATCCGGGAATCTCGCCCCTCGTACACACTAAATTTGTAAGTGTACCCTGAGGTACTCTCACAAATTTTGTATAGCTTCACGCCATACCTCGCCCGCTTTGTGGGAATATATTGGCGGAAACTGAGTCTCCCCTTGAACGCAACGAGAGACTCATCAACCGCGACCTCCCTTCCAGGTACGTAGGCCTGCTGAAATGTGGCCCCAAAGTGATCGATGACCGGCCGTATCTTATACAGCCGGTCATAGGCAGGATCACCTCGGGGTGGACATGCTGCATTATCGGAATAATGCAGACATTTCCGGATGGCCTCAAACCGGGGACGTGTCATAACCATACTGTACAGTGGGGTCTGGTATAGGACGTCCCCACTCCAGTATTGTCTGACACTGGGTTTTTGGACTAGACCCATATGCAGCACGAGGCCCCAAAATGTCCTCATCTCGGCTGCACTGACCGGCGTCCAGCCACCGGGTCTAGCCAAAAATGAGCCTGGGTTTTGAGCGACGAACTGTTGGGCGTACAGATTCGTCTGCTCCACCATCAGATTCACCAGTGGGTTACTGAAAAAAAAAAAAAAATAGTCAATTTCAGTAAACCCCACTGTGGGAATCTGGATTCCAGGATTGCCAGCAAAATCCGGAATCTCAGGCTCAAAGTCCACTGGGGGACACCAGCTAAGTTCATCGGCAGGGGGCTTCGGTGGACTTATTTGGTGGACCGGGAAACCAGTACGAACCCCAGGGCGGCTCGTACTAGGGTGGGCCACAGGATCCCTAGCATGTGGGGCCCCTGGCTCCGCCTGGCGGCGTCTCCGCCGCCTTGGTGGCTCATCGTCATCCGATGATGATGAGGAGGATGCGGATGACAAAAGGAACGTGGGGTCATCCTCATCCTCACTGGGGCTCTCGGAGTCGGAGGCAATCTGGGCGTATGCCTCCTCGGCCAAGAACATCCGGCGGGCCATGGGTGTGTGTGCGTGTATGTGTGCGTGTGTGGCAAACTTTATTATATGTGCGTGTGTGTGGGGGCAACGGGTGTTCGCGTACTAAATAAGGAAAAAAAAGGGGCAAGTGTTAGAAAAAAAAAAAAAAAGTTCAAAGTTGCTGATCAGCGGTACAACGCTGATCAGCGGTGGGGCGGGCGATGCGCTAACAGTGGCCGGACAAAAAAAGTGCCGGACAGTCAGCGCACGCAGAAAAAAAAAAAAAAAGTGGTGGTAAGGGGGCTGGTGGTGAAAGGGGGGGGGGGCTGGTGAGGTGGGGTGGGGGGGCTGGTGGTGGTGGGGGGCTGGTGGTGGGGGGGGGGGAAAGGGCAGGGGGGGGCTGGGGTCTGATAGATGGATCAGAAAGAAAGAAAAGTTTAGTGTAAAAGTTTTTTTTTTTTCTAACTTTTCCCTTCTTTCCCTTCCTAACGGTGCCTCTCCCTCACTGACCCTAACCTACCTGGGTGGCGATGGGTGCAGGAGGGTGATGGATTACGATTAGGGGGACTCAGGAGCTGGACGCTGGACGGTGCTGCACGGTCAGGGTGCTGGACAGGAAGAGGAGGGGAGAGAGGAGCGCAGGAAGTTTGAATCTCGCGCCTCTCTCCCCTGCACCAATCAGCACCCTGGACAGCGGCGTTCAGCACCAGGGCCAGCACCGCCTCTCCAAATCCTCGGACTGCGATAGGTGGTGTATAATTACGCCACCGATCGCAGTCTTTTTCCGGTTCATCGGGTCACAGGACACCCGAATGGACCGGAAACGCAGAAAACCGCAGGTCTGAATTGACCTGCGGTTTTCTGCGATCGTCGATACGGGGGGGTCAAATGACCCCCCCCCCCCCCCTGCATTGTTACGGGATGCCGGCTGAATGATTTCAGCCGAAATCCCGTTCCGATTAACCCCTGCGGCGCCGGAATAGCAAATTAAAGCCATGACGTACCGGTACGTCATGGGTCCTTAAGGATTCGGGAACCATGCCGTATTGGTACGTCCTAAGTCCTTAAGGGGTTAAAGACCACCCACCCCCTAGGTCTCAATGAGCAGTTAAACTTCAGTAGCTTTATCTAAGATCATGTGCGTCTGCTTCATTGCTGCATGTACTTTTTGTCCTTTATTTTAGGACACTAAGTTACCATCTCCTTTTTGTAATATGTAATACCGGTATTTTGTAATGTACTCGGCGATTCTGCCTTTTAAATTTATTATAACAAAAGAAATGGCGATTCTGCCAGTGCTTACCAGTTGCCATACATCATTGGCAGCATTTGTGGGTGATTGTGTGTGTGCGCGCCGCTTGGTTGCTAAGCTGCGGGCGACGCTCACACACTGGTTCCCACCCCACTTCCGGCAACCCGCGATCACGTGATGCTTGCTTCCGGTGCCGTGGAGCGGACGCGGACGGCGTGCGTTCCAAATGCGAACCACGAGTTTCGCATTCTGAAAACCAGGTGAGGCGGGCAATTGGGGGTTAGATTAGCCGGAAACTTAGTGTATTTAAATGGGGGAGTTGGCGCAACTCGGCGCTCTCCCAAACTACCACATTTGGAGGTGAGACACAGGGGACACTTCCCTACACCTGCATTTGGACGCTTGCTATCAAAGGTCCATATAGAGAATACGACGTGGAACCTGCCTTAGTCGATTATAGTAAGTAGATATTGACATTACGATCTATTAGCTAGTTGTGTATATATAGTCCGTCATATAGGACTGATAGTGACCATTGTTTTGTGTACTTTTTGTTTCAGTTTTCGTTAGCATTTCCCTAAGTTCATTGAAGTCCCCTGATGAGTTCTGGTAATTCGGGACGAAACATGGCATGTAGGGCTCTGTACAATAGGGTATAATAGGGAATAGGCCCCAATACAGGGGCGGGTGCTCTGTGTCTGGTAGGCAGGTGTACTGTTTAGTCCCTAACCCTCCATTTAGGTAGGGCTGTTACCTCAGGGCATTACAGGAGATTCCATCACTGCCGTTTACCACCTGAGTGCTGGTCACAACTGTCCTTCTGTCATCCAGGAAAGGACCATCACGCCATCAGGTGTGGATCTCTCTACTGAATTGGGTAAGTTTCACCCTTTTTCTCTTTTTCTCCATTTCATCTTATAGAATGAGTAGGTGGCGTTCTCATTTATTTGTGTCTTGTCTCACAATGTGGTTCACTCTAAACCTATTTTAAAAACTACATAGTAAAAGTTATGTTTTAAGATACCCAGTTCACATGATATTCTGAAAAAAACAGTCCAGCAAAAACTGCCTTCCAAAAACCATATGGCGTTCCTTTCCTTCTGCGCCCTGCCGTGTGGCCATACAGCATTTTACGACCACATATGGGGCATTTCTGTAAACTACAGAATCAGGGCAATAAATATTAAGTTTTGTTTGGCTGTTAACCCTTGCTTTGTTACGGGAAAAACTGGATTAAAATGGAAAATTTGCTTTTTTGGCACCGTTTTTATTATTTACAACGTTCATCTGACAGTTTATCATGTGCTATTTTTATAGAGCAGGTTCTTACGGACGCGGCGATACCTAATATGTATACCTTTTTTTATTTATTTAGGTCTTACACAATAATATCATTTTTGAAACCCAAAAAATCATGTTTTGGTGTCTCCATAGTTTGAGAGCCATAGTTTATTCAGTTTTGAGGCGATTGTCTGAGGTTGGGTATCATTTTTGCGGGATGAGATGACAGTTAGATTGCCACTATTTTGGGGTGCATATGACTTTTTGATCGCTTGCTATTACACTTTTTGTGATGTAAGGTAACAAAAAATAGCTTTTTTTGACACTTTTTTTTTTTTTTACAGTGTTCATCTGAGGGGTTAGGTCATGTGGTATTTTTATAAAGCAGGTTCTTACGGAAGTGGCAATACCTAATATGTATACCTTTTTTTTTTTTTTTTTTCGGTTTTACACAATAATATAATTTTTGAAACAAAAAAAACATGTTTTAGTGTCTCCATAGTCTGAGAGCCATAGTTATTTTATTTTTATATATTTATTTAATTTTGGGCGATTGTCTTATGTAGGGTATCATTTTTTGCGGGATGAGGTGACCGTTAGATTGGCACCATTGTGGGGGGCATGCGCCTTTTTGATCACCTGGTGTTGCACTTTTAGTGACGTAAGGTGACAAATGTTTTTTTAGCATTTTTTTTTGGGGTTTTCACCTGAGGGGTTATGTCATATGATATTTTTATAGAGACGGTCGTTACGGACATGGCGATACCTAATATGTATGCTTTCTTTTAGTTTTTTTTTTGTTCTACACAATATCATTTTTGAAACCTAAAAAAAATCATGTTTTAGTGTCTCCATACGACTTTTTGATCGCTTGCTATTACACTTTTTGTGATGTAAGGTGACAAAAAAAGGCTTTTTTGACACCGTTTTTATTTTTCTATTTTTACGATGTTCATCTTAGGGTTTATTTTTACGGTGTTCATCTTAGGGTTTAGGTCATGTGGTATTTTTATAGAGCAGGTTCTTAAGGACGCGGCGATACCTAAAATGTCTAAAAAAAGCATTTTTGAAACAAAAAAATCATGTTTTAGTCTGAGAGACCTATTTTTTTATTTATTTTTTTTGGGCCGTTGTCATGTAGGGGATAATTTTTTGCGGGAAGAGGTGACTGTTTGATTGGTACTATTTTGGCGTACATACGACTTTTTTGATCACTTTTATTACCCTTTTTGGGAAGTAAGGTGGGCAAAATTTACATTTCATCATTTTTATTTATTAAGGCGTTCACCATGCGGGGAAAGTAACATGACCGTTTTATAGATCAGGTCGTTACGGACGCGGTGATATCAAACGTGTAGGGAATTATATAATTTTTTTAATTTTTAATTTTTTTTTAATCGGTGATAAATGTGTTTTTTTTATTTTTACTTTTTTTTTGCACTTTTTTTTTTAATTTATTTTTTACTCAGACCCACTTGGTTCTTGAAGAGCCAGTAAGTCTGATGTCTGTATAATACAGTACAGTACAATATATAATATGTACTGTACTGTATTTTCACTTTACAAAGACTGATACAGACTTCTGCCTTTAGCAGAAGTCTGATCAGCGCCATGGACAGCAGGAAGCCTGTAAAGATGTCCGGTTGACATGGTAACCATTACTCGCTGCCACAACAGAGCAGCAGGTGATGGGGAGGGGGCCCCCTCCCTCTCCCATCAGGGGCTGAAAAGGCACAGAAGCCCCCGATGGGAGAGGGAGGGAGCTCCCTCCCTGTTAACCTCTTCCATACAGCGGTCCCTACGGACCGCGGCATGGAAGGGGTTAAACGGCTGGCATCTGTGCCAGCACAGATGTCAGCCGTTTCAAACATTGCTGACACTCTGCTAAAACCGATCGGCCATCCTGAGAGAGGGGGCGGGCGGATGATTGCGTGCCTGCCCGCCCCCCCCCCCAGCACCGTGCACACTCCCGCACTGCCGCAACACCCGCAGTGAAGTTTCTGATCCCCGCGGTCTACTTCCGAAAGCGCTGCAAACCGCAGGTCTGAATTGACCTGCGTTTTTCAGCGATCGCCGATACGGGGGGGGGGGGGTCACAGGACCCCCTTGGCATTGACCCAGGGTGCCTGTTGATTGATTTCAGCAGGCACCCAGTTCCCATTGCCGCCCGCCGCGTGGCGGTGAACGGAACTACACAGGACGTACCTGTACGCCGTGTGTCCTTAAGTACCGGGACATCAGGGCGTACAGGTACACTGTTGGGGCTCCGATCAGACACTGCCACCAATGAGGAGGAGGGGAGATGGGACCCTGTGGCCACTGCCACCAATGATTTTAATACCAATGATAACCTTTAATACAGTAGGCGGGTGACGGCAGCAGGTGCGGCACCTGAGGGGTTAACTGCCGCTGATCGCAGCTCTCGGTCAGAGGCAGGGTGGCGGCTATGTGATTCTGCTGCCGTCACCTGCCTCCTGTATTAAAAGTTAAAGACAACCTTTCATGGGTTCGGACTTTAAGTAGCAGGCTACATAGAGTGGCGCACAGGGATCTACCAGCACTTACTATTATTCCTGGGTGCTGCTCCGTTCGCCCGCTGTGGACCCCATTACCGTCTCCTGCTCCGTATGCTAATTACTACTAGCGCTACAGCCAGGGAGAAGGAACGCCCAGGAGAGAAGCTGATGTCTCCTGCCCATTGCTCCGATAGTAGTAATTAGCATACAGCGCGGGAGACGGTAACGGGGGCACAGCGGGCGAATGGAGCGGCACCCAGGAATAATAGTAAGTGCAGGGAGATCCCTGGGCGCTGCTCTATGTATCCTGCCACTTAAAATCCGGACCCATTAAAAGTCATCCTATCATTGGTGACGCAGTGCGCCTGCCCCTCCCCCCCCCCCTTTATTGGCAGCGGCGGCACAGGGGGAGACACTGCTTTCTTCTCCCCTGTGCTGCTGAGGGAACATGCTGCTGTCAGCGCGCTCATGTTCAGAGATACTAGACTGCACAGCCCAGTATCGAAAAAATTGAAATCCCGATATCGTGTCGATACCGGGACAAAAGTATTGATTGGGTATCGAAATTTTCGATACCCGCAACAACCCTGGTTCGAACTATGGTTGGTGGATATCAGTCTTAGATTATTTGCAGAGTGTAGAGCATAGGTAGGGTGGTAGAGATGAGTGTAGAGATATAGGAGTGTGCATCCCTATGCAGAGGAGGAGTTTAAATTGAACCCTAACTGTATGGGTAACCAGTGCAATAATTGGCACAGGGTGGAAGCATCAGAGTTAGATGAGCCAGGATGAGCCTGGCTGCTACATTCAAGGGAGACTGGAGAGATTAGTCAGAAGGAGATTTGATTACTGAAATGCACTGCTATGGCTCACAGAATAACCACTGTTTTAAAACATAACCTTTAATTCTTGAATGATAAAACCAAGTCACACACAATAAAGAGAAAATAAATAAAAAAATTCAAAAGAAATATAGCAGAAGACTATTCCGGTGAAATGTCATTGTAGGAAGGTATAGTGGAAATAAATCCTAATCCAGCAGTTAGGTATGAAAAAGTCTCAAAGGGTTGGGTAAAGCAAAACTACTTCCAGCATTTCGTATAACCCATTAAAAATTATATACTTTAATTTCGATCCTTTAAAAATTGGATACATACACAAAAAGGAAGATATTAACTGAGGGTCCTCTCAGATATATTGCCACACTAAGCATCTTAAGGCATACCAAGGGATAAGGGGTAACTGTCCCTATTTTCTCTCCCTGGTCTAATACTCAGCCCAGGGATGACCCCTAATGGTGGGGACTCCCTGTCCTCGAACCTGGGCTGATCTAAACCTCACACAGCCCTTACACGGTGGTCCTAAGAGGGTAGGGAGGTAAATAAATTGGTGCTTACAAGTGGACAGATACAGAACAAAAAAAAAATACAATACTACATATAGCTACCCTAATGATATAGGGCCTATTGATGAACTGTGTATACAACCCTCGTGCTGTTGAATACATAAATGTCAATAATACCCCGGCGCGTTTCCCCCACTCTGTGGGATCATCAGGGGGTCAATACACTGTGGATTCCGGATATCTATGTAATATTATGATATCCTACAGTCATGTGAAAAAATTAGGACACCCTTTGAAAGCATGTGGTTTTTTGTAACATTTTTAATAAATGGTTATTTCATCTCCGTTTCAACAATACAGAGAGATTAAAGTAATCCGACTAAACAAAGAAAACTGAAGAAAAGTCTTTTCAAGATCTTCTGTAAATGTCATTCTACAAAAATGCCTATTCTAACTGAGGAAAAAGATAGGACACCCTTGCCCCTAATAGCGAGTGTTACCTCCTTTGGCTGAAATAACTGCAGTGAGACGGTTCTTGTAGCCATCTACCAGTCTTCGACATCGGTCTGAGGAAATTTTACCCCACTCCTCAATGCAGAACTTTTTCAGCTGTGAGATGTTTGAGGGGTTTCTTGCACGTACAGCCCTTTTCAAGTCACCCCACAGCATCTCAATGGGATTCAAATCTGGACTTTGACTTGGCCATTCCAGGACTCTCCATTTCTTCTTTTTCAGCCAATCTTTGGTTGATTTACTAGTATGTTTTGGGTCATTGTCATGTTGCATGGTCCAGTTCCGCTTCAGCTTTAATTTTCTAACTGATGGTCTCACATGTTCTTCAAGCACCTTCTGATACACAGTAGAATTCATCGTGGATTCTATGATGGTGAGCTGACCAGGTCCTGCTGCAGCAAAGCAGCCCCAAACCATGACACTTCCACCTCCATGCTTCACAGTTGGTATGAGGTTCTTTTCTTGGAATGCTGTGTTTGGTTTACGCCAAACATGTCCTCTGCTGTTGTGTCCAAATAATTCAATTTTGGACTCATCTGTCCAAAGAACATTATTCCAGAAGTCCTGGTCTTTGTCAACTTTATCTCTGGCAAATGTCAGTCTGGCCTCGATGTTTCTCTTGGAAAGCAAAGGTTTCCTCCTTGCACACCTCCCATGCAAGTTAAACTTGTACAGTCTCTTTCTGATTGTAGAGGCATGTACTTCTACATCAACAGTAGCCAGAGCCTGCTGTAGTTCTCGAGATGACACTTTAGGGTTTTTGGAGACCTCTTTTAGCATCTTGCGGTCTGCTCTTGGGGTGAACTTGCTGGGGCGACCAGTCCTGGGCATGTTGGCAGTTGTTTTGAAAGCCCTCCACTTGTAGACTATCTTCCGGACAGTGGAATGGCTGATTTCAAAATCTTTTGAGATCTTTTTAAATCCCTTCCCAGACTCATAGGCTGCTACAATCTTTTTTCTGAAGTCCTCTGACAGCTCTTTTGCTCTCACCATGGTGCTCACTCTCACTTCAACAGTCAGGAGCACACCAAACTAAATGTCTGAGGTTTAAATAGGGCAAGCCTCATTCAACATGCAGAGTAACGATCTACTAATTATGTGCACCTGGTGTGATATACCTGTGTGAGATCTGAGCCAATTTAAGAGGGAATACATGTGAGGGTGTCCTATCTTTTTCCTCAGTTAGAATAGGCATTTTTGTAGAATGACATTTACAGAAGATCTTGAAAAGACTTTTCTTCAGTTTTCTTTGTTTAGTTGGATTACTTTAATCTCTCTGTATTGTTGAAACGGAGATGAAATAACCATTTATTAAAAATGTTACAAAAAACCACATGCTTTCAAAGGGTGTCCTAATTTTTTCACATGACTGTATATTCAATAGATGTCCAAAAAAGATAGTATGGGGACCATTCATTGATAGCAGGGGGAAAGATTACAATCAGACGGATTAGGGTAAGGTACATGTCAAGATCGTAAGCCAATTTCGCTGGAATCCCATGTAGGTATCTGTGGAGGAAAAGTAGAAATGGTATAGAACCAAGCATGACCCATGCATAGCCTCCACCAGTGTCCACAGTTAAAAGGTAAGACTCACAGTCTCAGAACCAGCATCAAGGGTCCAGTAGTTTCTTGAATGGCCTCAAACAAGATAAATTACCTAGACTGTAGAGGATAAAACATTCCTAGTCACCAGTCACAATCAAGATAGTGAGGACTAGAGGGGGATAGGTATCCCTACTTACAGTTAATTCTCCGTCCCAGGGTTCAGGCACCCCATTTCCTTAATAGGCCCATACATGTTTGCGCCAGGTGCCCCCTTTATATACACACACTCACCGCTTTTAAGTTTCCCACCCAGAGTCATCAAGACGCGACCGCGTCCACTTCCTGTTTCCGTCACTTCCGGTCTATGGGTATGACCACTTCCGGCCGGTGGAACGCAGAGCAGCGCTCAGCTCCGAGCCCGCTGTTCCGGTCACATGTTTCCGATCGATGGAACGCAGTCAAATAGTCGGACCAGGAGGGTTTGTACTTGTTCTGATTAGTGGGGAGAAAGCATAGGACATTGGGTATATCGAATACCTTAGTCACGCGTACAGACCAGCCTCCCAGATATAAATATAGTCTATAGGTGCCCAGTACATAGATGTATTAGTAAAGATGACCAATATAGATGATTGGCATGGTGGAAAGAATACTGAGATATACTTGTAAGATGAGGTGATATATGAAACCAAGGTCTCACATCACCCATAAATTATATAAAGGGTGTAATTATTATCAAATGAAAAGGTAATAATCATTGATTATGATAATACTTAATTTTGGATGCTTCCCGCATCCGGCCAGTTACGGGATATTAAAATTACACAAGGCCCGGCAATATCAGACAGAGAGAAGAAAGAGGAAAAGGAAAAGGGCACACGTTGTTTATATCGTCACAGTCAGAGAAAACAGGAGAATGTCAATCTCTCATTTATCCCGAGGGGGGACTGGGACCGGAACCGACGTAACTAATCACGAAGTGATGGCTGTCTTGAAGAGATACTGGCCCATTTTGCGGATGGATTCCGAACTGTCCGATATCCTTACTGATCACCCCTCAGTTACGTACCGTAGAGGGAAAAGTCCATAGTCACTTCACACCCCCCGCGAAGAAGGGGACATGGCTGGATCAGAAACCCATAGGTGTCTTCAGATGTGGTTTGTGTAAGGCGTGTGAATACATTTCAACTGCCAAGACTATTACGTGCTCTGTAACCAAACAGATTTTTCAGGTCAGGGATTTTGTCAACTATAGAAGCAAAGGGGCAATCTACATCTGCCAATTTTCGTGTCCTATGGACTATATAGGCAAAACAGTGAGAGAACTCAGGAGGAGGGTCTGTGAACACGTTAATGACATAGTGAAAAATAATGTCACACCCGTGGCATCACATGTTAATTAGTGTCATGGGGGGGACCCGAAATGCATAAGATTCTCAGTTCTCGAGTTGGTACCACCATCCCACCGGGGGGGGGGGGGGGGGGTGACTGGGATAGGAAGATCCTCCAGAAGGAATGTGAATGGATCCATCGGTTCCGGTCCCAGTCCCCCCTTGGGATAAATGAGAGATTGACATTCTCCTGTTTTCTCCAACTGTGACGATATAAACGTGTGCCCTTTTCCTCTTTCTTCTCTCTGTCTGATATTGCCGGCCCCGGTGTAATGTTAATATCCCGTAACTGGCCGGCTGCGGGAAGCATCCAAAATTGAGTATTATCATAATCGATGATTATTACATTTTCATTTGATAATAATTACACCCTATATAATTTATAGGGTGTTATGGGTGATGTGAGACCTTGGTTTCATATATCACTTCATCTTACAAGTATATCTCAGTATTCTTTCCACCATGCCAATCATCTATATTAGTCATCTTTACTAATACATCTATGTACTGGGCACCTATAGACTATATTTATATCTGGGAGGCTGGTCTGTACGTGTGAATAGGGTATTCGATATATACCCAATGTCCTATGCTTTCTCCCCACTAATCAGAACAAGTACAAACCCTCCTGGTCCGACTATTTGACTGCGTTCCATCGATCGGAAACATGTGACCGGAACAGCGGGCTCGGAGCTGAGCGCTGCCCTGCCTTCCACCGGCCGGAAGTGGCCATACAGAAGAAAATCTCTACAGTAAAGGATTAACTATTCTTATCGTTGAAAGCTGCACCAAAGGAAATTGCTGAACAGAGTGGCAACTCCTGCGATCTTTGGAACTCCCGCGAAATTTAAACCAGCTTGCTGTATGGAGCGACTGAATAAGCCGGCAAATATTTAAAGCTCCATTGAAGCAATAGGGAGAAAGCAGACGCTAGACGGTAAGCCAAACATCGATTTAAAGTTTTCTTCAATTCAAAGCTCATATCGAGCTTAAAAGGATATGCTATAAGAGACTTTTCACATTATCAGGATTCCTGTGGACACTTTATGAACATATTGCACTCCCAGTGAATACACCTACAGCATTTTCAGTGACATTCAGTTTCCCAAATTGGGATAGAGCGCTAGAAGATAATACCCCCTCTTCCCAAATAACAGCATATACTTGAAGTTTTTTGGTGAGATATATACTATTGAATTTATCGACACTATTGAGTCATATGATGATAGTGTTGATCATATCTACCACAATATATGTGACTGTAATGTTGTATATTATTGCTACATTGTTCTTATAAATTTTATTACTTGTATTTTATGGGGATTTAATAAATATTTTCTGCACATGTCAATCTGGTTGCCAAGTGTATGAGTGCTCGCTCATTTTCCTATTACTACATTTGCCTTTAAGAGAGGGTGGGGTGATTCCCTCTATATGAGCTTGCAGCACCATACCTTAACTACTTGCTAGTGAGCCACCACAACCTACCACAATTTATTTACTTCCCTACCCTCTTAGGACCATCGTGTAAGGGCTGTGTGAGGTTTAGATTAGCCCAGGTTCGAGGACAGGAAGTCCCCACCATTAGGGGTCGTCCCTGGGCTGAGTATTAGACCAGGGAGAGACAATAGGGACAGTTTCCCCTTATCCCTTGGTATGCCTTAAGGTGCTTAGTGTGGCAATATATCTGAGAGGACCCTCAGTTAATATCGTCCTTTTTGTGTATGTATCCAATTTTTAAAGGATCGAAATTAAAGTATATCATTTTTAATGGGTTATATAGTGGACATACCATAAGCATAGCTCACTGTCCCCATTGATGTCCCTATTTCTGCCACCCTACTTACAAACGGAATAGCCGCCCGATAGGGGCGATCCCGTGTCTCATGCCTCCTAGTGGCCCTAGGAAGCCCTGGCACGGGGAATTATTCCAACAATGTGGAATGATGGTCCTCTATGTAGACCTGGACTAATATAAGTTACCGAAAATAAAAACGAATAAAGGTACCCCGAGCGGGGTGACAAGAACCACCCAATTGCGTACAATAGAGAAAATGGTGATGTTAGTGAAAGCAAATTTGAAGAAATAACCCTAAAAAAAAATTTAACCGTACTTTATTTCAGGCTCCTCAGGGGACATTTAAACACCAAAGTAACCTGTCACCTTTAAGATTACAGGGAGTGCAGAATTATTAGGCAAGTTGTATTTTTGAGGATTAATTTTATTATTGAACAACAACCATGTTCTCAATGAACCCAAAAAACTCATTAATATCAAAGCTGAATATTTTTGGAAGTAGTTTTTAGTTTGTTTTTAGTTTTAGCTATTTTAGGGGGATATCTGTGTGTGCAGGTGACTATTACTGTGCATAATTATTAGGCAACTTAACAAAAAACAAATATATACCCATTTCAATTATTTATTTTTACCAGTGAAACCAATATAACATCTCAACATTCACAAATATACATTTCTGACATTCAAAAACAAAACAAAAACAAATCAGTGACCAATATAGCCACCTTTCTTTGCAAGGACACTCAAAAGCCTGCCATCCATGGATTCTGTCAGTGTTTTGATCTGTTCACCATCAACATTGCGTGCAGCAGCAACCACAGCCTCCCAGACACTGTTCAGAGAGGTGTACTGTTTTCCCTCCTTGTAAATCTCACATTTGATGATGGACCACAGGTTCTCAATGGGGTTCAGATCAGGTGAACAAGGAGGCCATGTCATTAGATTTTCTTCTTTTATACCCTTTCTTGCCAGCCACGCTGTGGAGTACTTGGACGCGTGTGATAGAGCATTGTCCTGCATGAAAATCATGTTTTTCTTGAAGGATGCAGACTTCTTCCTGTACCACTGCTTGAAGAAGGTGTCTTCCAGAAACTGGCAGTAGGACTGGGAGTTGAGCTTGACTCCATCCTCAACCCGAAAAGGCCCCACAAGCTCATCTTTGATGATACCAGCCCAAACCATAGAAACATAGAATGTGTCGGCAGATAAGAACCATTTGGCCCATCTAGTCTGCCCAATATACTGAATACTATGGATAGCCCCCGGCCCTATCTTATATGAAGGATGGCCTTATGCCTATCCCATGCATGCTTAAACTCCTTCACTGTACTCAAACCAGTACTCCACCTCCACCTTGCTGGCGTCTGAGTCGGACTGGAGCTCTGCCCTTTACCAATCCAGCCACGGGCCCATCCATCTGGCCCATCAAGACTCACTCTCATTTCATCAGTCCATAAAACCTTAGAAAAATCAGTCTTGAGATATTTCTTGGCCCAGTCTTGACGTTTCAGCTTGTGTGTCTTGTTCAGTGGTGGTCGTCTTTCAGCCTTTCTTACCTTGGCCATGTTTCTGAGTATTGCACACCTTGTGCTTTTGGGCACTCCAGTGATGTTGCAGCTCTGAAATATGGCCAAACTGGTGGCAAGTGGCATCTTGGCAGCTGCACGCTTGACTTTTCTCAGTTCATGGGCAGTTATTTTGCGCCTTGGTTTTTCCACACGCTTCTCGCGACCCTGTTGACTATTTTGAATGAAACGCTTGATTGTTCGATGATCACGCTTCAGAAGCTTTGCAATTTTAAGAGTGCTGCATCCCTCTGCAAGATATCTCACTATTTTTGACTTTTCTGAGCCTGTCAAGTCCTTCTTTTGACCCATTTTGCCAAAGGAAATGCACACCATAATTATGCACACCTAATATAGGGTGTTGATGTCATTAGACCACACCCCTTCTCATTACAGAGATGCACATCACCTAATATGCTTAATTGGTAGTAGGCTTTCGAGCCTATACAGCTTGGAGTAAGACAACATGCATAAAGAGGATGATGTGGTCAAAATACTCATTTGCCTAATAATTCTGCACTCCCTGTATCGATTAAACTAAAAAGAGAGAAAAAATTGTGTCAGATAACAGGGGCACCGTAACCGTTACTGAGATGATAACGGACAGCTAGATAGCTGATAGCTAAATCAAAGAGTCAGTTTGTGCATTTCAATTTCTTACACATTTTTTTTAGCCCATGAAATTACTGGCTCCTATAACCTCCAAAATCTGCTTGTGAGCCTTAAGGATCTGTATTCATATGGCTAAAGATGATCTATACCATCATTTGAATTTTAGTTTTTTACAGATCCATATTAACTGAGTTCAATATCTTTATTTCTGAGAAACAATAGTTTCATTCTCACGAGAACAAGTACAAAAAGGATAACCTCCAGCTTTTTTCCATTACTCCATGTTTAACAAATTTCAAATACTTCTGGCCTGTCTCCCAGGTTCTTCAGTTCTAAACGTACATTTACATGTTTGCTTTCTTTTAAGCATGCTTATGTTTAGGCAACATGTTTAATAATAGAATATTTTGTCATAGTTTGCCTCCTTTAAAAAGAGATTTCTAAAAAAAAACACAACACTATTTTCCACTGAAATGTGAATCTATTTTTATAGGGGGACATATCATATTGGTTTCAAAATGGGATATTTTTAAAAACATCCTAAACTCTCATTGTGAGAGATACATGCCTTTATGGAAATGAGAGTCAGGAACAAGAAAAAATGTGAATAAATAGAAATATAACAGGGCCAATAATTGACAAAAAGAAAGCATTTAAACTGCTAAAATAATGGGAAGGTTGTGAAGAACTACTAAAATTACTATAAGGAGAAAAAAAAAGTAGGATTAGTAAAAGACAGAAAAAAACAATCAAGTAGGAGATGCTCATTGCCAAAGAGAGTAAAATTAACCCTAAAATATTTATATAAATGCTAAAAAGTTTAAACCTGAAAGTGTTGTCCCTTTTTAATGTTTTCGTTTTTCTTCCTTGAGCCATAACTTTTTTTTTATTTTTCCATTCACATAGCTGTATTAGGGTTTATTCTTTTGCAAGGCAAGTTTGGACTTTTTAATGCCACAATTTAATATGGCATACAATGTAGTGGGAAGCTGAAAAGAAAAAAATTCCAAATGGGGTGGAATTGAGAAAGAAAATGCAATTCTTCCACCGTTTTACAGGTTTTGTTCCCATGGTGTTTCCTTTGTAGCAAAACTGACCCATGCCCTTCATTCTATAGGTCAGTACGATACCACATTTGTATAGGTTTTGTTATGTCTAAGAAGTAGTGTAAAAATAAATGTAAACTTTTAATAGAACGGGCGCTTTCGGACGCGGTGATACCCATGATGTTTATATTTTTGTTATTTATGTATTTATTTTTATTGTACGGAAAGGGGGATATTTAAAGAGGACCTTTCACCGATTATTACAGTATGAACTAACTATACAGACATGTAGAGCGGCGCCCGGGGATCTCACTGCACTTACTATTATCCCTGGGCGCCGCTCCGTTCTCCCGCTATGTCCTCCGGTATCTCCGTTCCCTAAGTTATGGTAGGCGGAGTCTGCCCTTGTTCTTCTGTAGCGCTGGCCAATCGCATTGCAGAGCTCACAGCCTGGGAGAAAATAACCTCCCAGGCTGTGAGCTCTGCGCTGCGATTGGCCAGCGCTAGAGCAGAACAAGGGCAGACTCCGCCTACCATAACTTAGTGACTGGAATCTCCGCCTACTATAACTTAGTGAGCGGAGATACCGGAGGGCATAGCAGGAGAACGGAGCGGCGCCCGGGGATTATAGTAAGTGCAGTGAGATCCCTGGGCGCCGCTCTACATGTCTGTAAACTTAGTTCATAGTGTAATAATCGGTGAAAGGTCCTCTTTAAACTTTTTATATTTTTTATATATTTGTGTTTTATGATTTTGAAGCTCGTATCTGAGCCTACAAAACTTTTTATTTAAATTTTTTATATATATTCTTTTTATTCTGAACCCTCATGGGTCTTTTAGACCCATAATTTAGGAAAAATGCTCATTTGTTATGTTGGCCTGCCACCTTCTAGTCAAAATAAGAATTGCAGCTTCAATACCCTGGGTCTCTTCAGAGAGACCCAGCGCATTGAAACCAATTACTGGCATCCTCATTGGCCGCAGAGGATGCCGGTAAGAAGCCTGGAAGCTTGTTTTTCCCTACGCCTCCACAACGGCAGTAAACATGGAGATTATCCCGCCTTCTCAGGGACAGGAAAACAGCTTTGTGGACCAGCCCATATAAGGCCCCCTCCCTCTTACCTCTCCAGTTGTTTTCCTGTCCCTCAGAAGGTCAGGACTTGCCGGATGGATTAGTCACGCGCCCAGCCTTTTCGGTTTGTTATCCCGGCTCTGGCCGGAGGGCTGAGGCAGGGGATAGGGTCGCGGAACTGTATTAAAGTTCCTCCTTCCCTGTGGTTTAAGCCCAGGGTTGCTGGCCACCCCGGGCTATGGACCCGCGTCCAGTGCGGACCGGCCCTGTTCTGCGAGCCGGGGGAGCGTTCCTGGGCCTTGGATCGCTCCCCACATCTTCCCCTATGCGCGCGCGCCGGCGGTTGGATCCTATGTGACGTCGGTGGCCAGCGCGTGACGCGAGGGGGGGGCGGAGCATATGTCGTCATCATTGGGAACCAGGAAGTAAAGGAACGCGGCTGCCAGCGTTTCAATGCAGCTCCTGCGCTCCTCTCCTGAGAAAGATGTCCCAGCAAGCTGACGATTCGCCCAGGCGGCCCACAGATACCTCCAGGCCCTCTAGCCCGGTAAGCCTCCTCCCGTTACTAAACAACAGGTTGCCTTATCCTGTCTGGGGGTCTCCTTGGTGGTGGTTCTTTACCCTTTTTTTTTAAAGAGACTAAGGATAAACTTTTCCTCTCCAATTTTGTGTCTCTCAGGGTAAAGAATCCTCAAAGAAAGATCCAACTTTGAAGAAAAAAAGCGTAATGTGCAAGAAATCGCTGTCTAGTACATACAAGAAATCCTTGTGCCAGAAGTGTTGTGACAAGGTTGTGTCAGAGGAGACCCCATCTTTAATAGAAAGTCTTAAAACCATAATCAGAGAAGAAGTGGGTGCAGCTGTAGAAGCTAAGTTATCTACATTGTCTCCCAGACCATCTACCTCAGGAGCCATAGTCTCTAGTGTGCAGGACTCTGACCTAGATGAAGGTGAAATTTCCTCTGGGTCTGATTCTGATATTTCAGATCAAGCAGGCGGTAAACCTCTCTGTTCAGTTGAGGAGACGGATTCCCTACTGAAAACAATTAGGGCTTCAATAAACCTGGAAGAACCCAGAGAACCCCTTTCAGTACAAGACCAATTGTTTGCTGGATTAGGGGACAAGAAAAAACGAGTTTTTCCCGTCCACCCTAACATCCGGGCATTAATACACTCAGAATGGAGAGACCCTGAGAAAAAACAATCCGCCTCTAAGTGGTTAAAAAGAAAATACCCTTTCGCGGAAGAAGATTCTGTGGCCTGGGATAAGACCCCTAAAGTAGATGCCCCAGTAGCAAGAATCTCCAAAAAAACTGCCCTTCCATTTGAAGACCTCGGTCTTCTTAAAGATCCGATGGACAAAAGATGTGAAAGCCTCCTTAAAAAGATGTGGGAATCTTCTACGGCCACTCTAAGACCAGGGATCTCCGCAACTTATACGGCAAGAACCCTGGGCCTTTGGTTGGGACAATTGGAGGAACATCTAGAGTCAGGCACTCCACGAGAATACATCTTAGCTTCTATACCAATGCTAAAACAGGCCGCTAATTTTATGGCAGACGCATCAGCAGATATAGTGAAGCTTTCAGCCAGATCTGCTGCCCTCTCTAGAAGAGCAGTATGGTTACGCACCTGGTCCGGTGACACAGCCTCCAAAAACAAGCTGTGCACTCTTCCATGTGAGGGGGATAGGGTGTTTGGTACGGCCTTGGACGACATTCTAGAGAAAGCTTCAGATAGGAAGAAGGGCTTTCCTACAGAATCAAAAAATTTTCAACAAAGGCGGTCCTTTCGGTCCCAGAAGCGAGGTAGGCCGGACCAAAAAAGAAAGGACACTAGACCAGCTTGGCAGTCCAATAGGGGTAAAGGCAGAGGGTTCCTGTTTAACCCTGACAAATCGGCCCACACCTCTTCTCAATGACGCCAGAGGCGTAGTGGGAGGAAGACTGTCCCAATTCTATCCTGCTTGGGTAAATATCCAGGCCTCTCCATGGGTTCTGTCAGTCATAAAGAACGGGTACAGTCTAGAGTTAAAAACCTGCCCACCAGACAGATATATGGAGAACCCTCGTCTGGGGGAAATAAGCCAGCAAACTATGGATCATCAGTTGAGACTTCTGCTGGAGAAAGGGGCCATCATCCCAGTCCCAAAGCAGGAACAGAGGAAAGGGTTTTACTCCCCGATCTTCTTGATAAATAAACCAAACGGCTCGTTCAGATTAATAATAAACCTGAAGATGTTAAACAAATACATCATATACAAAAAGTTCAAAATGGAAACCATAAAGACAGTCATCAGCCTGATCCCAAAGAACGGCGCCATGGTAACATTAGATTTGGCAGATGCCTACTACCATATACCCATCAGAAAGGAAGATCGGAAATTCCTGAGACTGGCGACATGGTTCAAGGGAGAGCTGTGCCACTTCCAGTTCCGGGTACTTCCGTTTGGTCTCAGCTCAGCCCCAAGGCTTTTTACAAAGGTCATAACAGAGGTATCAAAGTTCTTTCACCTAAAGGAAATTCTATTTTTTCCGTATCTAGACGATTTCCTAATAGCAGCCCCATCATCGTATCGGTTACTCCTGCAGCTCCAGACAATCCGGACCACACTTACCAACCTGGGGTGGATAATCAATACAGAAAAATCCTGTCTCCTTCCCTCAACCCAGATAAGCTTTCTAGGAGTGCTGTTAGACTCGGAGAAAATGATCTCTTTTCTTCCTCTGCAGAAACAAGATTTCCTGATCACGACAGTCAGAAGATTTCAAAAACAAGGCTCGGTCTCTTTCAGAGATATAATGGTCATCCTGGGTCTAATGACATCCACTATCCCTTCAGTAAAATGGGCACAGTTCCACTCAAGGACCCTCCAATCATTCCTCTTAAGAACCTGGGACAAGAAACAGACATCCTTAAACAAGAAGGTAAAAATCCCTCAGGCAGTAAAGACATCCTTGAATTGGTGGGCAGATCGGAAAAACCTTTTGAAAGGAGTACCCTGGAGACCATCAGACCAGGTAGTTATTACTACAGACGCCAGCCAACAAGGATGGGGAGCCCACATGGAAGGGAAACTAGCTCAAGGCCAGTGGGGTCTCGTTCTGCAAAATGCCTCCTCCAACAAGAGAGAATTGTCCGCGGTTTGGGAAGCCCTGAAAACATTTGCACCCTCCCTCCTTCCTCAGCCGAGACCAGCTAAACGCAGGAGAGTGGATGCTAAACCCCCAGGTATTCAAGCAGATCTGTTCCAGGTGGGGAACACCCGAAGATCGACCTGTTCGCCAGGAGAAAGAACAGACAGGTTCCGAATTTCTACTCTCTTGCAGTAGAAGATCAACCCTTAAGAGTGGATGCGCTTTCGGTACCCTGGCCACCAATCCTGTTATATGCATTCCCACCATTCTCCCTCATACAGCGGGTCATAGCAAAGATTTTGGAAGAAAGAGTACGAATCATCCTGATCACTCCATTTTGACCCCGCAGATTATGGTTTCCAATCCTGAAGATTCTGGCAGGAGAAGAATTCTGGATCCTTCCCCCTCGCCCAGACCTTCTACTTCAGGGTCCGGTTTCTCATCCTCAAGTCTCTCAACTCCGTCTGACGGCCTGGAGGCTGAAAGAAATATCCTGAGGAACAAAGGTTTCTCCGGGAAAGTGATCTCCACCTTACTACTTGGTAGGAAACCGGTCACCTCGAAAATATATCTAAGGGCCTGGAAATCCTTTCTACTTTTCGGGGAGAACAAATACGACCCATCAGGAGAACCTCAAATGTCCCTCATACTGGACTTTCTCCAAGCAGGGTTGGATAAAGGCCTCGCAGTAAGTACATTGAAAGTTCAGATAGCAGCCTTGAGTGTATTTATGGACTGTAAACTGGCTAACATGGAAATAATAAAAAGGTTTTTTAAGGCAGCCATCAGGATTCGCCCTAGGTTAAGATCCCTAGTGCCTCCCTGGGACTTAAACTTGGTACTGTCCAAGCTTATGTACCCTCCATTTGAGCCAATTACTGATATATCCTTAAGAATTCTTACTCTTAAGACATAATTCCTGCTAGCCATCACTACGGCCAGAAGAGTAGGCGAAATACAAGCCTTTTCTATCCTGCCTCCATACCTTTCTGTTTCAGACGACAGGATCACGCTAAAACATGCTCCTGAATTCCTTCCGAAATTAGTCTCTAAATTTCACTGCCAACAGGAAATTATCCTTCCCTCCTTTTGTTCTCAGGTAAAGAATGAAAAAGAGAGACTTTTTCATAACCTGGACGTCAGGAGATGTATCCTCCAATACCTGGAAGCCACTAAGGAGATTAGGAAGACTAATCAACTTCTAATTCAATACCTAGGCATGTTGAAGGGGAAAGCTGCCAGCAAGACTTCAATATCAAGATGGATCAAGTCCTGTATCTATCTAGCTTACCAGACAGAGGGTGTTCCTCCTCCACCGTTTCTCAAAGCTCACTCTACCAGGACCCTAGCCACATCCTGGGCCGAGGGTGCTTCAGCTTCCTTAGAGGACATCTGCTGTGCAGCCACATGGTCCAATCCATGTAAATTTTTTAGACATTACAAGTTAGATGTTTCTGCAAATAGGGATTTAGCCTTTGGGCGGAGGGTCCTATCTGCAGTGGTCCCACCCTAGGCTATTCTCCTATGTTACTTCCTCCATGTTTACTGCCGTTGTGGAGGCGTAAGGAAAAGACTTACATTACTCTTACCGGTCATCGTTTTTTCCCTTTAGCCTCCAACGGCAGGAGGAATTCCCCCCCCCCCCCCCCCAAAAAAAATAATAATAATCTATGTATTCATGCTTATATGTGTATATTCTATTGGTGAAATATATATGTTCTTCTAATCCTATAAGTTGGAGCAGACTGGCTCTGATATTTGTTACTTTTGTTCTTTATTAAACCTTCCTTGCATTTATCTCTGAGTACTAGGTTACTAACTGGAGAGGTAAGAGGGAGGGGGCCTTATATGGGCTGGTCCACAAAGCTGTTTTCCTGTCCCTGAGAAGGCGGGATAATCTTCATGTTTACTGCCGTTGTGGAGGCTAAAGGGAAAAAACGATTACCGGTAAGAGTAATGTAAGTCTTTTTCACCCTTTAGATGCCATGATCTCACTTGTTTACGGCATGTAAAGGCTTTAATGACTGCGATCTGCATTATTGCTGGTATCTGTCATTAGTCGCGGGTCTCTGCTGTTTGAAACAGAGGAGACCCACCAGCCATGATGCTTGCTGCATGCGCTAACGGGTGCCATGTTTGCACTTTGCTCCAGTGAGCAGGTTAAGGAGTTATGAGTGAGGAGTTATAGAGGGTAATGAAGAGAGAGTGAATTTAATAAATATTTTTTTCTCCACTGTGTTCACTGAGGAAAATGAAATGTCAGATGAGATGCAAAAGTGAGTGCAAAAGTAAACTCCCCATTTAAAGTGGCCTGTCTGACCCAGGTAGAAGTGCAGCAGAGTCTTAAAATGGACCAAACACCCCCGTATTCTAAGAGAATAAAGTAATTTAATAGATATTAGTTCTGATATTTAAGGACTATATAATCATAGGGTCTGTTTTATGTCACGGCCTCGGGGTTGTGCGTGTGACACGTTGCCATGCATGCCGGTTGCCAGGGGCAACGCATTGATGTTGGCTTGTATGTGCTTTTTTCCCCTTCTCCTGGTTCCTCCCCTGTCTGGTGCTTGAGGGGTTAACTTCCTGGCTGGGGGTGGCCACGAGGGGTTTATCTCCTGTGGCTCCCTGGCTGGGGTCAGTTGTACTTCAACGGTCGTTGGTGCTGGAGCTCTGCTCCAGTCCAGGGTGATCCATCTGCCCAGTCCTTGAGGGCCACCTAGTGGGACATACTGTCACGGTGGGGAGTGGGGGTAACCCCCCACCGTACAATGTCTGAAATTATAGGGTAGCAGCTAGGCCTGGAAACAGGGAAAAGGGAGTTGGTCACCTCCTATAGCGTCCCTAATCCAGATGAGGTTTAACACTGACAAATGTAAAGTTATGCACATGGGAAGGAATAATGCAAGTCACCTGTACATACCAAATGGTAAAACACTGGGTAACACTGATATGGAAAAGGACCTAGGAATTTTAGTGAAGAGCAAACAAAGCTGTAGAGAAACCAGTGTCATGCAGTGCTGCCAAGGCCAATAAGATAATGGGTTGCAGATGCCTGGGATGAGAACATTATCCTGCCACTTTGATAATCACTAGTCAGACCACACATGGAGTACTGTGTACAGTTCTGGGGTCCTGTGAACAAGGCAGACATAGCAGAGCTGGAGAGGGTACAGAGGAGGGCAACTAAAGTAATAACTGGAATGGGTGGACTACAGTAACCTGAAAGATCAAAATTAGGGTTATTTCGTTTAGAAAGCGCCAGGAAGACAACAAACCGTTCGACGATCCCGGTCTTTGTGACAGACCACCCTATCTGTACCCCTAATAATTGAGTCTCCCACTACCAGCAGCTTTCTGACTTGCCCTGCTCTCCTGGTCCCCTGCTTACTGGAGCTGACATTCCACTGTCTGGCAGAGGAAGGGTCTGGCTGCAGCAGTGCTCTCCCTGAACTGACATCTTCCTCATCTGCCAACCTTGCAAACTTGTTGGGGTGTGTCAGATCAGGGCTAGCCTCCCTGGCACTCTTCCCTCTACTCTGCTTTCTAACTGTTACCCAGCTAGTTACCTCACTTTCTGGAAGCCGCCTCTCTACCACCTTCCCCCACATCTACCCCATAGAGTGCTTGCTCAGTGAGCAGCAAACTCTTTTCCAAATTGAAACTCGCCCAGTTAGATAATCGATGTGCGATTCCAAAGGGGCATTTTGCTCACATTTTGAACAAAGATATGCACCCTCAAACGGCTGTTCCAGGACTGCATACATTAGACAAGATGTGCACTGGACTGCGCTGTCAATAATCGAACACATACTAATGGGTATTACGCAAGAAAAGAGAAAAAATACAATATGGTGCAGTGATAAGAATCTAAATTACTGTAGTCCCTGAATCTCAAGTCACGTAATCACACACTTAATACAAACACACACTTGAAATCAAACACGCGAACGCTTACAAACTCGCGTTGTTTGTCTGCTTGTATAAGTGCAGCTCTCAAACCAGACTGCTTTTTTTCCTCTGGATTCAAAGGGATTGTTGGCTCCTAGATAGCCCCTTTAAAACTTTGGCCGGTTAATGTTTTTTATTGTTGAGATCTTCAAATGATTGCCAAGTATTTCCAACTGTAGAGGTAATTCTCCAATATGGTATACTGTAGAAAAACTACCACTGTTAATTCGACAGACTCTCTGTTATAATTACTGTTTCTGCAATAATGAGGCCTGGTCCACACTTTTTTGTCCAGATAGTCCCTTGGTGCTGATACACAGTCTATAACTGTTCTTCCTAACTCCCCCATACACAAGAACACTTGGCTGGGCCGAGCTTGCAAGCGTTATTTGGGAGAATGAATAAGCTGGACTTATCTCCTGTCAATTTTAAGAATCAAGGATGATGAAAATCAACATGCCTGATCCCTTCTTACACCCAACATCTGCTGTCAGCACACCCCAGTACACATTAGATGGTTTTCCGGTCATGCTAACTTAGGTTTTGCGGACTGTTGTTATGCATTTGGGCACCAGATATTTATTACTTCAGTTATTCAGAAAACTTAGGAACTCTAAACAAGGACATTTGTCCCACTAGACCTGTCCTTACAGGTGTATGCCACGTAAGACAATGTTCACACAGCAAAACACGCAACAGAAAAGTCAATGGCCGATCAGAAGGGAGCCGCCTCGGAGAACTTGTCATTTTCAGAGGTTTTAACACTGCCATATACTTATCAGTGTATTGTAGCCCCCTCCTATTGATTTCCATCCGGAAAGCAGCCTGAAAACTCTTCAGGTCATTGACATGCCACTTCTCATACAGCTCTGTGAAAATACATGCCCTTATGGACTAGGGGTTGTATTTCCCATTCAAATCGATGGGAAGCTGTTTGGTAGTGTTTTGAACATGTATTATGCAGAGTAAAATGCCTGTTTTACATAACCAAATACACCATATTTTTTAGCGGTGTGAACATAGCCTAAAAGTTAAAAGGCTGGTTCATGTGACTGATCTGCCTCCCAATCTACTTTGAAATCTGGCACTGATCAGAATAGGTTTTCAGCCTCTTAACCCCCAAAAGTCACATAAAAACTTGAAAAACTCTCTAGGAAATATCACTTCACATTTTTATTGTAGATTTCGAATGTGTGTCTCAAATAAATATAGCATAGCACAACATAGCAACATAAGGCAGTGACAAACGCTCCGATGTCAGCAGTGTGCCATTCATGAGCTAAATGTAAGTGGATGCCAAGAGCCAGCATCATAATCATGGCATCATGGACCTGGGAAAGGGCTCATGAGATCCGGCTCTCCCTGCCTACCTGCTGATGATTGACAGTCACGATCAGGTGGGCAGGGAGAGCAGGAGCTGACTAATAACCAGGACTCTTATCAGGCAGCCGTGACTCTTCTCCATGCCCCGACTGCAGTGAATATAACAATATTTCAGGAACCTCATACTTTTAGCTCACGAAAGACTCCCCGCTGACATCAGCATGCCTATCAATGCTTTAGGCCTCTTTCACACGGGCGTCACGTTTTGGCTCCGGATGCGTCCCGGGTGCATTGCGGCAAACCCGCACGAGTAGGTACGCAATTGCGTTCCGTTGTTCAGTTTGTATTGCGCGGGTGCAATGCGTTTTGCACGCGCGTGATAAAAAACTGAATGTGGTACCCAGACCCGAACTTCTTCACTGAAGTTCAGGTTTGGGTTCAAGGTTGTGTAGATGTCATTATTTTCTCTTATAACATGGTTATAACAGAATGCTTAGTAAAATAGGTCTGGAGGAGTTAAAAAATAAAATAAAAATTTAACTCCCCTTAATCCACTTGTTCGCACAGCCCGGCTTCTCTTCTGCCTTCATCTGTGAGGAAAAGGACCTGTGGTGACGTCACTGCGCTCATCACCATGGTGATGGATCATGTGATGGACCATGTGATGAGCGCAGTGACATCACCACAGGTCCTTTTCCTCACAGATTAAGGCAGAAGAGAAGCCGGGCTGCGCGAACAAGTGGAATAAGGTTAAGAGTTAAAAAAAATATATAATTAACCCCTCCAGCACTATTTTACTAAGCATTCTGTTTTAAGAATGCTATTATTTTCCCTTATAACCATGTTATAAGGGAAAATAATAAAGATCGGGTCTCCATTCCGATCGTCTCCTAGCAACCATGCGTGAAAATCGCACCGCATCCGCGCTTGCGATTTTCACGCAGCCCCATTCACTTCTACAAGTGATGCGTGAAAATCACCGCTCATGTGCACAGCCCCATAGAAATAAATAGGTCCGGATTAAGTGTGGGTGCAATGCGTTTACCTCACGCATTACACCCGCGCGGAAATCTCGCCCGTGTGAAAGAGGCCTTAGGGCTCATGCACGCAAATTTAATTTTTTTCCCGTGTCCGCTCTGGTTTATTTCTGGCCCGTATCCGGAACCATTCACTTCAGTGGGATGCAAAAAAAAAAAAAAACAGAAATGACTCCGTGTGCATTCTGTGTCTGTATGTCCGCATGTCCTATTAGTGTCCGCATTGCGGACAATGAAGGACTGTTATATTATGTGCCAGAAGTTCTGTTCTGCAGAATGCGGAATGCACACGGCCGGTATCCGTGTTATGAGCCCTTATGCTGCCCTCAGTGAGGTCAGCATGAAGTTAATGACAGGTTCCTTTAAAGTGGATTTTAACCCCTTATTGATATAACAGATTTTAGCCTTAACGAGAGTCTGTCACCATTAAAAATGCAGTGTAAGCTACCGGCTAGATGTTATAGAACAGAAGGAGCTGAGCTGATTGATTATATCGTTTTCTGGGAAAAGATTCAGTATAACATGTCATTTATGACACAGATTCTCCTCTTGGCTTGTATTGTAGTATTGTGCAGTTTGTTAATGTGGATGCGCATTTGCTGTTATGCTACTCTGCTGAAGTCATTATGGTGGAAAAGGTGAATATTATCGCCTGGGTAATGCTTTCAGGCGGTACGCTGTTTTTTCTACTTTTCAACCAGCAATCACCTGCCTCTCTGACATACCTATTAGAGGAGAGGACTCGGGTATTATGAAAATCATGTGTTACACATGCATATCACTTGACATACTCCACACATTACTTGGTTCCATATTTAGATTTCACACTGGTACAATTCCACCTACCGTCTCGTACATGTCTTTAGCCAAGTTGCTGTATGAAGTGGGTGTATGTGATGTATGGAGACTCAGACACCCTGATATGAGACAATACTCCCGTTTTTCACTCACATCGCTTGCTATCTCAGATAGACTTGGATCATTCTCTTCTTTGTGTCCAGCTGTTGAGTTGATGGGCGTGGGAATAAAATATGGCAGCTGAACCCTTTGGGCTACATATGGTGGATATTGGACTAGTTTGTCTTTGAAGAGCAGAGTTTTTAGTTTTTTTTTAATGTCCTAAACTTGGGGTCTGCCTTAATTCCCATGGTTTGGGACAAAAAGACGGCTCGAAGGGACTGAATACTGAAAATAAATTAGTTCTCATAGATCCAACAGTAGGGGCCTAGCTACTGCTTTAAACACAAATGAGTGTTAGGCCTCTTTCACATGAGCGTTTCCGGATGCGTTGCGGCAAACCCGCGCGAGTAGGTACGCAATTGCAGTCAGTTTTGACTGCGATTGCATTCCGTTGTTCAGTTTTTATCGCTCGGGTGCAATGTGTTTTGCACGCGCGTGATAAAAAACTGAATGTGGTACCAAGACCCAAACTTCTTCACAGAAGTTCAGGTTTGGGTTCAAGGTTGTGTAGATTGTATTATTTCCCCTTATAACATGGTTATAAGGGAAAATAATAACATTCTGAATACAGAATGCAAAGTAAAATAGGGTTGGAGGGGTAAAAAAAAAAGTTAAAAAAAAAAAATTCATTCACCTTAATCCACTTGTTCGCACAGCTGGCATCTCTTCTGTCTTCGTCTGTGAAGAATAGGACCTTTGATGACGTCACTGCGTTCATCACATGATCCATCACATGATGGATCATGTGATGAGTGTAGTGACATCATCAAAGGTCCTATTCCTCACAGATGAAGACAGAAGAGATGCCAGCTGTGCGAACAAGTGGATTAAGGTGAATAAATTATTTTTTTTTTAATTTATTTTTTTACCCCTCCAGCCCTATTTTACTTAGCATTCTGTATTCAGAATGCTATTATTTTCCCTTATAACCATGTTATAAGGGGAAATAATGATCGGGTCTCCATCCCCGATCGTCTCCTAGCAACTGTGTGTGAAAATCACACCGCATCCGCACTTGCTTGCGGATGCTTGCCATTTTCACGCAGCCCATTCACTTCTATGGGGCCTGCGTTGCGTGAAAAACGCACAAAATAGAGCATGCTGCAATTTTTCACGCAAGGCACAAGTGATGCGTGAAAATCACCGCTCGTGTGAACAGCCACATAGAAATGAATGGGTCCGGATTCAGTGCGGTTGCAATTCGTTCAACTCACGCATTGCACCCGCGCGGAAAACTCGCCCGTGTGAAAGGGGCCTTAGTTATCCATCACTAGAGGTAGAGAACAGTTGGCGCATATCGCAAGGTCTTTTGAATGAACATTCAACTGCAAATAAAGGTTTGGTTTAGTTTTTTTGTTTTTTTAATTAAACAAATACTTTCAGAGAAGATAATACTGAACACTTTTTGGCAACTATTCTAAAAGCTTGGGATGCTTCTTCACATGTTGCTGATTTTAGATCCCTTGAGGGTATGACAGTAACTGGAGATACCGATATTCTGAGTATCTTTTATGATTACTTTAAGGAGATCTGTCACTCTAAGGTGGGTCTGAGTAGATACTTATATCTCCGCTATACCATTTTCTGCTTTGACAAATACAGTGACAGATCTTTGCCATTAAAGGGGTTTGGGACAGCCCTACAGACTTTGACTAGCGACAAAGCTCCTGGCTTGGAATGCTTTCTGGGAGAATTGTATAAGAAATAAAGGGAAATCTTATTACCCCAACTGCTATCTGTCTTTCAAGTAGGGTATTCTTCCCCACATCTATGAGGGATGCAATAATTGTAGTCCTTCCTGAGCCAGAAAAAGATCCTGCCTCTACTGATTCCTATAGATCAATATCCTTTTTGACCACTGAAGTGAAAATACTAGCAAAGGCTTTTACCAATAGATTAGTAAAGATGATCTCCCAGGTGATCCATGAGGATCAATAAAAGTTCATGACCAGCAAATCCACTGCTATATATCTAAGACTATTTCAGAATTTGCAGGTGGGACTTTCAAGGCTTTAAAGGGAACCTGTCACCTGGATTTTGGGTATAGAGCTGAGGACATGGGCTGCTAGATGGCCGCTAGCACATCTGCAATATCCAGTCCCCATAGCTCTGTGTGCATTTTTTGTGTAAAAAGAAACTATTTGATACATATGCAAATTAACCTGAGAGGAGTCCTGTCCCTGACTGATCTCACATACAGGACTCATCTCAGGGTAATTTGCATATGTATCAAATCGGTTTTTTTACACAATAAAAGCACACAGAGCTATGGGGACTGGGTATTGCGGATGTGCTAGCGGCCATCTAGCAACCCATGTCCTCAGCTCTATACCCAAAATCCAGGTGACAGGTTCCCTTTAAAGCCTTGAAAGTCCCACCTGCAAATTCTGAAATAGTCTTAGATATATAGCAGTGGATTTGCTGGTCATGAACTTTTATTGATCCTCATGGATCACCTGGGAGATCATCTTTACTAATCTATTGGTAAAAGCCTTTGCTAGTATTTTCACTTCAGTGGTCAAAAAGGATATTGATCTATAGGAATCAGTAGAGGCAGGATCTTTTCAGTGGGGCCGCAAAAGATGCTGTCCGCATCCGTTGCTCTGTTCCGTGGCCCCGCTGGAATCACAAGGGGGTGATAGAGAGGAATGTATTCTCCTGTATGCTGTCAACATACTTTTGTATATTGGAGATTTGAAAACTTCCATAGACACTATTATATCTCATAGAGTTGTGATATCTGCAAGTTGTGAAGGTGGTGGTGTATTCGTGTGATGGAGTATACTGAAGGTAATCTGACCCCACTATTGGGCCTCATGCACACGACCATTGTTCTGGTCCGCATCAGAGCTGCAGTTTCTGCTGCTTGGATGTGGACCCATTCACTTCAGTGGGGCCGCAAAAGATGCTGTCCGCATCCGTTGCTCTGTTCCGTGGCCCCGCAAAAAAAAATATCATGTCCTATTCTTGTCCGTTTTGCAGACAAGAATAGGCATTTCTACAATGGGTCGCCTGTTCCGTTCCGCAAATTGCGTCCGTGTTTTGCGGATCCGCAATTTGCGGACCGCAAAAGAATGGAACGGTCGTGTGCATGAGATGAGGCCTTAGTGAAATTTGCTAAAAAACTGATGCATGGTGTTGTTTGCCATTATCTCTAGGGGGACTATTGGGAATCTGAATACAGCGGTTATTATGCCACAACTTTTACATGTTCTGCACAATGCGCCAATATGGATTCCCCCTAAGTTCATTTATGACATTCAATAAATCCTTAGGGCTCTGCTATAGAAAAACACTTCAGTAGAAGAAGGTATGAAACTCTATAGAGGAGCAAATTATCTGATGGTCTTGTACTTCCTAACCCCCATAGCTTTCAAACTGCAAAAGCTCAGAGGTTGGGGTAATAGATGGTTTGGGACTTAATGGCAAGCTAGTGGCTAAGGAAATGGCCTTTAGTTCTCCAATCGCGGCTTTGGAGACTGCTTGCAGGGAGGTCAGCACTCTTCCTACTTGAACACAAGGTGAGGTCTAAGGTTAAAAGGGTTTTCCAAGATTTTTTTTTTTTACTGATGACCTATCCTCTGGGGGTCTAACCCCCGGGACCCTTGCCGATCAGCTGTTTTGAGAAGGTAGCAGCGCTCTTGCAGCTTACCAAGCACAGCGCCCCCTGCGTGTCAAAGCAGCTGTGCTCTGTATCGCGCTCAGGGGACTGAGCTGCTCCTCGGTCATGTGACATATGAACGTGTGGTCACTGGCCTAGGAAGAGCAGAGAGAAGGCCGCTTCCATCTCAAACAGATGATTGGTGGGCGTCCGGGTGCCAGACCCCCACTGATCAGATACTGATGACCTATCCAGAGGATAGGGCATCAGTATAACAATCTTGGAAAACCACTTTGAGATGTCTGGTATTAACAATCTTACACCCCTGGTAAAGAATCTAGGTGTACCTGAAATCTTTGGAGAGATTTTCTCCATGGGGAAAGAAAGGACTACTTTTTGGCTCAGTTACATGTGAACAAGGTGTTTAAAACATTTCAGCAGTTGCAAAGTGAATTTAATATGCCCAATCGGAGCCGTTAAGACATGCATTGGAGGATCAGGCTAAATCTATGGCTTTGGATATATCATCCCATATCCTCTTTTTACCTTTGTTACGATTCTGGGGAAATCATGAGGGCTATTTCAAAGATATGCCTACTTTTGCAAAGCTTTCCTTTGAATTTGACGCTATTTAGGGGCGATGGATTTACACACCTCATCTTCCGAGTCAATGGTTACTTGGCTCTAGGCTTCATATTTTCCAGTCCCTTGTAAATAATACATCTTAAGGACCTATAAAACCTGCCCTCTTATGGATGTGAAAGGAAGACTGAAATTTGGATGTATGCACCCTTATAGGTGGGAACAACAGATTCTCCTGATTCTACTGCTTTCCAGTTGCTGGGAGGTACATGTTCCCCCGCTTATATCATCTAGGATCTCCTAAATATTGTACTAGTCTTTACACCTTGGGATGTTGTATGTCACAAATTGCTATCCATGTACCATGATCGGTCTCTTGAACGGGGAAGGGGTGGAGTTTTGTTGCATTGTTTTATACTGATATATATATGACAACAGTTTTTCTCCTTCTTACTTTACTGTCTTTTCATTTTTGTAAATGTAAAAATACAAATATTCCATATTCATATGATCATGAATAGGAATGCTATTGTTATACCGTGTGTACACAGTTATACCTATTCTCCCCTTGCATTTTAAATTACTGCGAGAGATGTCCGATTTTTGTGGTTTTTGCCAGTTACAAGTTTTTTAACATAGACGGTTATGTCATGAGAATTGTATTCTGCACAATAAGCACAAATGAGATAAAACTCAGCCTGTTTATATCTCCACCCCTTCTGGTGTCCGTAAAAGACTTACACATTGGGAATCATCCCACACACATTTCTCTCCAATGATTCATTCTGTCTACGACCCCCCTCTTCAAAGTGTGGTCCTGGTTAACCATTTACATGCTAAGATTCTGGGAGGCTGTGAAATGTTACATTTTGCTTTTTGAGTAGCTAATAGTTCAGCTTATAGTGGACTTTACTACGTAGGCATAACATTTTAATATCATTTTTTTCAGTGTTCCTTTCTAAGCATGTAAATCTTGGCCTTGTCCATTTTGGTTATCTTGTCCAAGTTAAACTCTCTCGCTGTGAGTATGCTTGCTTTACACATAGTGACATGATTAGATAAGGTCAAGTTATAAGGGGAGATTTATCAAAACTGGGGTAAAAGAAAGCTGGCTTAGTTGCCCATAGCAACCAATCGGCTTCCACCTTTCATTTTTCAGAGCTCCTGTTAAGATAATTGGAGTAATTTATTTTATTTTTTTAATTCCCCTAGCTGTTGAGGCACCAGCAGAAAAGGGTTGAGAAGGCCTGCCCTTGCCACCACAAGATCACCTTGAAACTAAATATTAAACCCCAAAGAACGCAAGGTTTTAACACCTTGTTCTACCATAGACAAGCCCATAAAATATGAACTTGCTCAGATAGATTCTACTTCATCTCCTCCTGCATGTAACTAGCCAATAGATGGACATACCAAAGACAAGACTCACAGATATCAGACAAGGTATGCCAGAAAAGTCTGAACTTGCTATATAAGTAAATACGAGAGTTGTAGATTTGCGACTTGTTTCCAAAACAAAATACTGAAATATACAATGCATTCGGAAAGTCTTCAGGCCCTTTCGCTTTTTTTTTCACATTTTGTTATGTTGCGGCCTTGTGCTTAAATAAAAAAAATCTAGTTTTCCCCCATCATGCTGCACTGAATGCCTTAGGCCTCATGCACACGACCGTTGTGGGCATCCAAGGCCGTTGTGCCGTTTTCCGTTTTTTTTTGCGGACCCATTGACTTTCAATGGGTCCGTGGGAAAATCGGAAAATGCACCGTTTTGCAGCCGCATCCGTGATCCGTGTTTCCTGTCCGTCCAAAAAATATGACCTGTCCTATTTTTTTGACGGACAACGGTTCACGGACCCATTCAAGTCAATGGGTCCGTGAAAGAACACGGATGCACACAAGATTGGCATCCGCGTCCGTGATCCGTGGCCATAGGTTACTTTCATACAGACGGATCCGAAGATCCGTCTGCATAAAAGCTTTTTCAGAGATGAGTTTTCACTTTGTGAAAACTCATATCCGACAGTATATTCTAACACAGAGGCGTTCCCATAGTGATGGGGACGCTTCTAGTTAGAATATACTACAAACTGTGTACATGACTGCCCCCTGCTGCCTGGCAGCACCCGATCTCTTACAGGGGGCTGTGATCTGCACAATTAACCCCTCAGGTGCTGCACCTGAGGGGTTAATTGTGCATTTCATAGCCCCCTATAAGAGATCAGGGGCTGCCAGGCAGCAGGTGGCAGACCCCCTCCCTCCACAGTTTGAATATCATTGGTGGCCAGTGTGCGGCCCCCCCCGCCCCCCCCCCCCCTATTGTAATATCATTGGTGGCCAGTGTGCGGCCTCCCCTCCCCCCCCCCCCCCCCCGATCATTGGTGGCAGCGGAGATTCCGATCGGAGTCCCAGTTTAATCGCTCTGGGGCTCCGATCGGTAACCATGGCAACCAGGACGCTACTGCAGGCCTGGTTGCCATGGTTACTTAGCAATATTACAATATTAGAAGCATCATACTTACCTGCTGGCTGCTGCGCTGTCTGTGTCCGGCCGGGAGCTCCTCCTACTGGTAAGTGACAGGTCTGTGCGGCGCATTGCTTAATGATCTGTGGCCGCACACTGGCCACCAATGATAATACAATAGAGGGAGGGAGGGGGGCCGACGGAGGCCGCACACTGGCCACCAATGAATGATATTACAATAGAGGGGGGGCCGGGGGGGGCCCGCACACTGGCCACCAATGATATTACAATAGAGGGGGGGCCGGGGGGGGGCGCACACTGGCCACCAATCATATTCAAACTGGGGAGGGAGGGGGGTCTGCCCCCTGCTGCCTGGCAGCCCCTGATCACTTACAGGGGGCTATGATACGCACAATTAACCCCTTCAGGTGCGGCACCTGAAGAGTTAATTGTGCTGATCACAGCCCCCTGTAAAAGATTGGGTGCTGCCAGGCAGCAGGGGGCAGTCATGTACACAGTTCGTAGTATATTCTAACTAGAAGCGTCCCCATCACTATGGGAACGCCTCTGTGTTAGAATATACTGTCGGATCTGAGTTTCACGATGTAACTCAAATCCGATGGTATATTCTAACATAGAGGCGTTCCCATGGTGATGGGGACGCTTAAAGTTAAAATATACCATCGGATTGGAAAAAACTCCGATCCTATGGTATATTAACTCCTGACTTTACATTGAAAGTCAATGGGGGACGGATCCGTTTGAAATTGCACCATATTGTGTCAACGTCAAACGGATCCGTCCCTATTGACTTGCATTGTAATTCAGGACGAATCCGTTTGGCTCCGCACGGCCAGGCGGACACCAAAACAACTTTTTTTTCATGTCCGTGGATCCTCCAAAAATCAAGGAAGACCCACGGACGACAAAACGGTCACGGAAAAACGGAACCCGTTTTTGCGGACCGCAAAAAAAAATGGTCGTGTGCATGATGCCTTAGATGAAGCACCTTTGTCAGTGATTACAACCTCCAGAGCTCTTGGGTATAATGCCACAAGGTCTTCACACCTGGATTTGTGGATTTTCTGCCATTTATCTCTTCAGATCCCCCCATGCTCTTTCAGGTTGGTTAGGGACCATTAGTGCTGAGTCATTTTAAGGTCTCTCCAGAGATGTTCATTTGGGTTCAAGTTCGAGCTCTAGCTGGGCCACACAAGGGCATTCAGAGTTGTCCCTAAGCCACTTGTTGTCTTGGGTGTGTGCTTAGTGTCATTGTCCCAGTGGGAGGTCCTGAATGCTCTGTACTTTGATCAAGGTTGAGGAAAAATGAATGGAGCATTCTCCCTTCAGCCAGCCGCTGGAAAAACACTCCACAGCCTGATGCTGCCACCACAGTTCTTCAATGTATGGATGCATTTGGGCAGTTGATTAACAGTGTCTGGTTTCCTCCAAACAAAACGCTTAGAATAGAGGCCAAAAGTTCTATTTTAATTTGATCAGAACAGAGAATCTTGTTTCTCAGATTCTGAGAATCCTTGAGGTGTTGTTGTTGTTTTTTTTTGTTGCAATCTCCAGATGAGCTTTCATGTGTCTTTTTACTTAGGAGAGGCTTCTTACTGGCCATTGTGCCATTAGGCTCCATTCAGACGTTCGTAGAATGGGTCCGCATCCGTTCCGCAATTATCCGGAACGAGTGCGAACCCATTCATTCTCTATGGGGCCGGAAGAGATGCGGTGAGCACACTATTTGCTCTCCGCATCCGCATTTCCGGAGAGTGTCTCTGATCTTCTGGTCCGCAGCTCCGCAAGAAAATAGAGCATGTCCTATTCTTGTCCGCAATTGCGGACAAGAATGGAGCCTAAAGTGGAGTGGAGTGCTGCAGTGATGGTTGACCTACTGGAAGTTTCTCCCATCTGCACACAGGATCTTTAGAGCTGAGCCAGATGACCACTGGGTTCTTGGCACCACTCTTACCAAGGCCCTTTTCCCATTTATGGCCATGCAAAATGTTAGAATTTTAGAAGTTGTTGCAAATCTATTAAAAAGGAAAAAAAACTGTTTCTACTTTCTAGTTATGGGCTGTGAGTGCAGATTAATTGGAGAAACTTAATTTTTTTTTTTTTTTTTTTTTTTTCTATTTTAGCACAAGGCTGCAACGTAGCAAAATGTGGAAAAAAGCAAAATGGTCTGAAGACTCTTCAAATGCTTTTTAAGTTACATTTTACTCCTGACTCCTGGGGAACATTTAATAAATCAGATACGTCAGTTTTGTGGCTGAGAAATGTTGCAAGCCATTTCAGTTGTGGCATTTTCTGAGACATTTGGTGAGGCTCGACAGTTTTTAGAGTGGTCTATGTTTGAGAGATGATAGTGAGATCAGACCTGAATCATGCCAAATTTACCATGTGCGACTTTGGCCAAAGTTGCATCTCCACACCAGAATCCCCCCCCCCCCCCTCTCCAGGTTTACTTTTACACACAATTACAATATTACAATAACTTTTGCGCACACACAAAGCAAAAACAGAGTTAAAAACGACACAAAATTAACCACATTTTATAAATGTCCCCCTTTATTTTTATTTTACTTCCCGTTCCAGGTTTCCTTGTGTCTGAGTAAATTAACCCTTTCTCTACCAGCGGCGTACATGCATGACGCCTGCTCACGCGTGCAGGGGACATCATCGCCAGCAAGTCTCTGCTGTTTCAAACAGCAGAGACCTGCGGCTAATTACCACAACTGGCAATAATTAAATGCTTTAGATGCCGTGATCAAGTGAGATCACGGCACCTGATTGGCCTAAGTGCTAAGGTTTTTGCGCAATCTATGAAGAAATTCAAAGCATTAATGCTGCAATTCTTATTTTGGCCACCAAAAATGACAATTTCTTAGCATTTTTCTAATTTCTTATGTTGGCCTGCCATCTGCAGACCAACATAAGAAATGAGCAAAATGCTAAGAATTTGTCATTTTTTTAAATCCCTTATAGGTCAAAATTAAAAATTAAAAAACATAATTTATAAGGTCATTTATGAACCTTAAAATGATGATAAAAAAAAAGTTATTAGTTAATAGTAAATATATAAAAAATAAATACGTTTAAATCGCCCCGCTTTCCGTATAATAAAAAAATAAAAATAACATCCTCAGTATCATCGTGACTGGAAACACCCATAATATTAAAATCTAAAAAAAAAATACAATACGGCAAATGGCGTAACGGAAAAAAAAGGGTCAAAATGGCCGATTTGCCATTTTTTCATTGCTTCTCTTACCCAAAAAATGAAATAAAATGTGATCCAAAAGTCATGCACACTCCAAAATGATATCAATAAAATTATGAATTGCCCCACAAAAAAATGAGCCCCTAAACAGTTCAGTAGACTTAAAGGGGTTATCCCATCTCAGACAATGGGGGCATATCGCTAGGATATGCCCCCATTGTCTGATAGTTGTGGGTCCCACCTCTGGGACCCGCACCTACAAGGAGAACGGAGCAGAGAAAGATGAGGAGGGCGCACTGCGCATGCGCAGCCACACTCCATTTATTTCTATGGAGCCGCCGAAAATAGCCGAGCGCTGGCTCAGCTATTTACGTCGGCCCCATACAAATGAATGGGAGCGGTGGCCGTGCATGCGCGGTGCGCTCCCATTCACTTCATTGGGAGAGGTGGGGAGCTGCGCCTGGTGGTGGACGGATCCTGGGAAACCTGGGGTCCTCCAGCCACAACTCTCCCTGGCTCCGTTCTCCTTGTAGGTGCAGGTCCCAGAGGTGGGACCCGCACCGATCAGACAATGGGGGCATATCCTAGCGATATGCCCCCATTGTCTAAGATGGGATAACCCCTTTAAGTATTAAAAAGTTATGGGGGTCAGAATATGGTGATGTAGAAAAAAATTATAATAATTCTCAAAGTTTACATTTATTTTTACACTATTTACACATAAACACCTATACATATGGGGTATCGTTGTAATCATACTGACCCAGACAATAAAGGGCATGGGTCAGTTTTGCCATAAACTAAACGCCGTGGGAACAAAACCCGTAAAACAGTGGAGTGATTGCTTTTTATTTTCCAATTCCCCCCCATTTGGAATTTCTTTCCTGCTTCCCACTACATTTTATGCCATAATTAATGGTGGCATTAGAAAGTACAAATTGTCCCGCAAAAAATCAGTCCTCATACAGCTATGTGACTGGATATATAAAAAAGTTATGGCTCACGAAAAATAGGGAAGAAAAATGAAAACGCAAAAACGAAAAGAAAAACTCCGGTAGTCAAAGGGTTAAAAATTCCTCCGAACAACTTCCTCACTGTGCAGTTTAAAAAAGTGGGAAGGAGCCAAGCAGCAAAATGTTTAGAGTGTTTAGAGGCTGCCTCTTCTTGAATAAATCAAGACATAGTAATTATGTTAGACCACATCGCCTGAGCTCTTTCCACAGCCGAGGTTTTAGGATAATGACCTTTTTAGTGGTAGAAAGGTTCTATTCTAAACAAGATGAGACTTGCACATACAACTGCACCTAATATAGCGCCATGACAGCAACAATTTCAAGGGTTAACCCCTTTGGGACACAGCCTTATTTCACCTTAAGGACCAGGCCATTTTTTGCTAATCTGACCAGTGTCACTTTAAGTGGTGATAACTTTAATCATCCAACAATAAAAATGATGTAAACATCTCATTATCAACATTTATCGTCATATTTTCCTTTAACCCCCCCCCCCCCCTGCGATGCGTCTTCCTTCACCACCACTCCTCCGCTCAAGACCGAGGTGTAGTGGTGACGAGTGAGGAGCCGAGAAGTTATATAAATTCCAGTCTCCCCAAATTCCAATCCATTCTTTCTCCGTATTTCTCTGCCTATACAGGATATATTCATACCTCTTAGTAGTATTCACCAGGTTTAACCATGTATTCATAGTGGGATTGTTTTGTGAGAACCAAGAGCGTGCTATCAGAAGTCGTGCCAAAAACATTATCTTAAATAAAAGATTTTTTTTTATGTTGTTGACAACTCACCTTGGCCAACTCACCCAGTACCCAACATTCAGCGGAGAAAGGGATCTGCACCTTCAGTTTTCCCTCAATGTGTTTATGGATATCCCCCCCCCCAATAATGTTTCAGCTCTGGACAAGACCAGAACATATGCAAGTAATCTTCAGGGACATCACACCTAGGACAGTTAGGCCCCTTTCACGCGGGCGAGTATTCCGCGCGGATGCTATGCGTGAGGTGAACGCATTGCACCCGCACTGAATACCGACCCATTCATTTCTATGGGGCTGTTCACATGAGCGGTGATTTTCACGCATCACTTGTGCGTTGCGTGAAAATCGCAGCATGTTCTATATTCTGCGTTTTTCACGCAACGCAGGCCCCATAGAAGTGAATGGGGTTGCGTGAAAATCGCAAGCATCCGCAAGCAAGTGCGGATGCGGTGCGATTTTCACGCATGGTTGCTAGGTGACAGTCTATTCACTGTATTTTTTTCCCTTATAACATGGTTATAAGGGAAAATAATAGCATTCTGAATACAGAATGCAAAGTAAAATAGGGCTGGAGGGGTTAAAAAATAAATTAAAAAAATTAACTCACCTTCTCCTCCTGGTCGCGTAGTTCCCGGTCTCTTCTTTACTTCTTTAATGATGAACTACCGGCTAGGACCTGTGGTGACGTCAGCTCACATGCTCCAATCACATGGTCCATCACCACGGTGATGGACCATGTGATTGGAGCATGTGATCTGACGTCACCAAAGGTCCTTTAGCCCATAGTTCATCATTAAAGAAGTAAAGAAGAGACCGGGAACTACGCGAACAAGAGGAGAAGGTGAGTTAATTTTATTTATTTTTTTTAACCCTCAATTGATCACCTACTAAGCATTCTGTATTCAGAATGCTATTATTTTCCCTTTATAACCATGTTATAAGGGAAAATAATAACATCTACACAACACCTAACCCAAGCCCGAACTTCTGTGAAGAAGTTCGGGTTTGGGTACCAAACATGCGTGATTTTTCTCACGCGAGTGCAAAACGCATTACAATGTTTTGCACTCGCGCGGAAAAATCGCGGGTGTTCCCGCAACGCACCCGCACATTTTCCCACAACGCCCGTGTGAAAGAGGCCTTAGAGTCTTTCCTAATCCCACATTTATTAAGCCAGAGAGATGCAACATAAAGTCTATGTAGAATATTAAACTGCACCACTACGTGACTAAAATTATGTGAAACCAATTTTAAATTCAAAGTTACCGTCTGCTGGTCATCCAAATGGATCATTGGACACTCATTTTGCCAAGTCCTCTGACCAGCAGAGGAAACGCCTCCAAATCAAGTTATTAATACAATTTTAGAAAGATGAGAGATCTTCATCTTCTGTTCCAGAAGTGGTGATAACTTTAAAACGCTTTGACTTATCCAGGCCATTCTGAGATAGTTTTTTTGCCACATATTGTACTTCACGACAGTGGTAAAATGAAAAATTTAACAAAAATTAGTAAAAAATTGCAAATTTCCAAGTTTCAATTTCTCTACTTCTATAATATATACCTCCAAAAATAGTTATTACTTTACATTCCCCATATGTCTACTTCATGTTTGGATCATTTTGGGAAGGATATTTTATTTTTTGGGTATGTTACAAGGCTTTGAAGTTTAGAAGCAAATCTTGAAATTTTTCAGAAATTTTCAAAAACCAAATTTTTAGGGACCAGTTCAGGTCTGAAGTCACTTTGCGAGGCATACATAATAGAAACCACCCAAAAATGACCCTATTCTATAAACTACACCCCTCAAGGTATTCAAAACTGATTTTACAAACTTTGTTAACCCTTTAGGTGTTCCACAAGAATTTATGGAAAATAGAGATACAATTTCAAAATTTCACTTTTTTGGCAGATTTTCCATTTTAATATTTTTTTTTACTTTTACAAACCAAGGGTTAACAGCAAAACAAAACTCCATATTTATGGCCCTGATTCTGTAGTTTACAGAAACACCCCATATGTGGTCGTAAACTGCTGTACACGCAGGGCGCAGAAGGAAAGAAATGCCATACGGTTTTTGGAAGGCAGATTTTGCTGGACTGGTTTTTTTGACACCATGTCCCATTTAAAGCCCCCCTGATGCACCCCTAGAGTAGAAACTCCAAAAAAGTGACCCCATTTTAGAAACTATGGGATAGGGTGGCAGTATCGTTGGTACTAGTTTAGGGTACATATGATTTTTGGTTGATCTATATTACACTTTTTGTGAGGCAAGGTAACAAGAAATAGCTGTTTTGGCACCGTTTTATTTTTTTGTTTACAACATTCATCTGACAGGTTAGATCATGTGGTATTTTTATAGACCAGGTTGTCACAGATGCGGCGATACCTAATATGTATACTTCTTTTATTATTTATGTAAGTTTTTTACACTATGATTTCTTTTTTTAAACAAAAAAATCATGTTTTAGTGTTTCCATAGTCTGAGAGCCATAATTTTTTCAGTTTTTGGGTGATTATCTTGGGTAGGGTATGATTTTTGCGGGATGAGATGACTGTTTGATTGGCACTATTTTGGGGTACATGTGACTTTTTGATCGCTTGCTATTACACTTTTTGTGATGTAAGGTGACAAAAAATGGTTTCTTTAGCACAGTTTTTATTTTTTACTGTGTTCATCTTAGGGGTTAGGTCATGTGATATTTTTATAGAGCCGGTCGATACGGACGCGGCGATACCTAATATGTATACCTTTTTTTTATTTATGTAAGTTTTACAAAATAACAGCTTTTTTAAAACCCAAAAAAATGCTGTTTTAGTGTCTCCATATTCTGAGCCATAGTTTTTTTTTTTTTTTTGGGCGATTGTCTCAGGTAGGGGCTCATTTTTTGCGGGAAGAGGTGACTGTTAGATTGGTACTATTTTGGTGGGCAAACGCCTTTTTGATCGCTTGATGTTGTACTTTTTGTGATGTAAGGTGACAAAAAAATGGTTTATTTAGCACAGTTTTTATTTTTTACGGTGTTCATCTGAGGGGTTAGATCATGTGATATGTTTAGAGAAACAAGTCGATACGGACGCGGGAATACCTAATATGTATACTTCCCCCCCCCCCCCCTATTTTTTACCAATTATTTTTTTACTTTATTTGGGGAAAATGACATTTTTGGTTATTTTTACTTGAAACTTAATTTTTGGGGGGAAAACTTTATTTTTTCTACTTATTTTTTCACTTTTAATTTTTGTTCCACTTTGGGACTTTAACTTTTGGGGGTCTAATCCCTTTACAATGCATTCCAATACTTCTTCATTGGAATACATTGGCTGTATGAGTAATTACTCATTACTCATACAGCTTCCGGCCTGTGAGATCCAGGGGTACAGGCTCGTCACCGGAAGGCAGCGCGATGCCTTCCTTAGGCATTGCGCTGCCTTCCATGCCATCGGGTCCCCCCTACAGCCACATAGGGACCCGATGGCACCGCCCGTCGCCACCGCAACCGCAGGTGAAAACCTGCGGTTTGCGGCGATCGCCGGCACAGGGGGGTCACGGGACCCCCCCCCCCCCCCGTGCATTTTAGCCAGGGTGCCTGCTCAATGATTTGAGCAGGCACCTTGTTCCGATCACCGCCCGCCGGGCGGCGATCGGAAATACACATGACGTATCGGTACGTCATGTGTCCTTAAGTACCAGGACAACATGCCGTACCGGTACGTCATGTGTCCTGAAGAGGTTAAATATTCCGAGACGAGGTATTTAAACATTCAATGTCTATTTTCTGGTCTGAAGTTTCTGGATTCTGCATTGTGATGAATTACAGATTGGGAGAAAAAGGGGAACTTGGGAAATACCCAAACCAATGTGTATATTTGACACAAGCAGTAATTCTGTGTTGGCATCTGTACAAGCATAGACCAGCGTGACTGTTCATCAGTGGTGGATACGTGTGCCCAGGCTCGGACTGGCCCACAGGGGTACAGGGGAATCCCCCGGTGGGCCCCTAAGCAAGGTAGGCCCCTAGTCTCCCACCCCCTGCACAAGTGGCACATAACACATTAGATTTACTGAACTACATACATATATTCAATGTACAGCACCTCAACCAGCCTATGTTTATATAAAAAACTTAAATTATTATATTCAAATGTATCCTTATAGTGGGCCCCCAAAATACATTTTACTGGTGGGCCCTAGGTACCCCAGTCCGACACTGCGTGTGCCTGTAGCTGAGCGTTGTGAAGCTGGAGGACTGCACCGTGCTTCGCCTTATGCACCTGATTGATAGGACCAGCACTGTAAATGTCATCACGCCTGTCTGGCCCTGTTAAAGTGGAGAAGGAGCAGCAGTTGCAGAGAGAGCTGAGCCTCTAGGAGTAACTGCAACACCCCTATTGCTCCTAGAGGCTCATTTGCATATATTAAACATTTTTTTTCCCCTCAGCAATGCAGGCACATATGAACATGGGACCAACACAGATGCCAAGTGCACATCCAACAGATCAGCCAGTTTCATAGGTACAAATCTGCTGACGGATTCCCTTTAATATGTGCATCCATGTACCAGTATATACAACCTATTCTTTGCCTCCTCATTGGCTGTTGTATTTAGCAGCACAGCAGGTAATGAAAACTGAAATAGATGTTTACTTGCAAAACGACCAATAGGGTAGATGAGTGAGTGCACTCATATAGTCAGAGTAGAGGCTGCACCACTAGTGACTTTCGAGCACCAAAGTGCTCGGGTGCTCTGGCCGAACACATCGGGATGCTCGGGTGCTCTACCGAGCACTTGAGTATAATGGAAGTCAATGGGAGAACCCGAGCATTAAATCAGGAACTCCCTGCTCTGAAGAGGGGAGGGTGCCTGGTTCATTCGAAAAGGTCAGAAATTGATGGAATCACCACCAAAATGGTTCGGGAACAGCATGGGGAGAATGTCTCGATGCATCTTGGACTCCCAGGTCACTGCTGGGAACCATGTTGTCCGAGTAGTACGCCACTTTTACAGACTGACAATAATACGCACAAAACCAAAAAAAAAATCAGTTTTAGAGGAAAAATTGTTAAGAAACATTCTTTCCTGTATATTTACTTGTATATAAAGTGCAAGTGCTGCAAAAAATTACAAGGAAACGACACTTCAAAACACACTTTGTTACACATAAAGGAGGGCATCATACACACCCTTGAAATATTATGATTGGTGACCCTCAAAAACATTTGGAGCAAGGACCTGCTGATCTGACCATCTAAAACATTAGGGGCGAGGGCCTGCTGCCTCAATGGGGACTCTAGATAACCTCTGGGCCATTGCAAGTCCCTGTGACGGCGACGATCCATTTGGATATCTGCCCTATCAACTTTCGATGTTCTTTTCTGCGCCTACCATGGTGAGCATGGGTAATGGGCAATCAGGGTTCGATGCTGGAGAGGGAGCCTGAGAAAGGGCTACCACATCCAAGGGAGGTCAATGGCTGAAATTTGATTGGCTGTTGTTGCCTTGCACCTTTTTTTCCTAATTGTGAACCACCCAGAGAGGGTGTGTCAAGTTATTAAAGCACAAGCATCCCAGGCATGCGGCAATTACCCACTCCCGACTCGGGGAGGTAGTGACGATAAATAACAATACAGCACTTCTAAGCAGCCCTGTTATTGGAATGAGTACACTTTCTGTTAACGAGGATCTATTGGAGGGCAAGTCTGGTGCCAGCAGCCAACTTGCTCCTGGCCTCCACAATGTTTACCCAGTGTGCCATCATGATGAGGATTGTGTTGACCAGACTCTTGGCTACTGAGACTGGAGCAAAAATCAAAGGTAAAGCATAGAGGTCAGATCAATATATATCTGCGCTCTGGATCATCTGGGGTATATGCAAAATTCTGGAAAAATAATCCTAAAACATAACATTTATTAGTTAATGCAAATAAAATCCTAATTAGTGTGTGCAAAAATTCTGTATACAGGGATAAGCATGGAGGTGAACCGCTAGATGGAGTGGTCCACAGTTATCCCGGTATCAGAAACAAAGATAATTAAAGTGCACGGCGGCACTATGGTGGTAACCAGTGTGTCCTACCGGTACCCAGGGAAGGTCGTCAGGTGCTCCACCACACGATATTGTAGCAATTGTTCATCCTGTATGGATGGTTGGATGAATAACAGGGTATGAGAAAATTCAAGTCAGACTAATGCATGTAGGGTCCCTAGGGTGATCCCTACGGCTGTCTAAACACAAACCCTAATGCTATAGATATGGTAGCAACCTGACCACAGGGCACTCGTCCTTAAAAGGACGACCCCGTCCGGAACCTGTCCCTGTTCTGGAATACTAAATGTCCCTAAATATGCATAGGCAAATCCCAAATTGGGACTAATAAATGTTATGTTTTAGGATTATTATTTCAGAATTCTACTGAGACTGGACTTGTAGGTGAGGGTCTGCTGCCACTTTGTTGACTCTAGATAACTTCTAGGCGATCGCATGTCCCCGTGACGGCGACAATCTATTTTTCAACTTTGGAGCAATTTTTCAACAAGGACCATCTGGTATAGCACAGTTTTGCTTGTCCTCTCCACCAGAAGAATGAGAGATGAGAAGTTCTCTTTGTAGCGGGGGTCGAGAAGGATGAACGACCAGTAATCTGTGTTGTCTAAAATGCGTATAACGCACTTCGTGGGAAAGGCAGCCTAACATGAAGTCAGCCATGTGTGCCAGAGTACCAACAGGCAAGACTTTGCTGTCGTCATCAGAAGGTGAGCTGACCCTGTAAAAGATTGTAGTTGAGGGCCTGAAGCTGAGCTGACCCTGTAAAACATTATATGCGAGGGCCTGCAGGTGAGCTTACCCTGTAAAACATTATATGCGAGGGCCTGCAATTGAGCTGACCCTGTAAAACATTATATGCGAGGGCCTGCAGGTGAGCTGACCCTGTAAAACATTATATGCGAGGGCCTGCAATTGAGCTGACCCTGTAAAACATTATATGCAACGAATAAGCATGTTGATATGATGGATGAGAAAAGGAAGATTTAACCATATACCCTTTTTTTGAGGTAGAAAGTGTGCATGGGAATACAGTGCATTCAGTACATTAAACAACACATTTAAAGTGCCTTTGTTCATCCGCTTTCCTCTGGTGGAGTCGAGAAGTCATGGTCAATCCAGGCCTTGTTCATTTTTATATGAGTCAACCTGTCAGCATTTTCAGTTGACAGGCGGATACGCTTATCTGTTATAATGCCACCAGCAGCTCTAAATACCCGCTCAGACAAAACACTGGCGGCAGGGCAGCACCTTCAAGGTGTACAGCGCCAGTTCATGCCACGTGTCCAGCTTTGACACCCAGTAGTTGTAAGGCACTGAAGGTTCACTGAGGACGCTGACACTGTCTTCTATGTACTCCTTCACAATCTTCCAAAACTTTTCCCTCCTTGTGACACTAGGCCGCGCATCAGGGTGAGGGTGCTGGCGGGGTGTCATGAAACTGTCCCAGGCCTTGGAGAGTGTTGCCCTGCCTCTGTTGAAACTGCTGTGTGTTCCCCTTGTCTCCCCTGTTGCCCAAGGAAGTATGGACTCTGCCGCCAGCGTTGTCAGATGGAAATGTTTGGAGCAATTTTTCAACAAGGATCTTCTGGTATTGCACCGTTTTGCTCGTCCTCTCCACCTGAGGAATAAGAGATGAGAAGTTCTCTTTGTAGCGGGGGTCGAGAAGAGTTAACACCCAGTAATCCGTGTTGTCTAAAATGCGTATAACGCGCGGGTCGCGGGAAAGGCAGCCTAACATGAAGCCAGCCATGTGTACCAGAGTCCCAATAGGCAAGACTTCTCTGTTGTAATCAGGAGGATCACTCTCAATCTCCTCATCCTCTTCTGCCCACCCATGCTGAACAGATGGAATTAAACTTCAATTGGTACTACCCTCTGTAGCGGACGCAACCGTCTCCTGCTCCTCCTCCTCTTCATCGTCCAATTCGCGCTGAGAAGACGGACGGACGGAGGGTGGTCTGGCTATCACCCTATGTAATGTCTTCTTCCCCCATTTCCACCTCTTCCACATGCAAAGCGTCATCCTTAATTGTGAGCAGCGAGCGTTTGATTAGACACAGAAGTGAGATGGTTACAATGATAATAGCGTTATCGCCGCTCACCATCTGTGTTGATTCCCCAAAGTTTCTTAAAACGTCAGACATCCATGCCCACTCCTCGCTTATGATTAGCAGAAGCTGACTGGAAAGGCAACGACCATGTTGCAGCTGGTATTCCACTACTGCCCTCAGCTGCTCACAAAGTCTGGCTAACATGTGGAATGTGGATTTCCAGTGCGTGCTCACGTCTCACAACAGCCGGTGAGCTGGCAATTTCAAGCGCTGCTGCAGCATTGACAGACCGGCTGAAGCTGTCGATGACTTGCGGAAATGTGCACACACGCGGCGCACCTTCACCAGTAGCTCAGGTAAATTGGGGTAGGTTTTGAGAGATCGCCGAACCACTAAGTTTAAGACGTGAGCTAGACATGGGATGTGTGTGAGCTTTCTGAGCTCCAAAGCCGCCAAGTTACGGCCATTATCACACACAACCTTGCCTGGTTGTAGGTTGAGTGGGGAGAGCCACAGCTCAGTCTGGTCTCTTATCCCCTGCAACTAGGGGTGCACCGAAATGAAAATTCTGGTCCGAAACCGAAACTGCCTTTTTGCCCAAATACTTTTAAAATACTTTTTTTTAATGATTTTATTAATAATTCTTTTTCATGAATGAAATTCATCTGTGGGTGGCGCTGTTATGGAGAGGGGGATCTGTGGGTGGCGCTGTTATGGAGAGGGGGATCTGTGGGTGGCGCTGTTATGGAGAGGGGGATCTGTGGGTGGCGCTGTTATGGAGAGGGGGATCTGTGGGTGGCGCTGTTATGGAGAGGGGGATCTGTGGGTGGCGCTGTTATGGAGAGGGGGATCTGTGGGTGGCGCTGTTATGGAGAGGGGGATCTGTGGGTGGCGCTGTTATGGAGAGGGGGATCTGTGGGTGGCGCTGTTATGGAGAGGGGGATCTGTGGGTGGCGCTGTTATGGAGAGGGGGATCTGTGGGTGGCGCTGTTATGGAGAGGGGGATCTGTGGGTGGCGCTATGGAGAGGGGTATCTGTGGGTGGCGCTATGGAGAGGGGGATCTGTGGGTGGCGCTGTTATGGAGAGGGGGATCTGTGGGTGGCGTTGTTATGGAGAGGGGGATCTGTGGGTGGCGCTGTTATGGAGAGGGGGATCTGTGCACTGTTATGGAAAGGGGATATGTGCACTGTTATGGGCATAACAGTGCACAGATCCCTTTCCCCATAACAGTGCACAGATCCCTTTCCCCATAACAGTGCCATAGACCGATCCCCCTACCCATAACAGCCCCGGCCCTGCTGCTCACAGCATCACTCACTGCATCTTTATTTTACCTTACAATCGTGACGCTCCAGTAAGAACTCTGCAGGCAGAGCGGAGGGCGGCGTAACGTCACTTACTCACGTGACGCACCTGCTCCGCCCACTTTATGAATGAAGGAGGCGGAGCAGGCGCGTCACGTGAGTAAGTGACGTTACGCCGGCCTCCGCTCTGCCTGCAGAGTTGTTAGTTACTGGAGCCTCACGATTGTAAGGTAAAATAAAGATGCAGTGACAAAGTAAACCGCCCGCCCGCAGATGGTGGGTGGCAAATCCCACACTCCATATTTTCGGCCGATATGTAACAATATCGGCCGAAGTGGATTAGGTGCATTTTCGGCCGATATTTTCGGCTGCCGGAATTTCGGTGCACCCCTACCTGCAACAGCTCTGCGGTGGTGTGCTGTTTGTCCCCTAAGCATATCAGCTTCAGCACGGCCTGTTGACGCTTACCCACAGCAATGCTACACTGCTTCCAGCTACCGACTGATGGCTGACTGGTGCTGCATGCCGATAATTCGGAGGTGGATGTGAAGGCGGAGGATGAGAAGTGGGGGTTGAAGCCACTAACGTAGGTGCTCCGGGGGAAACCCTGATTGAATTAGGGCCCGCAATCCTCAGCGTCGGTAGCACCTGTGCCATCCCAGGGTACGACTCGCTCCCGGCCTCCACAATGTTCACCCAGTGTGCCGTCACGGAAATGTAGCATCCCTGGCCAAATGCACTTGTCCATTTGTCCGTGGTTAAGTGGACCTTCCCAGTAACTACGTTGGTCAGTGCACGTGTGACGTTTCGGGACACATGTTGGTTTAAGGCAGGCATGGCACACCTTGAAAAATAGTGGCGTCTGGGGACAGAGTACCGCGGGAAAGCCTCTGACATCAGGCTGCCTCAGTGTCCACATGCCTAAATGGCAACATTTCCAGGACCAGAAATTTTGAAAGGTGCGCATTTAGTGCCATGGCATGTGTCTGGGTATTTGCGCTTGCGTTCAAATGCCTGGGGTAATGACATTTGACGCTGCGCTGGGACACGGAAGTAGATGTGGTCGCTAATGGTGCTTGCGAAGGTCCAAGTGCAGTGCAGGAGGCATCCTCACCTGCGTCTTCGACAGGCGATTGGCCAGCACGTACCATAGTGGAAGAGGAGGCAGTGGTGTGACTCGCAGACACAGATTGTGGACCCAGGCGTTCGTCCCAATTATTACGGTGCTTGGATTCTATGTGGCGGATCATGCTTTTGGTGGTGAGGTTGCTAGTGTTCACGCCCCAGCTCATTTTGGTGTGGCACAGGTAGCAAACTACTATTCTTTTGTCGTCCGCACTTTCCTCACAAAAGCGCCATACTGCGGAATAGGGATCGACCGATTATCGGTTTTACCGATATTATCGGCCGATATTTAAGATTTTGACAGTTATCGGTATCGGCATCTATTTGCCGATATACCGATAACTTATGGGGAACACAGATCGCGCTGCTCTCAGCGCTCTCTGTGTTCCCTCAGCAGCACAGGGGAGAAGGAATCAGTCCCTCCCTCCCCCCTGTGATGCCGCTGCCGCCAATGAAGAGACGGATAGGAAGAGGAGGGGAGGGGCTGTGGCCACTGCGCCACCAATGATGTTAACTAACTCATTCATTCAAATTGAACAGGAGGCGGTGCCGCGGATCGCAGCTACCGCTCATAGAGGTCGGGAGCCGGCTATGTGATTCTGCAGCCAGCTCCCGCCTCCTGTATATGAATAAATGAGAGATTTATCTTCATTGGTGGAGCAGTGCGCCCCCCAGTATTATTCATTGGTGGTGCAGTGCGCCCCCCAAGCCCCCCAGTATTAATCATTGGTGGCTCAGTGCGCCCCCCACCCCCGTATTAAAAACATTGGTGACTCAGTGCGCCCCCACCCAAGCCCCCCCAGATTTAATCATTGGTGGCAGTGGCCACAGGATCCCCTCTCCCCTGCTCCTCCGATCGGAGCCCCAGCAGTGTAAGCCTGGGGCTCCGATCAGTTACCATGGCAGGCAGGACGCTATTGAAGCCCTGGCTGCCATGATAAGCTCCATGCTAAAAAAGAAAGATTAAAAAAAAAAAAAATACACTAACAATAAAAAATATTAATTTTCAGAAGATTTGTGTAGGAATAAAAAAAAATAATGAAATTTCACAGAATATCGGTATAAATTATCGGCTATCGGCCTGAAAGTTCACAAATTATCGGTATCGGCCCTAAAAAATCAATATCTGTCTATCCCTACTGCGGAACACCTACCCTTTGGCAAGGGAGATTTACGCAAGGGGGTGCTCCGTGGAACAGTTGTGGGCCTGTTTGGTGTGGCCCGCCTTCTCCCTTTTGCCACCCCACTGCCTCTTCCAGCCTGTTGCAGTGCTGCAGATCCTTCCCCCTCTGTACTGTTGTCCTCGCTCGGCCTTCCCCCTTTCCCAGGTTGGGTCAGTTACCTCATCGTCCACCACCTCCTCTTCCTCACTCTGATCATGCTCTTGATTTCTTGAACTAACCACAACCTCAGTGATTGACAACTGTGTCTCATCCTCTTCATCAACCTCTTGACAGTGATTGCGGTTGACTCATTGGCAATTGTGTCTCCTCATCCACCTCATTAAACACTAATTGCCGTTCCCCACCGTCATGTTCTTGTGACTGTGGATGCTCAAGAGGTTGGGAATCAGGGCACAAGATCTCATGTCCTTCTTCAAGCGTGCTTGGCAAGAGGGCCAAATCAAGTAATGGCGATGAAAAGAGCTCCTCGGAATTTCCGAGAGTGGGATCACTTGTTTGGCCAGACTCTCCATGGTGGGAAGAATGAGGATCAGGGAGAGGATTCTGTTGACCAGACTATTGGCTACTGAGACTGGACTTGGTAGAAGACACCCTGCTGCAATCCAACCAACCACCTGTTCGCACTGGTCTGATTTCGAGAGTGGTGTCCTGCGACGCCCTGCAAACTGGGACATGAAGCTAGGTATCGTGGATGATTGTTTTTCTTGTGCTCTGGCAGCAGGCAGTTTCAACGCTCCCAGGGACACGGCCTCTGCGTGAACCATCAGCATCACGACCACTTCCCCGTCCCTTACTGCTCGCCTTGCGCATATTAAATATTATATGCACTCTTGACACACAAGATGTGGCATGGATGTCACAGTTCACAGCAAGCACAGTATATGGAAAAAGGATGTAAAAAGGAAAATAGATTTGACTTATATTTTTCCTATCTCTGGCCCTGACACACAGAAGGTATTGCACAGATCCCACTTTATTTTTATTGATGACCTATCCTCAGGATAGGTCAGCAATATCAGATTGGTGGCGGTCTGACACCCGGCACCCCCGCTGGTCAGCTATGTGAAGAGAAGGCCGTGGTCCTTTTGAGCACAGCCTTTCCTTCATTGTTTACCTGCTCGCCATAGAAATCACAGCGGTGAGCAGGTGTAATTATATCTCAGCCATCCCATTCTTTTCTATTGGATGGCTCCTTCCTATGCAAGTGGCCATTGGTGCAGTATCATCTGTAAAGTGTAGACACGCACATTTTTATAAAATGATAACCTTCTATTCTTTTTTTCAGGCTCTGACATGAAGAAAGACATTGAAGCTTTAATAGCACAGGAAAGAGCCGACATAATCAGCAAATATGAGCGGGTATGCACAAGTCTTTTATGCCTGATACTAGAATGCGGTCAGGAGTCCGGCCTGACAGCTGCTGGGGCACCACCATTTTCCTATTGTTCCCTGCAGTAACATGTAGACAAGGCTAATTTGGTTTTCAATAGTTGTGGCAGCATTCACTGATATAAATAAGTACTTGCGGCCATCGTGCTAGACGGAAAGCCTTCTATTAATATTGTTACTTTGTTGGTGAGGTATCTTTCATGTCTTATGATGTGTAGAAATGATCGCTGCCAATGTATCTGGTGCTGTGCTTCAGGCTCTTGGATATGTCTGATAAAGCTTTGCATTCTTTGTATGGTTTCCATTCTCTCAGAAGGGTAACAGGTTTTTTTCTTGAAGTGAAACCTGTGACGTTATAAAGCACATGCCTCTTGATTGACCTCTTGTTCTTCAAAGCTATTGCTGACTTCATTTGCAGAGCAGGGCGTCAATCAATCCAGCATTTTAACGAGCTGTGGCATCATGGTCTTAGTTTCCTCTGCATATCTAGTGATGGGTTCCAGTTAAAGGAAGCCATTATTTTATACTTTACCTGGAGCTGCCATTAAGGGGAAATGTAGTATTACAGAGTGGTTCTCTGTCCTGACTGATAGAGGGGTGGGGGTGGGGGGGGGTCTTTTATGATGTCCATATACATTTATAGGGCATTTGGATAGGGGTTGTCTTCGCCATTTTTGTGTGCACCACTGCTATGCATACCTATGTATTAGGCTACTTTCACACTAGCGTTCGGAGCGGATCCGTCTGATGTTTCATCAGACGGATCCGCTCCGATAATGCAGGCGTTCGCATCCGTTCAGAACGGATGCGTCTGCATTAAAACTTAGAAAATTTTCTAAGTGTGAAAGTTGTCTGAGCGGATCCGTTCAGACTTTACATTGTAAGTCAATGGGGAACGGATCCGCTTGAAGATTGAGCCATATTGTGTCATCTGCAAGCGGATCCGTCCCCATTGACTTACATTGTAAGTGTGGACGGATCCGCTCGCCTCCGCACGGCCAGGCGGACACCCGAACGCTGCAAGCAGCGTTCAGGTGTCCGCTCACTGAGCGGAGCGGAGGCTGAGCGCTGGCAGGCGGATGCATTCTCAGTGGATCCGCCTCCACTGAGAATGCATTGGGGCCAGACGGACACCCGAACGCTAGTGTGAAAGTAGCCTTACCGTGGTTGCCGGCTGCAAGCAGTTTGTGTGTAGTGTGATGTCGCCCTCGCTGTCTAAAACTGCATGATCAAACCTTAGTGTGTAACCACATGGACCCATTCTGATGATTTTCACCTTCTTTTCTCAGGGAAAGCAGCCGGGTGCTGAAATTGACCCATGGGAAGATGCTGATTTTGCACTGTACAAAGTTACTGACAGATTTGGATTCTTACAGTAAGTACATCCAGCTGTTTAATGGTATCTTTGCCACCTCTGTTCAGATAGGCCATACTGTAATTTACAGGTGGTAACTGCGGTCAGGACAGCCGGCTGAATGTGATGCATGCAGGGCAAGGCTGGTGTGTTAAATAAAGATCTTAAGGGGGTTTTCCCATCTGGGAGACATTGTATATTTCTAGGACATGCCATCAGTGTCAGATCCCATCTCTAGAACAGGGCCCCCAAAGTGAAGGCAGAGCAGCCATTTGAGTCCTGAAAATAACCAAGCACTGGCAGTCCCATATCAGTGAAGAGAGCAAGCCACGCGGTGTGTGCTGTGCGCTCAGCTCTACTTTAGGGGCCCCTTTTGGAGAAGGGAGGAGATTGATGGCATATCCTAGCAATAAGCCAATGTCACAGATGGGATTACCCCTTTAAAAAAAAAAACACAGCTTTTTTATGTGACTTTTAAAATTGCATCAGCATTTTTATTTTTGCCAAACAAGACGACTATAGGGGTAGATTTATCAAAACTTTCTACCAGTAAAACGGTCTTTGTTGCCCATAAGCAGCCACTTACAGTCAAACTTTCCTCTCTAAAGTTGCTCTGGAAAACTGAAACTTTGGTGTGATTGGTTGCTATTGAAGCGGGCCGCTAGGGAGTGCTTTGTGGATGGAAGTGGTAGTTGTGGCCCAGAGGGTGGTGGTGGTCTCCACTATGGTACTCCTTAGGGCCGTGCAGTGACCGGAGGGTGCACCCTTTCTTCCCTCGGTGCACACCTTGATATCGGGGTTCCTGCCTGTTGTTTGGGTTGCCCTTGATGTTGAATGTTTTGCTGGATGCAAGGCATGACCAGTGAATGATGGCGACAATAATCAGGCCAGTTGTTTGCAACAAATAAACTCTCTTTACTATGTTGATGATAGGGATTGTAGTACATATAGCAGCAAAAGGCACAGTTCCACAGTATGTCACAGTGCAATATTCCCTCAATAGCAGCGTATGAACAGCAACAATGATGGCACTCCCTCTCAAAGGACACTTTGCAGTATCTCAGCAGAACCACATGCGTGCATTTAGATTCTTGTTTTCAGGGGTTGTCTCACTTCAGCAAATGGCATTTCTCATGTAGAGAAAGTTTAATACAAGAAACTTAATAATGTATTGTGATTGTTCATATTGCCTCCTTTGTTGGCTGGATTTATTCAATTTCCCATCACGTTATACACTGCTATTTTCCAGGAGAACCGCAAGAGTGACCACCACTGCTGAATGCAGGGTGGTCGTAACCAAAGAAACAAGCAGTGTATAATGTGATGGAAAAATGAAGGACTTAGGGGGTCATTTATCAAGCTGGTGTAAAGTAGAACTGGCTTAGTTGCGCAGAGCAACCAATCAGATTCCACCTTTCATTTTCCAAAGGAGCTGTCTAAAATGAAAGGTGGAATCTGATGGTTGCTATTGCCATCTAAGCCAGTTCTACCTTAAACCAGTTTGATAAATGACACCCCCCCCCCCCCCCAAAAAAAAAAAAAAAAAACGAGGCCAATACTTTGCTGTCTGAGTCCAGTGCATCGCCTTGTGGGTTCTATAACTTTCTCCTTCTCTCCGGAGTCCTCTTGTGGGATGTCTGCCTGCTGCGCAGTTGTAGGCTCAGAGATTATGGTTCTTTGAACTTGCGCCTAGTTGTCCAGGAGGTTGAATAGACATTTCTTTCCCCCAGGCTGCTTCAGAGTAGACTACCTCAACACTAACTAGTGAAGGGGTGGACCTAGTCCATCTCCGGACAGCCTATCATAATTTGCCAACTTGTTGATCATATGTTGTTCATACAATGCCATTAAAGGGGTATTCTGGTTGTTAGAAGTATTCCCTTAACCTTAGTAGATACGGGGTCCGCTTCTCTTGATTGGTGGGGGTCCCGATGGTAGGATAGTGGATAACTTCTTAAAATCGGAATAACCCTTTAAATGCACTTTAGTATCAAATCAAAACAGTTAACTCAAGAAACATTGCATTAACTCTGTCAATAGTAATTAACCCTTTGCAGTAGTCCTTCTGGGGTACTGCACTATTCCACAGCATTTTACAGCTCTTAGAAAGTGGATAAGATTTTAAGAAATCTTAAGTGCACTCTATGAAAAAAATCTACAGTGTAAATTCACCAGTGGTGCGAATTTTAAATACACAACATGTCAATTTATGCTTTGGATTTCTTCCGGCAAATCCATAAGAAATCTGCATTGTGTTGGGTATTTTTCTGTTGTAAATTCCGCCCCATGTTTTCATATACATCAACAAATAAAGCCTGTTTAGGCTATTAACCTCGCTTGTCCCAGAAATTGGAACTTTACTTTTATTAAATCTGCTAAGAGTTTCTAAGTGAAAAGAAAGTGAGCTACGGAAAGGGTTAAAACTATCTGATGCCCTGTTAGTACTGCAGCATGCTTTATTTGTTGATTAATAATAAACCCTTCCCAGATAGGGTCAAGTATTTTGTTAGCAATGTTTTGATATACTGTACCTGTCACTATATCTCAGAATATTACTATAACTGCAAGCAATCCCAAGAAAAAAATGTCCTCGACTTGTCCAAAGCTCCAATACAAAAATATATCAAAACACAAATCCCTCTCACCATCAAATCCATCAAAGAAAATAGCCGTTTCAGCAATATACAATATTACTGCAGGTTTACCGAGGGTAAAGCTGTATATTATTGCTGTAGCATAATTCTAAAGGATATCTGGTGTAGTAGCTTTTTAAAGTGAAACTGTCACCGTGAAATACAGTACAATCTGCAGGCAGTTATAGAGCAGAAGTAGCTGAGCAGATTAATATCGAATTTTATGCATTTTTATCTTATTCATCAAAATCTCAGCTCTTTTTGAACTCGGTAGCCAAGTGGGCAGTCCTGTAAGTGACTGACAGCTATCTGTGTATACTCACTTGTACATTGAATGCGATCAGTCACTGATAAGACTGCCTACTTGGGTACTGAGCTCAGAAAAAGCTGTGAATTAGGGTACTTTCACACTTGCGTCAGAGGATTCCGGCAGGCAGTTCCGTCGGCGGATCGGCAATCCGGAAGCAAACGGATGGCATTTTCGGTCTGATAAATGCATTGAAATACCGGATCCGTCTCCGGTTTCATCCGGTATTTTTTGCGCATGCGTGGACCGGAAGAACGGATCCGTCAATGCAGCAACTTTAATTCCGGATCCGGCACTAATACATTTCAATGGAAATTAATTCCGGATCCGGCATTCTGGCAAGTGTTCCGGATTTTTGGCCGGAGTAAAAACTGCAGCATGCTGCAGTATTTTCTCCGGCCAAAAAACGTAAGAGGGACTGAACGGATGCATCCTGAACTGAATGCTCTCCATTCAGAATGCATTAGGATAAAACTGATCAGATTTTTTCCAGTATTGAGCCCCTGTGATGGAACTCGATACCGGAAAAGAAAAACGCTAGTGTGAAATTACCCTCAAATGTATAAATTACAGTTTCACTGAATTGTTGCCCATCAACTACAGGATGATTCAAAAGTCGCAGGACACTCTTTTGTTTCAGAAACGAAAGGGAAAATGAAATATCTGATTTATCCCAGCAAGTAATAGATGAAGGGGGTCTATCTTTTAGATTATGTCTGGAACATGACCGCCATCTTGAAAGCCGCCATCTTGCGTTAAGGGCAAATTTTTCCAACGGGAAGGGGGTCATGTCGTATATCAGAAGACCAGAATTGTCTCAGATTTCTGTAGCCATAATTGCAATATCTCTTGTGGTTCAAAGGTTATCAACACAAAGTTGCAACAAAAACTGGGAACATTGCCTGTGATGCACAGCTATTTGACGTGTTCAATGTGTTGTCCCTGGTGCTGAACAAAGAACTTTGAATTTTTGAACATTCTGTGTTGATCACTTTTAAACCACAAGATATATTGCAAATTTGATTGTGGCAATCGATTTCTGAGAAAATTCTGGTCTTTTATATGCTATGTGGTCCCTTTCCCACTGAAAAGATTTGCCCTTCATCAAATATGACAGCTTTTAAGATGGCGGCCATGTTCCGGTCATAGCCTAAAAGGCCCCGTCAAGCATTACTTGCTGGGGTATTCAAATATTTCATTTTCCCTTTTGTTTCTGAAATAAAAAGAAGTCCTAAGACTTTTGTCTCACCCTGTATATATCAATCTGCTCAGCTTCTCCTGCTCTATAACATGCTGCCTACAGACTGCACTGCATTTCATAGTGACAGGTTCTCCTTAAATATACACAGAGCTCTGCTGAACCACGGAAGGGCTGATCTTTGAGGTTATGGACCCTCAAGATTTAGGTTCAGCTGACACTGCTTATGGAAATCGGATAGAAGATGAAAATCACTCTCTTCCCAAAGTAGGATGACTACATGGCACTTACGTCATGTGATAGGATGTGTCTTTCACGTTCACATGATCTCACAGCAGTATTACCCATCAGCTGATATATTTGTTTCTTCTGATTTTATGTAGTGAGCAAGAATTGCCTTCACGAACTGCTGTTGAGGAGAAGGTAGGGGAGATCTGAAATTATCATTTTATTTTTTATTTTTTTACTAATTATCCAGACTTCTTAGTAGGAATCCATGAAAGAAATCTGCAGCAAACCTAAGTAAATAAGTCCAATATACTGTAATAATAGATCTTCTTCCAACCCGAGGCAGTTGTTTTCAGGTACAAACGTACAGCTGGAATATGGAACAGAAATACGGCTTTATGCCACTCTATTTGAGGACAGATAAAATAGTGACAGATCCTGATTCCAGGGTTCATTTACATGAGCAGATGTACACGGCAATGATCGGGAATGATTCATTTGTTTCCAATCGCTCGCTTGTTCTGTTGCATTCACATGCAGCAATCATTCCCTCTGCATGTGGATGAACAAGCGCTACCGTAGTCGTTTATCCCATAGAGATTCATTGTCTTCAGCGCATCCCTGCTACAAACGAGTTTAGGCGCTGCATAAAAGATGTGATTACCTGACAAGTCATTTGTCTGTTGATTTCCGTACCTTTTATATGGCGCAGTAATCATGAATAGTGTTGATCACGAATATTCGAATTGCGAATTTTTATCGCGAATATAGGTACTTAGAAAATTTGCAAATATTTAGACTATAGTGATATATATTCGTCATTTCAAATATTCAGGATTTTTTTTATTGCGTAATGCAAATTTTTATAGCAAAATTTTTAAAACATGATTCCTCCCTGCTTCTTGCTTGTGAGCCAATGACTCATTGGCCCACAAGCAAGAAGGAGGGAGGAATCATGACTTTAAATTGGAAAAATGATGAATATTCTAAAAAACAAATATATAGCACTATATCGAATATATTAGTTTTTTCGAATATTCGTAATATTCTAAAACAAGAATATATAGCAATATAGCGAATATTCGAAAAAGAAACTAATATAGAGCAATTTAGCTAATATAGTGCTATAATCGTCTTTGTCTAATAGTTGTAATTTTTTTCTCATCTGAAGTTCAGATTGGAAAAAAATTACAACTATAAAAAAAAAAAGATTATAGCGCTATATTAGATAAATTGCTCTACATTCGTTTTTTTTTTTAGAATATTCGCTGTATTGCTATATATTCTTGTTTTAGAATATTACTAATATTCGAAAAAAAATATTATATTCGATATAGTGCTATGACTCATTGGCCCACAAGCAAGAAGCAGGGAGGAATCATGTTTTTGCTCGGCAATTGAAAAATTTGCGATAAAAATTAGCATTACGAAAATTTGCATATTACGCGATCATTAATTTGTCGATTTTTCGAGTAAAAAAAATAGTTGAATAAATATTCGAATTCCCGAATATTCTACAAAATATTCGCAAAATATTGCAAATTCGAATATGACCCCTGCCGCTCATCGTGAATCATGAACAAGCCCTCAAGCTAAGGTTCTTTTCCAATAATTGTCCTGATCCTTGGCCTGTGTAAAAACCCTTACTTAAAGCGGTTCTGTCACCAGATCACCCCTATTAGGCCTGTTTCAGACGAGCGAGTTTTCCACGCGGTTGCAATGCGCGACGTGAACGCATAGCGCCAGCATTGAATTCTGACCCATTTATTTCAATGGGTCTGTGTGCATGATCGTTTTATTTTTATCAGTTCTATATTCAGCTTTTTTCACGCAGCCCTGGCCCCAAGGAAGTGAATCGGACTTCAGTGAAAAACTCATTGCATCCGGAAGCAAGTCCGGATGCAATGTGTTTTTCACTGATGGTTGCTAAGAGATGTTGTTTGTAAACCTTCACTTTTTTTATCACACGCGCGAAAAACGCATCAAGACGCATTGCACTCGTGCAGGAAAAACTGAACGCAATCACAGACAAAACTGACTGAACTTGCTTGCAAAATGGTGCGATTTTCCCAACAACTGTGGCGCCAACAGCGAGGAAGAAGGTATTATTTTAAACTGCAGGATCACCCCTACCAGGCTAAGTGCCTTGTTTAATAGGGGTGATCTGGTGACCGAGCCGCTTTAACAACATGCAGTAGTTTCCATCACCGTTGATCATGTCCAGCGACAGCTGAGCACTGAGTCCTCATGTTTATTAGCTGCCTCAGCCCCCAGCAGCTGATTGACAGCTTTCTCCCTATACCGTGCATAGTGCTGGCATTCAGCAGGACACAAACATCATTGAGAGGTCACCAGTTCTTTCCCAGTGCTGCATCACTGGTTTTGTGGGAACTAGTGCATATTGCCATCTAATTGACCCAAGGCTGGAATTGGGATCTCTGTCACTACTGTATGCGTAGCTAGAGCAGAATAAACCTGGTGACAGATTCCGACTCCTATTGTTTATATGATGTGTTACTTTTTAGCCTTTCTCTCTCCTACAAGTTTTCAACAGTTCTATATGTGGTTATCTCATTATCTGACTTTTTATTTTTAAACAATCAGCAAAAACTGCAGGAAATTGAGCGCGTGGACAAGTGGCTGAAGATGTTAAAGAAGTGGACAAAATACAGGAACAGTGAGAAGGTGTGCGCAACACAGCGGAAAAGCACGTCAGTCTTTTGGCTATGCTTTATTGGCCAGTATTAAAACTGAAATACTGACAGCAGTGTTGGACTGGGGTGCCTCTTTCTGGGGTCCCACTGTAATGTGAGATAATATATGCATGTAGCCACATGCAAATATTATCTCACATGGTGGCAGGCAGCAGCATGAAGCTACAGGATAATGGAGTGTTGGGTCCCTATAGCAACTTCCTCTGCCTCAAAGTCATCTCAGCCATCTGATGCATCTTTAAAAATAAACTGGGTAGTTTATTAAATATATGAACATAGGGACAGGGACTAGGTGCCCACCAGGGGATTTATCTGTTCCTCTGTGGGCCAGTCCAAGCCTAACTATCGGTAGACAGACATTGTGCACAGTAGTCCGTAAAATTATAATACTTTATATAACTACAGTGCCCCTGGTTAAATTAATGACAAAGCTGTGAACTACACATTATGGGGGACATTTATTAAGGCAAATGTTTTCCACACTGGTCTTAAGTCCCTCTGCGCTGCTTAAGGATGTGTCAGATTTACAGTATGTGGAGGCACAGGTGCTTCCTCCAGCAGGCCAACAGACTTAGAACTGCACTAATGCTCTTGCTGACAACAAAAATAATTCACCAAGATGGAGTTGCTGGAATCAGATGAAACTTTGTGTGTGAATCCAGTGATTACAACATTAGAGTGAAAGGAAAGGTTTATTGGGGAAAACAATAATTTAAAGGAGTCTCTAGTATCCTGTTGGGCCGCCTTTCGCCTGTATACAAGATGAGATTTCGTTGGGCATGGAGGTATACAGGTATTTGATGGTATCCTGCGCCACATTTGCCCACAGATTTTGCAGTAGGTTGCTGAATTTGGCATCCCAGCTGGTCCCATAAATGCTGGATTGGTGATAAATCTGGTGACCAGGACAAGTGATGCAGTCTGGCAAAGACATTCCTGGGTATACCTCTTATACCCTGTATGAGGGTGACCATTAACTTTAGTGATGATCGAGCACCAAAGTGTTCGGGTGTTCGGTCCGAACACATCGCGATATTCGTGTGCTCGGCCGAGCACCCCAGTATAATGGAAGTCAATGGGAGACAGCTAGGCACCCTCTGCTCGGATGAGGGGAGGGTGCTTGGTTCATAGGAAAAGGTCTGAGAGTCATGGAAACACCTCTAAAAAATATCAGGAACAGCAGGAAGACCATGTCTGGATGCATCTTGGACACCAATGTCGCTGCTGGGAACCATGTTGTCCGAGTTGTACGCCACTTTTACAGACTGACCCAGAACGCCCAAAACCCCGCCCCCACAAAAAAAAAATCCTTTTTAGAGGAAAAATTGTTAGGAAACATTCTTTCCTGTAGATTCAATTGTCTAGTGTAAGTGCTGCCAAAAATTACAAGGAAAAAGAGATACAGCCTCTATATCACATAAAGGAGGGCCTCATTCACATGGTGCTACAATTGTTCAGGTAGTGGGACTCCTACACTCGTACAGCCTTTGCACTAAGTAATAGGCCTGCCAAAAATTACAAGGAACAGGCACTCCAATGCACATTTTATTACACATAAAGGAGGGCATCATGCACACTCTTTAAAAATTATTAATAGTCTGCTGCTGACACTCAAAAAACATTAGGAGCAAGGGCCTGCTGGTTACCCTCTAAAACATTACGGGTGAGGGCCTGCTGCTCAGCTGACCCTCTTAAACATTATGGTTGCTGGTGAGCTGACCCTGGAAAACATCGGAGGTGAGGGCCTGAAGGTGAGCGAACCCCATAAAACATTGTAGTGAGGGCCTACAGGTGAGCAGACCGTATGAAACAATGGGGGTGAGGGCCTGAAGGTAAGCGAACCCCATAAAACATTGTAGTGAGGGCCTAGAGATGAGCAGACCGTATGAAACATTGGAGGTGAGGGCCTACAGCTGAGCAGACCGTATGAAACATTGGAGGTGAGGACCTACAGGTGAGCGAACCCCATAAAACATTGTAGTGAGGGCCTTATGGTGAGCAAACTCCATAAAACATTGGAGGTGAGGGCCTACAGATGAGCGAACCCCATAAAACATTGTAGTGAGGGCCTAGAGGTGAGCAGACCGTATGAAACATTGGAGGTGAGGGCCTACAGCTGAGCAGACAGTATGAAACATTGGAGGTGAGGGCCTACAGCTAAGCCGACCGTATGAAACATTGGAGGTGAGGGCCTACAGCTGAGCAGACCGTATGAAACATTGGAGGTGAGGACCTACAGGTGAGCGAACCCCATAAAACATTGTAGTGAGGGCCTTATGGTGACCAAACCCCATAAAACACTGGAGGTGAGGGCCTACAGGTGAGCGAACCCCATAAAACATTGTAGTGAGGGCCTACAGCTGAGCAGACGTATGAAGCATTGGAGGTGAGGGCCTGAAAGTGAGCAAACCCCATAAAACATTGTAGTGAGGGCCTACAGCTTAGCAGACCATATGAAACATTGGACGTGAGGGCCTACAGCTGAGCAAACCCCATAAAACACTGAAGTGAGGGCCTACAGGTGAGCAGACGTATGAAGCATTGGAGGTGAGGTTCCTGAAGGTGAGCGAACCCCATAAAACATTGTAGTGAGGGCCTACAGGTGAGCAGACCGTATGAAACATTGGACGTGAGGGCCTACAGCTGAGCAAACCCCATAAAACACTGAAGTGAGGGCCTACAGGTGAGCAGACCGTATGAAACATTGGAGGTGAGGGCCTACAGGTGAGCGAACCCCATAAAACATTGTAGTGAGGGCCTTATGGTGAGCAAACCCCATAAAACATAGGAGGTGAGGGCCTACAGCTGAGCAGACTGTATGAAACATTGGAGGTGAGGGCCTACAGCTGAGCAGACTGTATGAAACATTGGAGGTGAGGGCCTACAGCTGAGCAGACCGTATGAAACATTTTAGGTGAGGGCCTACAGCTGAGCAGACCGTATGAAACATTGGAGGTGAGGGCCTACAGCTGAGCAGACCGTATGAAACATTGGAGGTGAGGGCCTACAGCTGAGCAGACCGTATGAAACATTGGAGGTGAGGGCCTACAGGTGTGCGAACCCCATAAAACATTGTAGTGAGGGCCTACAGCTGAGCAGATGTATAAAACATTGTAAATATTAGAACAGAGATGTGAGGTGGCACTGCAGCAAATCTCATCCAGGTGAGGGGTGGTACACTGTGAAAACCAGTCAAGTTAAAGCAATATAACGAGGTGCTCTGCTATTAAGTAGTAAAAAGTCCAAGCAAATAACGGTATGATCCAGAGATGAGAAACAATAGCGGCACTCACCGATTGCAGTAGTAGTAACTTCTTTATTTTCACAATCAAGATAGGTTACACGGGCTGGGGCGGACATACAGCATTGAGAAACTGAGTGATCAGCTGGCGACGGCCGTTTCGCGCACTTGCGCTTCTTCTGGCCTCTGACCTCATCGCGCTTGCTATGCGCTCCTTTTAATGCGTCCATGTTGCCTAGGCAACCACGGACGCTAAAACATCCTCATCCAAACCTAGGACGAGGAGGGTAAGAACAATCTATTCCCTGACACTAGCAATACATATATCTATAGCATAGACCTCTAGCTGTTATAAGAAGACACTTAGATCGTTGCGATCATTTAATCCTAAGGGACCCGTAGCGGCAGTGCGAATGATCCACTCCGCCTCCCTCTGAAGGAGGAGGCGGTGCCTATCTCCACCTAGAGCTGGAATCGGAATATGTTCGCCCCAGCACGTGTAACCTATCTTGATTGTGAAAATAAAGAGGTTACTACTACTGCAATCGGTGAGTGCCGCTATTGTTTCTTATCTCTGGATCATCCTGTTATTCCCATAAAACGTTGTAGTGAGGGCCTACAGCTGAGCAGACCTATGAAACATTAGAGGTGAGGACCTACAGCTTAGCAAACCCCATAAAACACTGAAGTGAGGGCCTACAGGTGAGCAGAAGAAATATGAAACATTGTAGTGAGGGCCTGAGGGTGAGCGAACCCCATAAAACATTGTAGTGAGGGCCTACAGGTGAGCAGACTGTATAAAACATTGTACTGAGGGCATATATACTGTATGGAACAGGAGGAGGAGGATGAGTAAACAAGATTCAAACATATACCCTTTTTTGGAGGTGAAAAGGGTGCATCTGAATCTTGTGGATTGAGTATATTGTAAAGCATACATTTAAATTGCGTGTTTGTTCCTCATTAGCTCAGCGTTCCTCTGGTGGAGTGGAGAAGTCGGGGGCAATCCAGGCCTTGTTCATTTTTATCTGAGTCAACCTGTCAGCATTGCCAGTGGACAAGCGGATACGCGTATCTGTTATGATGCCACCAGCAGCACTAAATACACGGCAGGGCAGGCCAGCTTGGACACCCAGTAGTTGTAAGGCACTGGGTCTGACACGGTCTGCTATGTATTCCTTCACCATTTTCCAAAACCTTTCCCTCCTTGTACCACTAGGCCACGCTTCAGGGTGAGGTTGCTGGCGGGGTGTCATGAAAGTGTCCCATGCCTTGGAGAGTGTTGCCCTGCCTTTGTTGGAACTGCTATGTGTTCCCATTGTCTTTCTTCCCCGGTTGCCTAAGGAAGTACGGACTCTGCCGCCAGCATTGTCAGATGGAAAATTCCAGAGCAATTTCTCAACAAGTACCTTCTGGTATTGCACCATTTTACTCGTCCTCTCCACCACAGGAATTAGAGATGAGAAGTTTTCTTTGTAGCGGGGGTCGAGAAGCGTGAACACCCAGTAATCCGTGTTATCTAAAATGCGTACAACGCGAGGGTTGCGGGTAAGGCAGCCTAACATGAATTCAGCCATGTGTGCCAGAGTACCAACAGGCAAGTTGTCGACATCAGGATGACTCTCCATCTCCTCTTCCTCCTCCTCCTCTTCGGCCCATCCACGCTGAACAGATGGAATTAAAGTTCCATGGGTACTAGCCTCAGTAGCAGAGGCAACAGTCTCCATCTCCTCCTCCTCTTCACGGTCCAATTCGTGCTGAGAAGACGAACTGTGGGTGGTCTGGGTATCACCCTGTGAGATGTCCTCCCCAGTTCCTCGTCTGCCACATTCAGAGCGTCGTCCTTAATTGTGAGCAGCGATCGTTTGAGTAGACACAGCAGTGGAATGGTTACACTGATAATAGCGTTATCGCCACTAACCATCTGTGTGGATTCATCAAGTTTTTTTTAAACCTCACACAGGTCTGACATCAATGCCCACTCCTAGCTTGTGAATAGTGGCAGTTGACTTGAAAGGTGATGACCATGTTGCAGCTGGTATTCCACAACTGCCCTCTGCTGCTCACAAAGCCTGGCCAACATATAGAACGTAGAGCTCATGTCGCACAACAGTCGGTGAGCTGGAAGCCGCAAGCATTGCTGCAGCGTTGACAGGCTGGCTGAAGCTGTGGACGACTTTTGGAAATGGGCACATATGCGGCGCGCTTTCACTAGTAGCTCTGGCAAATTGGGGTATGTTTTGATAAACCGCTGAACCACTAAGTTTAAGACGTGGGCTAGGCATGGGATGTGTGTCAGGTTGCCGAGCTCCAAAGCCGCCACCAAGTTACGACCATTGTCGGACACAACCATGCTTGGTTGTAGGTTGAGTGGAGAGAGCCACAGCTCGGTCTGGTCCCTTATACCCTGCCAAATCTCTGCAGTGGTGTGCTGTTTGTCCCCTAAGCAGATCAGCTTCAGCACGGCCTGTTGACGCTTACCCACAGCAGTGCTACACTGCTTCCAGCTACCGACTGATGGCTGCTGGAGGTGGAAGTGGAGGAGGATGAGGCAGAAGAGGAGAAGTGGGGGTTGGAGCCAGTAACATAGCTGCTTGAGGAGACCCTGATGGATGTAGGGCCCGCAATCCTGGGCGTGGGTAGCACCTGTGCCATCCCAGGGTACAACTCACTCCCGGCTTCCACCACATTCCCCCAGTGCTGTCAGGGAAATCTAGCGTCCCTGGCCACCAGCACTTGTCCGTGGTTAAGTGGACCTTCCCAGTAACTGCGTTGTTCAGGGCACGGGTGATGTTCTGGGACACATGCTGGTGTAAGGCGGGCACGGCACACCGTGAAAAATAGTGGCTGCTGGGGACTGCATACCGAGGGACCGCGGCCGACATCTGGCTGCGGAAGGCCTCAGTGTCCACAAGCCTATATGGCAACATTTCAAGGGCCAGTAATTTTGAAAGTTGGCAATTAAGTGCTATGGCCTGTGGGTGAGTGGGTATTTGCGCTTGCGTTCAAATGACTCTGCTATGGACATTTGGACGCTGAACTGGGACAGGGAAGTGGATTTTGTTGCTGTTGGTTCATTCGAAGGTCCAGGTGCAGGGCGAGAGGCATCCGGGCCTGCGTATTGGACAGCACGTAACACAGGGGAAGAGGAGGCAGTGGTGTGACCCGCAGACCCAGATTGTGGACCCAGGCGTTCGGCCCACTTAGTAGGGTGCTTGGATGCCATGTGATGGATCATGCTGGTGGTGGTGAGGTTGCTAGTGTTCATGCCTCGGCTCATTTTGGTACTGCACAGGTTGCAAACTACCATTCTTTTGTCCTCTGCACTTTCCTCAAAAAAGCGCCATACTGCGGAACACCTACCTACCTTGCTAAGGTTGATTTACGCATGGGGGTGATCGGTGTAACGGTTGCGGGCCTGTTTGGTGTGGGCCGACTTCTCCCTTTTGCAACCCCACTGCCTCTTCCATCCTGTTGCGGTGCTGCGGATCCCTCCCCCTCTGTACTGCTGTCCTCGCTCGGCTTTTCACCTTCCCATGTTGGGTCAATGACCTCATCGTCCAACACCTCCTCTTCCACTTCCTCACTCTGATCATCCTCCTGTCTTGACCTAACCACAACCTCCGTGATTGACAACTGTGTCTCATCGTCATCCACCTCGTGAACTAATGATTGACGTTCACCACCGTCATCTTCTTGAGACTGTGAAGGCTCAAGAGGTTGGGAATCAGGGCACAATATCTTAGGTCCCTCTTCAAGCATGCTGGCCGCGAGGGCCAAATCTAATAGTGGAGCTGAAAAGAGCTCCTGGGAATATCCGAGTTTGGGATCACTCGTTTGGCAGGCCTCTCCATGGGGGGAGGAAGGATGATCTGAGCGAGGAGTTGGCTGACCAGACTCTTGGCTTACAGAGACTGGACTTGGTGGAAGAGAGGGTGGTGCTTAGCCGACTGGAAGCATTATCGTCAGCAAGCCAACCGACCAACTGTTCGCACTGGTCTGACTTGGACAGTGTTGTCGTGTGCCGCCTAGCTAAGTTGGACATGAAGCTGGATAACTTTTTTTTTTTTTGGTGCACTGGCAGCAGGCACAGTTTCATTGTGCCCAGTGCCACGACCTCTGCCTGAACCATCAGCATAATGCCCACTTCCCAGTCCCTTAGTGCTGGCCTTCTTCATATTTATGGATTTTTTACTGGTTGTGATGCTGTTTTTTTTTTTGTTTTTTTTTTATTGTCCACAAAAGACAGTTTTCAGATACAGGGCAGTATATGACACAGAACAGCACAGATTTTGGACAGTATTTTAGCCACAGATTATTGTAATCTGCAGTACAGACACTGTTTTATGATGTTGTTTATATTTATGACTATATTATTCCCAATATATGGGCCTGAAGCGCACAGACGGTACAGAAATGCAATGCACTGCGATTAACGGTTTAAACCGCAGACAAGAAAATTGGGTGCTGATTTACTGAAATGATTTTCAATTTCTCAAAATATATGGGCCTGAAGCACTCAGACGGTATAGAAATGTAATGCGCTGCGATATACGGTTTCTGCCGCAGACAAGAAAACTGTGTGCAGAATCAGTGAAATTTGTATATATATTGATTTTCACTTTTTCCCAATATATGGGATTGAAGCACTCAGACGCTATAGAAATGCAATGCGCTGCGATAAATGGTTTAGTGCAGACAAGAAAACTGTGCAGATTCAGTGAAATTTGTATATATATTGATAACTTTTTCCCAATATATGGGATTGAAGCAGTCAGACAGTATAGAAGTGTAATTCGCTGCGATAAACTGTTTCTGCCGCAGACAAAAAAAACTGGGTGTTGTTTACACGGATATTCTTCCTATCTATGCCCCTGATACACAGAAGGTATAGCACAGATGTCAGAAGTCACTGCAGACACCTTCTATTTGTAAATAAAAAAAAAAAAAAAAAACTTTAAAATTGCTGCCAACACACACAGTAGTCCTTAAAAGGACTTTTGGGTCTTTGAAACGTCTTGAGAAAGAGTAATTTGCTCACAATCTCCCTACACTGTCTGTCCCTTCCTAACAGCAGCTCTCCCCTGACTCGCAATGAGCCGAACCCGCGTGACCGGGTGCTATATAGCACCCGATGATGTGTTGCGGCCAGCCAATCACTGTAATGCCAGTAGAAAACATGGTTAATGGCATTACAGTGATGGCAATACTTACCAGCATGTTTATTGGCTGCATAGATGACGCCAAACGTGCGGGGAGGATGCTCGAGCATGGCGCTCGAGCACATGTGGTACTCGGCCGAGCGCTCGGATCTGCCGAGTATAGCGATGCTCGAGCCGAACCGGTACTCGGCTGAGCATGCTCGCTCATCACTAACTAACTTCTAAAATATTGTCAGTTGGAAGCCCTGCCATGAGAGGCAACACCTGTGGGCACAGAACGTCCTGCACATATTGCTGAGCTGTTAGTGTCCCTCATGTCACTACTAGGGGGTGACTGAATGTCATGTGCGATGGCTCCCCAGATAATCACACAAGCAGTCGGGCAGTGTGTTTTTCCACAGCAAAGGCAGAATGGAAGCACTCACCGCCAGGCTTCCATAATCGAACCAGACAGGATATGTAATGGGTGCTGTGACACCAAATTTTATTCTGCTTAGCTCCTGGAAATGGTCTGGGAAGAGACAGGAGTGTGTAGAGAAAGTGCCACTTATGATGGATGGCGGACAATTAAACTGTGGGAGTTGCTTGTGCTTGTCAGCAGATCAAATGATCCTCTACTGAAGGTTTGGGCCATCCAGAGCCTGATTGCCATGTGGGTATGCCCTCACATAACCACAGCTCCTAAACTGCTTCTAGGTCAGAACGGTCTAGATGGCTGGCAGTTTGTTTTAACAATCATCCTACATCTCTCAGTCCAATGATGTGACCTCTCTTAGATTGTCAACTGGGCAAAATGTCTTTAATTGTGTCGTAGAGGCATGTCTAACAGTCAAGGATTTCTCACCAAGAGGTACACTACTCAATAGTATACTCTGAGGGCATTTTTAGGGTCCATTCACACGTCCGTTGTTTTTTGCGGAACAGATCTGGACCAGATCTGGACCCATTCATTTTCAATGGGTCCTGAAAAAAAATCAGACATTGAGCTGTCCGTTTTTTTTCAGGACCCATTGAAAATGAATGGGTCCAGATCTGTTCCGCAAAAAACGGAACAGATCAGGAAAGAAACAACGGACGTGTGAATGGACCCTTATAGGTAAGAGGGGGCAGCATTTTTACACACTCATGTGACAAGACCCAGGTTACCACACCTGTAGTTTTTTACATATCTGCCTGACACATATCTGCATGCCGTGTTGAGGAGCAATTTAACGTATGTGTCTTGGTGCTTTTTTTATATTTTTTTGTTTAGTCAATGAGTGTATGTGTACACACACACACACACACACACACACACACACACTAGACATATATAAACACAACACACATTTCCACTTACCTTTTCTGCAGGAAGTCAGCTCCACCAGAACAGTTTTGTGTCGGTGTCTGCAGCCTCCCTATCCCTCCTGTTTGTCCCAACTGATGTGCACTGATCATGTTGTAGCCTCCAAGAAGCTTCTGCAGGAGGGTGAGGGAAATTCAGAATCTTCATGTGCGGTTCCTGCAGACTGAGGAGAGTGGCAGGGGCTATTTGGATGGGCCTCTTCTCGTGCTTCCTGCTCTACTAGTGCAGACAGGGAAGCTTTATTTCATTAGGATGGAGGACTCATCGGAGGATCCACTAGTAGTCCACTTTGACCCTAAGTATATGTACACACATCCCTGAGATCTCCATTAAAGGAGCAAATTTCAGTTACATGTGTTCTGGATAGGTTTTACGTTTTTTGCTAATCCTTTTTATATGACTTTTATATTGTCTATAGATGTTCCGCAGAGTTTATAAAGGAATTCCTTTGCAAGTCAGGGGCCAGGTATGGTCACTGCTTTTGGATGTTGAAGTGACAAAGTCTGTGAATGAGGGTAAATATGAGGTAGGTTCCTCTATTTCCATGTCATGCTCAAGCTTGATTATTTTAACATAATGATATTTTTACAAAAGTCTTAAAGGGAACCCGTCACCTGGATTTTGGGTATAGAGCTGAGGACATGGGCTGCTAGATGGCCGCTAGCACATCCGCAATACCCAGTCCCCACAGCTCTCTGCGCTTTTACTGTGTAAAAAAAAACTATTTGATACATATGCAAATTAACCTGAGAGGAGTCCTGTCCCTGACTGATCTCAGGGACAGGACTCCTCTCAGGTTAATTTGCATATGTATCAAATCGTTTTTTTACAATAAAAGCGCAGAGAGCTGTGGGGACTGGGTATTGCGGATGTGCTAGCGGCCATCTAGCAACCCATGTCCTCAGCTCTATACCCAAAATCCAGGTGACGGGTTCCCTTTAAGTTAACAGTAACATTACAGCAAGGGGTTTACAGCGGAACACATGAATAAAATTGGTTAAGATTTGTGTTGCATTTTGTGGTTTAGCCTTTACATGGGTTATAGCGCCAGTGAATTGCCTAAATAGCAGTCCTATACTTTATATCTGCGTTTTGGTGTGAAGGATTAGACCAGTATAAATTGCAACAGAAGGATTTGTCTCATTACCTTATTTCTCCTGATGCATGTATTACAGTGTACCAGAATCCTGTACAGACTGAACAGGATAGTTTTTATTTTGATATGAACTTGCATAAGATCTTGTTATTTTCATTAAAGTAGTTGTCCCACCATAAGAACATAAGCCACGGGATAGCTGCTACCCAGCTGCTGGGAACCCCACAATCGTGGAGAATGGGGTTCCAGAGTGCATAGAGTGATGGTTATGCATATTTGCTGCTGTTCCATTCAACTTTACAGGACTGCTGAAGAGAAGATAACCTAAACAAATGATGGAGCTCACAAAGTACAAATAAAGAGTATCATATTTTATTAATCACAAAGTACACTGCTCAGAAAAATAAAGGGAACACAAAAATAACACATCCTAGATCTGAGTTAGGCTACATTCACACGACCGTATGGGTTTTGCGGTCCGCAAATTGCGGGTCCGCAACACACCAGCCCGGCACCCCCATTGAAATGCCTATTCTTGTCCGCAAGCTGCGGACAAGAATAGGACATGCTCTATCTTTTTGCGGAGCTGCGGACCCAAAGATCGGGGCCGCGCACCGCAAATGCGGATGCGGACAGCACACTGTGGGCTGTCCGCATCCATTCCGTCCCCATAGAGAATGAATGGGTCCGCACCCGTTCCGCAAAATTGCGGAACGGATGCGGACCCATTTTGCGGTCGTGTGAATGGAGCCTTAATTAAATATTCTTCTGAAATACTTTGTTCTTTACATAGTTGAATGTGCTGACAACAAAATCACACAAAGATAAAAAAAATGGAAATCAAATTTTTTAACCCATGGAGGTCTGGATTTGGAGTCACACTCAAAATTAAAGTGGAAAAACACACTACAGGCTGATCCAACTTTTATGTAATGTCCTAAAGACAAGTCAAAATGAGGCTCAGTAGTGTGTGTGGCCTCCACGTGCCTGTATGACCTCCCTACAACGCCTGTGCATGCTCCTGATGAGGTGGCAGACGGTCTCCTGAGGGATCTCCTCCCAGACCTGGACTAAAGCATCTGCCAACTCCTGGACAGTCTGGGGTGCAACGTGACGTTGGTGGATAGAGCGAGACATGATGTCCCAGATGTGCTCAATTGGATTCAGGTCTGGGGAACGGGCGGGCCAGTCCATAGCATCAATGCCTTCGTCTTGCAGGAACTGCTGACACACTCCAGCCACATGAGGTCTAGCATTGTCTTGCATTAGGAGGAACCCAGGGCCAACCGCACCAGCATATGGTCTCACAAGGGGTCTGAGGATCTCATCTCGGTACCTAATGGCAGTCAGGCTACATCTGGCGAGCACATGGAGGGCTGTGCGGCCCTCCAAAGAAATGCCACCCCACACCATTACTGACCCAATGCCAAACCGGTCATGCTGGAGGATGTTGCAGGCAGCAGAACTTTCTCCACGGCATCTCCAGACTCTGTCACGTCTGTCACATGTTCTCAGTGTGAACCTGCTTTCATCTGTGAAGAGCACAGGGCGCCAGTGGCGAATTTGCCAATCTTGGTGTTCTCTGGCAAATGCCAAACGTCCTGCACGGTGTTGGGCTGTAAGCACAACCCCCACCTGTGGACGTCGGGCCCGCATATCACCCTCATGGAGTCTGTTTCTGACCGTTTGAGCAGACACATGCACATTTGTGGCCTGTTGGAGGTCATTTTGCAGGCCTCTGGCAGTGCTCCTCCTGTTCCTCCTTGCACAAAGGCGGAGATAGCGGTCCTGCTGCTGGGTTGTTGCCCTCCTACGGCCTCCTCCACGTCTCCTGATGTACTGGCCTGTCTCCTGGTAGCACCTCCATGCTCTGAACACTACGCTGACAGACACAGCAAACCTTCTTGCCACAGCTCGCATTGATGTGCCATCCTGGATAAGCTGCACTACCTGAGCCACTTGTGTGGGTTGTAGACTCCGTCTCATGCTACCACTAGAGTGAAAGCACCGGCAGCATTCAAAAGTCACCAAAACCTCAACCAGGAAGCATAGGAACTGATAAGTGGTCTGTGGTCACCACCTGCAGAACCACTCCTTTATTGGGGGTGTCTTGCTAATTGCCTATAATTTCCACCTGTTGTCTATCCCATTTGCACAACAGCATGTGAAATTGATTGTCACTCAGTGTTGCTTCCTAAGTGGACAGTTTGATTTCACAGAAGTGTGATTGACTTGGAGTTACATTGAGTTGTTTAAGTGTTCCCTTTATTTTTTTGAGCAGTGTATAAAAGACAATGTCATTTTAAAAGGAAAGGTAGCAGAGAGAAACACCATCCTGGCAGAGCACAGGCTAAATATATTAATATGTTTATAAGCTCTTATGTAAGAGATTTTATACGGGTATGTCCCATACATAAATAATGTAGCAGTAATAGATATCAGGTACCCATAATAGTTACCAGTCAAAATGCTAAATAACAATAATATAATATCAGGGAGCGAAATGACATGCTCAACTTTGCATGGAAAAACCTGGGACCTGTTGCACGGAACTTACCCAGAGCATTGTGCCCACAACCAGGGTAGCGCCATCCTGTTTGTGGGCACAGTGCTCTGGGTAAGTTCCATGCAACAGGTCCCAGGTTTTTCCATGCAAAGGGGAGCATGTAATTTCGCTCCCTGATATTATATTATTGTTATTTAGCATTTTGACTGGTAACTATTATGGGTACCTGATATCTATTACTTCTACATTTATTTATGTATGGGACATACCCGTATAAAGTCTCTTACAAAAGAGCTTATAACATATTAATATACAGTGGGGCAAAAAAGTATTTAGTCAGCCACCAATTGTGCAAGTTCTCCCACTTAAAAAGATGAGGCCTGTAATTTTCATCATAGGTATACCTCAACTAAGACATAATGAGAAAAAAAAATTCAGAGAATCACATTGTCTGATTTTTAAAGAATTTATTTGCAAATTATGGTGGAAAATAAGTATTTGGTCAATAACAAAAGTTCATCCCCATACTTTGTTATATACTCTTTGTTGGCAATGACAGAGGTCAAAAGTTTTCTGTAAGTCTTCACAAGGTTTTCACACACTGTTGCTGGTATTTTGGCACATTCCTCCATGCAGATCTCCTCTAGAGCAGTGATGTTTTGGGGCTGTCACTGGACAACACGGACTTTCAACTCCTTCCAAAGGTTTTCTATGGGGTTGAGATCTGGAGACTGGCTAGGCCACTCCAGGACCTTTTAAAATGCTTCTTACGAAGCCACTCCTTCGTTGCCCGGGTGGTGTGTTTGGGATCATTGTCATGCTGAAAGACCCTGCCACGTTTCATCTTCAATGCCCTTGCTGATGGAAGGTTTTCACTCAAAATCTCACGATACATGGCCCCATTCATTCTTTCCTTTACAAGGATCAGTCGTCCTGGTCCCTTTGCAGAAAAACAGCCCCAAAGCATGATGTTTCCACCCCCATGCTTTACAGTAGGTATGGTGCTCTTTGGATGCAACTCTGCATTCTTTCTCCTCCAAACACGACGAGTTGAGTTTTTACCAAAAAGTTCTACTTTGGTTTCATCTGACCATATGACATTCTCCCAATCCTCTTCTGGATCATCCAAATGCTCTCTAGCAAACTTCAGACAGGCCCGGACATGTACTGGCTTAAGCAGGGGGACATGTCTGGCACTGCAGGATTTGAGTCCCTGGCGGCGTAGTGTTACTGATGGTAGCCTTTGTTACTTTTGTCCCAGCTCTCTGCAGGTCATTCACTAGGTTCCCACCCCCCCGTGTGGTTCTGGGATTTTTGCTCACCTTTCTTGTGATCATTTTGACCCCACGGGGGACCCCAGATCGAGGGACATTATCAGTGGTCTTGTATGTCTTCCATTTTCTAATAATTGCTCCCACAGTTGATTTCTTCACACCAAGCTGCTTGCCTATTGCAGATTCAGTCTTTCCAGCCTGGTGCAGGTCTACAATTTTGTTTCTGGTGTCCTTCGACAGCTCTTTGGTCTTGGCCATAGTGGAGCTTGGAGTGTGACTGTTTGAGGTTGTAGACAGGTGTCTTATACTGATAACAAGTTCAAACAGGTGCCATTAATACATGTAACGAGTGGAGGACAGAGGAGCATCTTAAAGAAGAAGTTACAGGTCTGTAAGAGCCAGAAATCTTGCTTGTTTGTAGGTGACCAAATACTTATTTTACCAAGGAATTTATCAATTAATTCATTAGAAATCCTACAATGTGATATCCTGTATTATTTCCCCCCATTCTATCTCTCATAGTTGAAGTGTACCTATGATGAAAATTACAGGCCTCTCTCATCTTTTTAACCTCCTCCCGTCTGCCCATACGATATAAACGTCCTATGGGTGGACCTCTATTTCTGAAAGCACGTTTTAAAACGTCCTTTCAGAAATCGCAGCTGCACGCTAATCGTGCAGCTGCTGATCGGGTTGCCCGCTGTCAGTGACAGCAGGTTAACCCTTAGAGAAGGCAGGGACAGTGCCCAGGTGTCCCTGCCTTGTAGATCGCTGTATACACAGCGCTCACCGAGCGCTGTGTATGCAGAGCAGGAAGCGCTGTGCGCTTCCTGTTCCGGCCCGGCGGTCATGTGACCGCCAGGAACGGAGAGTGCAGGGGCTGTGTGAGGTCATCCACAGACCACGATCAGCCCTGCACTGAGGCTGTACAGCACAGTATTGCGCTGTACAGCCTCTCTGGGGGTGTATTTCTTCTGTAACTGGGGCTACTATGTCAGCCCCAGTTACAGGAGAAATCAACAGTAAAAAAAAAAAAAAAAGTGAAGTAAATGTCCCCCAGAGGTCTTGTATGACCTTATGGGGGACGAAAAGTGTAAAAAAAAATAAAGGGTTGAAAAAATAAAATAAAAAAAAGTTTCACATGTAAAAAAAAAAAAGTCCCCAAGTAAGGAATAAAAAAAATAATTTAAAAATAGAAAAAAATAAAATAGACATATTTGGTATTGCCGCGTCCGTAAAAACCAGCTCTATAAAAATATCACATGACCTAACCCCTCGGGTGAACGCCGTAAAAAAAAAAAAGTGTCAAAACAAGCAATTTTTGTCACCTTACATCACAAAAGGTGCAACACCAAGTGATCAAAAACGCGTATGTCCCACAAAATGGTACCAATAAAACCGTCACCTCATCCCGCAAAAAATGAGCCCCTACATAAGAAAATCTCTCAAAAAATAAAAAAACTATAGCTCTTAGAACATGGAGACACTAAAACATCATTTTTTTGGTTTCAAAAATGCTATTATTGTGTTAAAGTGAAACAAATAAAAAAAAGTATACATATTAGGTATTGCCGTGTCCGTAAAAACCAGCTCTATAAAAATATCACATGAGCTAACCCCTCAGGTGAACACCGTAAAAAAAAAAAATGTGTCAAAACAAGCAATTTTTGTCACCTTGCATCACAAAAGGTGCAACACCAAGTGATCAAAAACGCGTATGTTTCACAAAATGGTACCAATAAAACCGTCACCTCATCCCACAAAAAATGAGCCCCTACATAAGAAAATCTCTCAAAAAATAAAAAAACTATAGCTCTCAAAACATGGACACATTAAAACATAATTTATTTGTTTCAAAAATGCTGATATTGTGTAAAACTTTAATAAATGAGAAAAAGTATACATATTGGGTATCGCCATGTCCGTAACAATCTGCTCTATAAAAATGTCACTTGACTGAACCCCTCAGGTGAACGCTGTAAAAATAAATAAATAGAAACTGTGCTAAAACAACCAATTTTTTGGTCACCTTGCCCCATAAAGTGTTATAATGAATGATCAAAAAATCATATGTACCCAAAAATAGTACTAATAAAACTGGCACCTTATCCCCTAGTTTCCAAAATGGGGTCACTTCTTGGGAGTTTTTACTGTAAGGGTGCATCAGGGGGCTTCAAATGGGACATGGCATCTAAAAACCATGTGGAGTTCCTTTTCTTCTGCACCCTGCCGTGTGCCCATACAGCAGTTTATGACCACATGTGGGGTGTTTCTGTAAACCGCAGAATCTGGGTAATAAATATTGAGTTTTGTTTGGCTGTTAACCATCGATGTGTTAAAGAAAAAATTGGATTAAAATGGAAAATCTGCCAAAAAAGTGAAATTAAAAAATTTGATCTCCATTTTCCTTTAATTCTTGTGGAACGCCTAAAGGGTTAACAAAGTTTGTAAAATCGGTTTTGAATACCTTGAGGGGTGTAGTTTCTACAATGGGGTCATTTATGGGGGTATCCACTATGTCCTTAAAAAGTGGGTTAAGTGGTCCTTAAAAAGTGGGTTTTGGCAATTTTCTTAAAAATTTGAAGAATTGCTTCTAAACTTCTAAGCCTTCTAACGTCCTAAAAAAATAAAATGACATTTCCAAAATGATGCCAACATAAAGTAGACATATGGGGAATGTTAAGTAACAAATATTTTATGAGGTATCACTTTCTGTTTTAAAAGCAGAGAAATTGAAATTTAGAAAATTGCGAATTTTTCCAATTTTTGGGTAAATTTGGGATTTTTTCATAAATAAAGGTGAAATATTTTGACTCAAATTTATGATTATCATGAAGTACAATGTGTCACGAGAAAACTTGGATAAATAAAGGCGTTCCAAAGTTATTACCACATAAAGTGAGATATGTCAGTTTTGCAAAATTAGGTCTGGTCAGGATGGGGGCAAATGGCCCAGATGGCAAGTGGTTAAGTGGGAGAACTTGCACAATTGGTGGCTGACTAAATACTTTTTTGCCCCACTATCTATCTAGCCTGAGCTCTGCTAGGATGGTGGGTTTCTCTCTGCTACCTTTCCTTTTAAAATGACATTGTCTTTTATACTATGTGATTAATAAAATATGATACTCTTTATTTGTACTGTGTGAGCTCCATCATTTGTTTGGGTTTTGTTCGTGCTCTAGGAGCTTGTACTTATATTCTTTTATAGTTCCCCCCCCCCCCCCCCCCCCCCATTTAGCCACAATACATATTGATGTACCACTAGTAAAGTTTTGGCCTGTGGGCCACTTTTGGTCTTTTTTCGGTATTTACTGAAGAGAAGATGAGTACAGTGCTCAGCTATCACCCAACGGTCAGACTCCCACTGATCCTTATTACTTATCCTGTGGTTGGATTATAAGGTCCTATGGTGGGACAATCCCTGTAAGGTCACGTTCACACGACATTATTTTTTTATTACTTGTGAGCGAAAACCAGGAGTGGAACCTACAGAAAGAAGAGTATACTAGAAACAGTTTTACCTCTTTAGTGGTACCCTTTTCTGGTCTGACTACTAAATACTGCAGACATTTTTTCACCACAATATGCATATGTGGGGTTAAGAGTAACAAGAACGATAAACTGGTCACTTTCTACATAAGCGTTACAATATTTAACCACTAGTTATTCTTTGCTAAAGTGCATTCTCGTAACTAAATCACCCCAGTGTTGATTATGGACTTATTTCTGCAGGAATTTCTGTCTGAAATGTCATACTTGTAAAGTCTGTTGTATAAAGAATGGCTAGGTAAATATCTCTCTGCTGAGGAACCATCATTTTGAATCTCCCAAATAATTTGTTGTTGTTGCTTCCCTTGGGATTAAAGGAGTTGGCCACTGTAGGTAAAATGTTAGCAAATATGTGACAAACAGGAATCGAGGAAATTCTCCCCTATTTTTGCCCCCTTAGCAAAAACATCCGTCCATACTTAATGCCGCTTCCATCCAGAAAGTGGTCAAAGATGGCAAGGCTACATGCTGTCTAACATTCTTATTGAAAATACACTGCGCATGCTCTAATTTCCTGGGCATTTAGCAAGCACAGACCGATGACTTTTGTCTTGTGCTGGTCATGGATGTCCAGAAAACTAGCCATGCACGTGTGAAACTGACAATTTTACATATACTGTGTATTCACAGTTTATTTTTAATACATATTCAGTAATTCCTCCCAGTGATAGGTGAATCTTGGCCACACATTTGTGAACATTATGCTTAGAGTGGTCAACCTTTTTAAATTACGCACCTGAAAAATTGACAAAGACTTAGTCTTTAAGAGCTCTTAAAGATATGCCTCTATGAATAGACAACTCCTGCCACATAGCCTATTACACAGACCAGAGATCTGCTACGAAGTGGATCATACTCATGACTACTTGACATGATCATGGTCATCCACTGATTACAGCTGCAGGAGAGATGTGTAGTTGCAATTATCTTTAACTGATCACTAGGGGTGCTGAATTTGAAAAAGGATTCTCCATACTAGCCAACATGTTTTAAGATATCCATTAGAAATTTATTGTTGTAGACCACTTGTAGAAACATTATTGTCCTGCCATTGGCTTATCTCCCCTGTGTTACTGGAGGGCCCAAGGAAAGTGAATGAACTGTATAACACTCCTTTTTACATTTTGCTTTTCCAATCCCTAGAAAATGAAAGAGCTGGCCAAGATGTATTCAATGGAAATCAAACAGATTGACTTGGATGTGAACCGAACATTTCGAAATCATATTATGTTTAGGGAGCGATATGGAGTCAAGTGAGTAGCAACCACCGCAGTGATGAAACCGCGTAGGAATGGTGTATCTTTTTGGTGTAATCAAACACTGACTGTACATTAACATCAGCTCTAGACTCTGCTCAAAACAAAACAAAAAATTTTTTTTGGGGCTCCTACCAAAATTTCAGTTTATTACAACTTTAAGAAACACAAAGCATGTAGCACTTCGCCTCCCCCATAATTGTTTTGTGTGGCTGTTATCAGTGTATACAAGTTATCAATTTCACCTGGTGTTATACAGTAAATGCTAATGGATCAGTCTTCCTGGTCTCAAAAATGTATAGAACAGTTACTTTTTCAAGTGTGGCCAATTACCTTACAATATATACTTCAGTTCTGGTCATGTTAGTCTTTTTAAATATATAAGTTCTTAGATGGCAGAATGCACGTGAGTATCTAAATGGCTGATCCTAGATTTTGATGGTAGCTGCTAATTTACCTAATCTTTCAACAAACTCTGCGTTAATCAATAGTACAGTGTTTGTACATGAGGAATAACACTATTTCTGGCCACTATATCACTTGTGTCTAGCATTTTTAGCAGTTTTTCTCTGTACATACTGAATATTTAGTTTGCAGATCTCTCAGACAAGGTGGGTGGAGACCAGCTGCCATCCACTGCACACAGGAAGTAGAAGAGAAGCTGCTTCTTAAGCTTCTCTTACTCAGAAGTATGCTCCAGGATCATGAAGGACATTACAGATGGCAGCACTCATGCTGCTGCTCACCCCTCCCATGTGCATAGACTTGTATTGACATGTGTAATATGATCCTCCTGTGGAGTTGGTCCATCTCGAGGCAGAGTTCAAAGCATTTTTTCAAAGTGAAAAGCAATTACCAATTGGGATGGGTGGAGATTAACAAATTGAAAACATGAAAACTAGATGTTTTGCACTAATAAAATATAATACAAAATTTATTGTGGTCGATTGTATTATGGATTTATATAAAGTTGTGTGGAAGTTCTCTTTAAGAAGAAGTCTGTATATGACGTGAGGAGTGATGTATAGTGCTGTCTCTTTCTTATGTACTGTGTATAGCAAAGTCCCTCAAAAAGTGGGTTTTGGGATCACTGAATAACTGTATAACTATTTATTCCCAGGCAGAGGGCCTTGTTTGATGTATTATCAGCATATTCTGTCTACAATACGGTAAGTTAATAATGGATCTAATGTAATATATAGAATTATCATTCTCATATATCCCATTAGGCACAAGCCTAAAGGTGGCACTACAGCAAAGGATGCCTGCTACTTGGGGTCAGATAAAAGTTTTGGACTGTGGCAGTCAGTGCAGTAATACAATAAATACAGTGTCACTTTATTCCGTGAGCACTGATGGCATAATAACTCCATTCAACTGCATAGTGAAATGTAGTGTGTCCATAGTGAAGTTCCAGCTCACCTGAATTTTGATCAACCCCTTGTGCACGGAACAAAATAGGTAAGACCTTGGTATCACCTTGGAATCAAACGTAGAGTATCTGTATTGTAGGTACTGGAAATATCCCTAGTCCTATTGGATCACATTATGTTGCAGGGCTACTTTTGTGCTGGACACTAATCTGAATTTTCTTATATTGTGTCAGACCACAAGCTCTCATGTCATAACCATATTTAAAAAAATCTTAGTTTAGGATAGTTTGAGCCAGAGCATACCATTTTGTGTAGCCTGTGACTTTTGTCTGTGACACTTTGCTTAAAAACATCCCACCTGTTGTTACCTATCTGATCTACCTGATGTACATACATCTCCATACTGTTTTGCAGCTACAGATGCTAATGTACTACAGTTACAGAATAGATATTTCTAGGCATTAGTGACATTACTTAGTGTCAAAACCAGGCAGTCAAGAACCATGTCATTTGCATTTGTGTCTAGACCATACAACAAGCACCTGACTCTAAAATCAGCTTCTGGACTTACACCAGCGCAATATCACTGCTGCTTTCATATTTCATTCTGAAACTTTCTTTGTTCTTGCTAGTAACAGGTTGCTAAATTCTAAATAAATGTATGTATATTGAATTTATTTGAGATAATTTTGCTTACTTTTTAATACAATAATAGGAGAGCAATTTCTACCTTCTGTTATACCTCGTTTCTTCTCCCACATTATGTATGTGTTTACATGATTGTTAAGGGGGATATTATTAATTACCAATATTTGTCAATACCAATAATTAATATTCCTAAATAGGCGTGAGTCATCTACTGTGCCCCCGCCTATTTATTCCCTTAATATAATGTAACATATGCACCCTCACCTTGCCTGCACGCTGCGCTGAAAGCCAACTGCCTACGCCTTACTGTACTATAATAATGGACCAGACACTGTGCCCTTAAATAATAAAATATTTATTACACAATAGTCTACTAATACACTATATCTATATATATATATATATATATATATATATATATATATATATTGATCAATGGTTATAGATATATATACATATAGACGCACACATCACGGTACAGTAAGATTACAAACCTAACTACACTAGACAATACACAATTCCCAATTCTCAACCCACACACTATCTATACAATACACTTACATACATTCATTAGCAGCATCCCACCCGCCTGGCTACTCACTGTCCCTACGGGGTAGAAAGGGTATTTAGCCATGAGTACAGGTTCAGGGAATACAGGGTCAATACAGCCCAGCAATGCAAGGGTTAAAGCGGGGCTGTAAACCACACAATCCCTGCAATGTAGGGATAATCACAGTGCAGGGGATGATGGACATAAAGGGGTTAACCGAAGGTTGGACATAAGGGGTTACCTGGGTCAGGGGTATTGGGGCTATTACAGGGGACCAGGATATCAAGGGTAAATGCAGCCCAGCAAGGGTATGCTGGGGCTGCACACAGGGAATGCCAAAGAACTGGGGAGCAGGGATTGGAGGGGTTAAGGATATGGGCAGAAGGTGTTAGCAGGGGTAAAAGACCTGCAGGACAGTGCAATAGGGGTTAATGATACTCTAGGGAGTTACGCTCGTCCCAGGACAGATCCTCGCTTGCCTGGGGATGGTTCTCCCTCATCCATGGGGCTGCATGCACTCCACTTCTCCCTCTCCTCTACCAAGTGTGCCTCTCTTTTTCCTCAAATCCCAAGAGTCCTCCCCCCTAGTCCCAAAATGCTGGAAGTAGGGGGGATGGAGCTTAGCCATGGGGCAGAGGTGTGGAAACTGGTTCATGATGTCTCTGGTTAGAAAGCCCCCTGACAAACGGTGCCAGAGTCTTCAATCTTTGTCCTGAGGTGACCAGCAAACGAGACCATCCTACTGTTTAGGGCCTGAACAAAAGAGGACTAGATACTGATCAGCTGTTATCCTACAGGCTATCAGCACAAGTTTTTCTCTAAACATGGGGGATGAACTGTTGATAAGAGTTGATAGGGAATTGAATCTAGGGAATATTTAATTCACTTCCCTCTACATATACAGTACAGACCAAAAGTTTGGACACACCTTCTCATTCAAAGAGTTTTCTTTATTTTCATGACTATGAAAATTGTAGATTCACACTGACGGCATCAAAACTATGAATTAACACATGTGGAGTTATATATATAACAAACAAGTGTGAAACAACTGAAAATATGTCATATTCTAGGTTCTTCAAAGTAGCCACCTTTTGCTTTGATTACTGCTTTGCACACTCTTGGCATTCTCTTGATGAGCTTCAAGTAGTCCCCTGAAATGGTTTTAACTTCACAGGTGTGCCCTGTCAGGTTTAATAAGTGGGATTTCTTGCCTTATAAATGGTGTTGGGACCATCAGTTGCGTTGAGGAGAAGTCAGGTGGATACACAGCTGATAGTCCTACTGAATAGACTGTTAGAATTTGTATTATGGCAAGAAAAAAGCAGCTAAGTAAAGAAAAACGAGTGTCCATCATTACTTTAAGAAATGAAGGTCAGTCAGTCAGCCGAAAAATTGGGCAAACTTTGAAAGTAAGGGCTATTTGACCATGAAGGAGAGTGATGGGGTGCTGCGCCAGATGACCTGGCCTCCACAGTCACCGGACCTGAACCCAATCGAGATGGTTTGGGGTGAGCTGGACCGCAGAGTGAAGGCAAAAGGGCCAACAAGTGCTAAGCATCTCTGGGAACTCCTTCAAGACTGTTGGAAGACCATTTCAGGGGACTACCTCTTGAAGCTCATCAAGAGAATGCCAAGAGTGTGCAAAGCAGTAATCAAAGCAAAATGTGGCTACTTTGAAGAACCTAGAATATGACATATTTTCTGTTGTTTCACACTTGTTTGTTATGTATATAATTCCACATGTGTTAATTCATAGTTTTGATGCCTTCTTAGTCATGAAAATAAAGAAAACTCTTTGAATGAGAAGGTGTGTCCAAACCTTTGGTCTGTACTGTATGTATATATATATATATATATATATATATATATCCACAGATGCTTGGGGCACATCTATAAACATATACACACACATACACTGCGTGCAGAATTATTAGGCAAATGAGTATTTTGACCACATCATCCTCTTTATGCATGTTGTCTTACTCCAAGCTGTATAGGCTCGAAAGCCTACTACCAATTGAGCATATTAGGTGATGTGCATCTCTGTAATGAGAAGGGGTCAAAAGAAGGACTTGACAGGCTCAGAAAAGTCAAAAATAGTGAGATATCTTGCAGAGGGATGCAGCACTCTTAAAATTGCAAAGCTTCTAAAGCGTGATCATCGAACAATCAAGCGTTTCATTCAAAATAGTCAACAGGGTCGCAAGAAGCGTGTGGAAAAACCAAGGCGCAAAATAACTGCCCATGAACTGAGAAAAGTCAAGCGTGCAGCTGCCAAGATGCCACTTGCCACCAGTTTGGCCATATTTCAGAGCTGCAACATCACTGGAGTGCCCAAAAGCACAAGGTGTGCAATACTCAGAGACATGGCCAAGGTAAGAAAGGCTGAAAGACGACCACCACTGAACAAGACACACAAGCTGAAACGTCAAGACTGGGCCAAGAAATATCTCAAGACTGATTTTTCTAAGGTTTTATGGACTGATGAAATGAGAGTGAGTCTTGATGGGCCAGATGGATGGGCCCGTGGCTGGATTGGTAAAGGGCAGAGAGCTCCAGTCCGACTCAGACGCCAGCAAGGTGGAGGTGGAGTACTGGTTTGGGCTGGTATCATCAAAGATGAGCTTGTGGGGCCTTTTCGGGTTGAGGATGGAGTCAAGCTCAACTCCCAGTCCTACTGCCAGTTTCTGGAAGACACCTTCTTCAAGCAGTGGTACAGGAAGAAGTCTGCATCCTTCAAGAAAAACATGATTTTCATGCAGGACAATGCTCCATCACACGCGTCCAAGTACTCCACAGCGTGGCTGGCAAGAAAGGGTATAAAAGAAGAAAATCTAATGACATGGCCTCCTTGTTCACCTGATCTGAACCCCATTGAGAACCTGTGGTCCATCATCAAATGTAAAATTTACAAGGAGGGAAAACAGTACACCTCTCTGAACAGTGTCTGGGAGGCTGTGGTTGCTGCTGCACGCAATGTTGATGGTGAACAGATCAAAACACTGACAGAATCCATGGATGGCAGGCTTTTGAGTGTCCTTGCAAAGAAAGGTGGCTATATTGGTCACTGATTTGTTTTTGTTTTGTTTTTGAATGTCAGAAATGTATATTTGTAAAAGGTTGAGATGTTATATTGGTTTCACTGGTAAAAAAAAATAATTGAAATGGGTATATATTTGTTTTTTGTTAAGTTGCCTAATAATTATGCACAGTAATAGTCACCTGCACACACAGATATCCCCCTAAAATAGCTAAAACTAAAAACTACTTCCAAAAATATTCAGCTTTGATATTAATGAGTTTTTTTGGGTTCATTGAGAACATGGTTGTTGTTCAATAATAAAATTAATCCTCAAAAATACAACTTGCCTAATAATTCTGCACTCCCTGTATATACAAAACCGGGGGTATGAATGGGCAGCAATATGCCCACATACATACTGTCATGCTGACATAAGTGTATATACCTAGACATGTGTGCAAATACATACACACATATCTATATATACACACACTTGCATATACCTGGGGCATCACATACAGGGGACATACATATGTCCCCACTTGCCATACAGGGCCAATATATACATGGCCATACAGGAAATATATATCCCTATTGGCCATATAAAGGGGCCCATATACATATATACACATATCAATAATACTGCACGAATCAAAGGGAGTCTGTCAGCAGTTTTCACACTGCAGCGATATATAGGAGACCTGGAAAGCTGTTTAGACAGGGTCTGTCACCTCTCTCCTAGCCCTGTGAAGTACAGTACTACATGAATAGTACTGCTGCCCCTGACTCCAGATTTCTAATTTGTATATCCATACTCTCACCAGTTCCTTTATTGTGCACCTGCAAACATGACGAGGACTTATGAGGATGCACATATAATGTAGAGGACTCCAGGTTGAGTCCTCTCAATGTATTCCAGTGCTGGTTTGTGTGTGCACAGTGTGGGAGCAGGGGTGAGCATGGTCATACAACTTAGTGGTCCAGAGTCAGGGGCAGCAGTATTATTCATGTAGTTCTGCACTTCACAGGGCTTGGGGGAGGTGACAGATTCCCTTAAAGCATATTTTTGTATATAGTTTTTTGTCGGCATCACTGTGACAGAAGTTTTAATTTTCATGGATGCTTCCTCAAGTGCCTCCTTTGTACTAAAGTGTTTCCAGCTCTCTGCAGAGAGCGGTTTCACAACCCCTCCCGTCTGCTCTTCAGTAAGGCTACTTTCACATCTGCGTTTTTGCTGGATCCGTCATTGATCAGCAAAAACGCTTCAGTAAGGATAATACAACCGTCTGCATCTGAAGGGATCCGGTTGTATTATCTTTAAAATAGCCATCCGGATTCGGCAGTAAAACCATTGTAAGTCAATGGGGGGCAGATCGGTTTTCTTTTGTGTCTGGGAAAATGGATCCAGCACCATTGACTTGCATTGTGTTTCATGCCTGATCCATCTTGCTCCGCATTCCATGATGCACTCAAAAACGCAGTTTGAAGTGTTTTTCTATCCACCGAACGGAATGCATTCTGGTGCACTCCGTTACGTTCAGTTCAGTTTTGTCCCCATTGACATTGTTTGCCTCTTTTTTCCAATGACGGATCTCAATACCGGGAAGAAAAGGCGCGCTAGCCTTAGTGCTGTAGCAGGCTACTGGTTGGATGCTACAGTGGTCACTCACAAGTAGGGTGGACAGGTGGAGGAAGACTTGCTAGATAGAGCCCAAGAGTGTGAGGGACATCCTTCCAGCCACTTGCAGAAAAAAAATCTGTCCGTGATCCTGCTAATGAAATGATAAAAAAAAAGGACGCTTGAACAGCTTTCCAGCAGGTAGCTGAACAAATAGCAGGTGGTACTATACAGATAAATTTTATTGAATAACTCAGTGGCTACACTAACTTTTTTATTACATATTGCTGACATATCGCCAGCACACCCGTCCTTAATAAAAAAAAAAAAAAAACAGGTGTGCTGGTGATATTTTAGAAATATGCACCACAAGTAATTTTGTAAATCTTTGTGAACAAGATTTTGAGATCCAATGTGGGCACTTCTACTGGGCAGAGCCATTTTAGCTCTGTGTTAAAGAGGTTGTCCCATGAAAAATATTCTACAGTTTTCAAACCAGCACCTGGATCCTTTCATAATTGCATATAATTAAAAATGTAACATAGCCAATCAGTTATTAGTTAAAATGTATAGCTCCACCTGCTTTGTTTTGTTTCTTATTTCTTTGCCCTGCTCACCGATATGGCCGCACATGCTCAGTTTCATCCTTCAGCTGCCTCCTGAGTTGATAGGGAGAGCCTGGACACGCCCCCTGAGCTGTGATAGGGAGAGCCTGGACACGCCCCCTGAGCTGTGATAGGGAGAGCCTGGACACGCCCCCTGAGCTGTGATGGGGAGAGCCTGGACACGCCCCCTGAGCTCCAGCAGAATAGACACTCGCCTTGAGCTGCCAGCTTGATATAAATCTAGCAGAGCAATAGATGGGACTATCTCTGGATCCATGTGCGGTACAGGGCTGGTTCTAGCTTTGTTAGAAACCGATTTCCATGTACTACATAATGTCTGATTTTCATTTCATACTTTAATCATAAGATAAACCCTTTTAATTAGGAAGCACAGTGGTTCAGAAATTAGTGAAAGAAGTGTTGCCTTGCAGAGTGAGTTTAAATCAGACCTGGGCCAACAACAAGTGCAGTTTGTATGTTAGAAGTATGTTTGCATTGGCTTCCTCCAGGTACTAAACACACTGATGGGCTTCTTATCAAATATTGTATGTTTAAGCAGGCCCCATTAGGGCAAGGGATGCATAATGGTAAACACAAGTTATGCTGCTCTGCAGAATATGTTGCAGTGATAGAAATAGAAATGAAATGTTTTGCTTCCCAACAACACCTTCTGTATACTGGTGTGTGCAACTGGGACTAATAATGCTGTATGTTAACTCCACAGGAAGTCAGTTATTGTCAGGGGATGAGTCAAATTGCTGCTGTGCTGCTTATGTATCTGAACGAAGAAGATGCTTTCTGGGCTCTAGCGCAACTGTTGACCAACCAAAGGCATGCAATGCATGGTGAGTTCATCCATGAAGTGTGAAAATATGTTCTCTTGTTTTACAGAATTTACAAATTATTTTTCTTTTGCTCTAAAAATCCTTTATTTAAATATGAACTGTCACTTCTCCTGACATGTCTGTTTTACTAATAGTTTGATTTCTCATGCTGTAACGATTCTGGAGCATCTTTTCATATACCTTTTATGTTCCATTCCTCAGTTATTGCTCCTAGAAGTTTATGAATACGTTACAAACTGGGTGTTACCAGTTGGGTGTGTGTCCCTGCCACAGTATGACACTGCCCAATCAGTGTTGCCAATGTCAAATGGTGCAAGGACACTACCACCCCTCCCCCCCCCAATTGGTAGCACCCAGTTGTAGATTCAACTTCTAGTAGCAAGTCTTAGACCTTTGGCAGAACAGAGAGCGCGAGTAGGGTGGTAGACTGAGACGAGCGAGGATATGTATGGAGGTGCAGCACTGTGGAGAGCTTTGTGGGTGAGAAGTTTGAACTGTGTTCTGTGGTGGATGGGCAACCAGTGAAGGTCAGTTTTTGAGAGGTTCAGTTTCAGATAGAGACAGGACATTATGTTGTATAGTTGGGTGTCATCAGCATAGAGATGGTACTGAAAAACAAATCTACTGATGGTCTGTCCGATAGGGGCTTTGTAGAAATGGAAAAGGAGAGGCCCTAACTTAACCCTGAGGAACCCCAACATCAAAATCATGAGAATAAGTAGTAGTATCAGTGAATGATACACTAAAGAAGCGGAGAGAGCAGTGTCCTTACGGCCAGTTGAGTGGAGTATGGTTAGGAGGAGTTTGTGGTCTATCATATCAAATGGTGCACAGCGATCCAGAAGAATCAGTAGAGAATAGTTGACATTCCTTTTTGCTATCAGGAGATCGTTAGACACTTTAGTAAGGACCGTTTCTGTAGAGTGGAGGGGCTGAAAGCCAGATTATAATGGGTCAAGAAGAGAGTTTGCAGAAAGATAGCTTATTAATTGAGAGTAGTTGTGGTTTTCCATGAGTTTAGAGATGAATGTGGTTAGAAACAGGTGAGTAGTTAGCAGCAAAGTTCGGGTCAAGAGATGGTGGTTTTGTTTTTAGTAGTGTGATTATAACAGAATGTTTGAAAGTGGACAGAAAGATGCCAGAAGTGAGGGGTTAAGTATTGTAATTAGTTTATTAATGACAGCCGGGGAGAGAGACTAGAGGAGGTGTGCTGAAATAGGATCACTGCTTCTTCTGTTATAGGGTCAAATGAGGAAAGAGAATGCGAGGAAGTATGGGAGAGAGTAGGATCAAAGCTTCTTGGGGACTGGGAGATTTTTCCTGCTGAATGTTACCAATCTTATATCTGGAGTAAGTAGCCAGGTCTTCAGCATAGAGGTCAGTGATGAGCACATGCGCTTTGGGGCTTAGAAGGGAGTGAAAAGTATAAAACAGTTGTATTGGGTTATTTGAGATTGAAGAGATGAGAGGAGGATGGCTGAGTTGTGGCTCTTCAGCATAAATTCCATAATGGAGGAAATCTGCACATATTCATGATTTTCTCTATAAGTGTTCAGCGCACTTAGAGCTCTGCTGGAAAAAAAAACGTGTTTCAAGTCTGTACCAGGGCTGCCGCTTTCTACGTCGAGAAGGTCAGATTGTAATTGGAACTTCGTCATCCAGGGTGGTTTTGAGGGTATGGTTGTAATGATTGGCAGCTATATCTGGACAAGAGATGGAAGAGATTAGGGCAAAAGATAACTGTAGAGTGTCGGTGAGTTAATGGTGTGTAGGTTTCTGTATGTGTGAAAGGTAGGAATGTCATGAGAAGCGTGAGAGGTCTGTATAGTAAAGGAAAGAAGATTGTCAACTCACCCTTCCCACTTTCTGACTACAAAGTCAGAGACTGAGCAGAGGCGGAAGAAAACTAGATAAAGTGTATTGTCGTCTTTGTGCATGGTAGTGGAAGTGAGTTGTGAGAGGCCAAAAGAGGAGGTTATAGAAAGAAAGTGAGATGCTGATGGGTACGTAGGATAGTCAGTGGGGATCTTAAAATCACCCATAAGAGTTGGTAATTCAGACGATAGGAAGTGGGGAAGCCAGGCAGCTTAATGATCCAGAAGAATGATCTGGTGGGGGGAGACTGGGGGCTGTGCACATAAGCTATAATAATATTCTGCAATAGTTACCTATTACAATGTATTTTACCAGGGAGTCCTACCTGTGGCAAGGCCTAAATAGGCTTCCATACTTGGCAGATATTCGGGCTGTCACGCCCTGCCCTGTGGATGTTCTTAGGAGATCTGTCAGAGTTGCTGCACGTGACTCGATCTGACAGTTTGGTTTGTTGTGGGTTTCTACAGAATCCCACCTCCTCCCAGGTGTTCTGTAGGTAATTGGTGAGGCTATTTATTCCCTATAGCCTTTGCGGGTTATAGTTCTGCCTTGTGTGAGCTCTGGAAATTTGGTGGATCGTCTGCTCCAACACATCTCTAGATAAGTCCTTTTTCCTTCTGTGTCTGTTTTTACTAGGCCTCTAGGGTGACGCTAGCTTCTTCGGTTGTTGAAGGAGCTGGGTGTCTCTTTCCCTCTTCCTTACAGCTGAGGGTTTGGTTCAGTGTGTTATAGTCTTAGGTATGTGGGCACGTGCATATCTACCATCGAGATATGCACATGGGTAGGGATGTCCCGATACCGATACCAGTATCGGTATTGGGACCGATACCGGGCATTTGCACGAGTACATGTACTCGTGCAAATGTCCCCGATACCACTGCCGATACCTGTGCGCCGCTTCTATGTGTCTGTGTCCGTCCGCAGCCTGCCCCTGCACCTCGCACAGCTAACAGCTTCAGAGGCAGCAGCAGGCACTGTGTAATAGGAGCCAACAGTGGAAGCTAGCTCCGCCCCGCCCCGCCCTCCAACCAATCAGAGACTCACAGCACAGGGAGCGTAGTGCAGGGACTCAGAGAATCGTCTGACAGTTTATTAGTTAAAAGAATCTAATGAGTCACCGACTGTGTCACCGAGTCCCTGCCAGGCTTCCTGCTCTGCGGCTCCCTGTAAGTCCGTCCGGGGGAAGGGGGGGGCATTATTAGCATAGCATGTAGTGGAGCTGGGTGTGTACAGGGTGCATGTAGCAGAGCAGGAATTCTGGCAGGGACTCGGTGACACAGTCTCTGACTCATTAGTTTCTTTTAACTAATAAACTCTCAGACGATTCTCTGAGTCCCTGCAATAACTATACATTGTAATTACATCAGTCTGCTCCACTGCATTCACTGCAGCAGAGCTGTGTTTGCCAGGAGCGAGTCCCTCCAAAGGTGATAGTGTCTGTCTTCTATGGCCCTGGTCCTTCCCTTCCTGCTTGCAAGCTGCACATTGATCTCTAAAAGCAGGCATTAGGGCAAGAAGAAATATACATTACTGTATGATGGCCACAAGACTATTATACTGAGGAGGGGGGCTTCAAAAATTGTTTTCCTGACTCCTTACAGTAGCGTCTCCTTGTGGCCGTCCCATACAGTATAACGTCTCCTTGTGGCCGTCCCATACAGTGTAACGTCTCCTTTTGGCTGCCCCCATACAGTATAATGTCTCCTTGTGGCCGCCCCCATACAGTGTAACGTCTCCTTGTGGCCGTCCCATACAGTGTAACGTCTCCTTGTGGCTGCCCCCATACAGTATAATGTCTCCTTGTGGCCGTCCCATACAGTGTAACGTCTCCTTGTGGCTGCCCCCATACAGTATAATGTCTCCTTGTGGCTGCCCCCCATACAGTATAACGTCTCCTTGTGGCTGCCCCCATACAGTATAACGTCTCCTTGTGGCTGCCCCCCATACAGTATAACCTCTCCTTGTGGCTGCCCCCCATACAGTGTAACGTCTCCTTGTGGCTGCCCCCATACAGTATAATGTCTCCTTGTGGCCGCCCCATACAGTGTAACGTCTCCTTGTGGCTGCCCCCATACAGTATAATGTCTCCTTGTGGCCGCCCCATACAGTGTAACGTCTCCTTGTGGCCGCCCCATACAGTGTAACGTCTCCTTGTGGCCGCCCCATACAATGTAACCTCTCCTTGTGGCTGCCCCCATACAGTGTAACGTCTCCTTGTGGCCGCCCCCATACAGTATAACCTCTCCTTGTGGCCGCCCCCATACAGTGTAACGTCTCCTTGTGGCCGCCCCATACAGTATAACGTCTCCTTGTGGCCGCCCCATACAGTATAACGTCTCCTTGTGGCTGCCCCCATACAGTGTAACGTCTCCTTGTGGCTGCCCCCATACAGTGGTGTCTCCTTGTGGCTGCCCCCATACAGTATAATGTCTCCTTGTGGCCCCCATACAGTATAACGTCTCCTTGTGGCTGCCCCATACAGTGTAACGTCTCCTTGTGGCCGCCCCATACAGTGTAACGTGTCCTTGTGGCCGCCCCATGCAGTGTAACGTCTCCTTGTGGCCGCCCCCATACAGTGTAACGTCTCCTTGTGGCCGCCCCATACAGTGTAACGTGTCCTTGTGGCCGCCCCATGCAGTGTAACGTCTCCTTGTGGCCGCCCCCATACAGTGTAACGTCTCCTTGTGGCCGCCCCATGCAGTGTAACGTCTCCTTGTGGCTGCCCCCATACAGTGTAACGTCTCCTTGTGGCCGCCCCCATACAGTGTAGCGTCTCCTTGTGGCCGCCCCCCATACAGTATAACGTCTCCTTGTGGCCGCCCCCATACAGTATAACGTCTCCTTGTGGCCGCCCCCATACAGTATAACGTCTTCTTGTGGCCGCCCCCATACAGTATAACGTCTTCTTGTGGCTGCCCCCATACAGTATAACGTCTCCTTGTGGCTGCCCCCATACAGTGTAACGTCTCCTTGTGGCCGCCCCATACAGTATAACGTCTTCTTGTGGCTGCCCCCATACAGTATAACGTCTCCTTGTGGCTGCCCCCATACAGTATAACATCTCCTTGTGGCTGCCCCATACAGTATAACATCTCCTTGTGGCCCCCATACAGTGTAATGTCTCCTTGTGGTTGCCCCATACAGTATAACGTCTCCTTGTGGCCCCCATACAGTGTAATGTCTTCTTGTGGTTGCCCCATACAGTATAACGTCTCCATATGGCTGCCCCCCATACAGTATAACGTCTCCTTGTAGCTGCCCCCATACAGTATAACGTCTCCTTGTGGCTGCCCCCATACAGTATAACGTCTCCTTGTGGCTGCCCCCATACAGTATAACGTCTCCTTGGAATGTTATAGTTCTGTTTTTGGGCCTTTTGGTTGGTCAGTGGTCAGAAAATACATGTGTGTGTATTTTATTGTTAAAATTAGTATCGGTAATTGGTATCGGTGAGTACTTAAATAAAAGTATCGGTACTCGTACTCAGTCTTAAAAAAATGGTATCGGGACATCCCTACACATGGGCATAGCAGCTTAGGGAAAGTGTTTTAGGGATTGCTAGGAGGTGACCCCTTTGTTCCCTAGTATTTTGGGGCCTAGTCAGTTGTTTTGTTTGCTTTGCCGTGTTCTGTTTCCTTCCCTTATCTTACCTACCGTGACATTATAACCTGCCGTACCGTAATTTTTTCCCTTGCTGTTTGCAAAATGGAAACTATTAATGCTTTGGTTGATCACATGCAGGAATTGTCTTTGGAGGTAGCTGACCTTCGCAATTCGGTTGCACGTTGTCGGAGTACTTTGGCGTCCGGCGCCGCCGGGGGAAACCAGGTCTGCCTGGAACCTAAGGTCGCTCTCCCTGATAGGTTATCCGGGGGAAGTGATAACTTTGTTTGGTTCAGGGAGTCCTGTAAATTGTATTTTCGTCTGCGTCCCATTTCATCTGGAGACGAAAACCAAAGAGTAGGGATTATTATTTCTCTGCTAAAAGGTGACTCTCAGTCTTGGGCTTTTTCTCTGCTGACTGGTTCACAGTCCCTCCGGTCGGTGGATGAATTTTTCGGAGCCCTAGGCCTGATTTATGATGACCCAGACCGGGTCTCTATGGCTGAATCTAAGTTGCGCAGCTTGTGCCAGGGAGAATGTACTGCTGAGTTGTATTGTGCTGAATTTAGAAGATGGGCGACTGACTCAGAGTGGAATGATCCTGCACTCCGTAGTCACTTCTGTCAGGGGATATCTGAGAGATTAAAAGATGCCCTTGCATTTCATGAAAAACCTGATTCTTTGGAGGCGGCCATGTCTTTGGCCATAGGGATTGATGGACGTCTTAGGGAGAGGTGCAAGGTTTCCCTCGGGCAGGGGGTTCTGTCTGGTGGGGAATCAGTCCCTCCTGTCCCTCGGGGTACTATGACACTTGAATTAGGGGCTGGAGAGGAGCCTATGCAATTGGGTCAGGTTACTTCTTGCTCTGGTAACATAGGAATTTTAGGAAGCTGACTAGACTGTGTTATTTCTGTGGTAAAGAAGGTAATTTCGTTAATGCGTGCCCTTTTATTAAACCTCAAAGTGGTATTGAAAAACAAATAGGGGATTCCTTAAAAGAAAAAAAAAAGCTCCCTTAATCTTGTTAGTGTGAATGGGGAGTCAGAGCAGGCATATTCGTATCCTACCTGCAGTACCCGATTCCTCCTGCCTGCCATGGTGACGCTAGATTCTGGAAATGTTGAGTTAAAGGTATTTGTTGACAGTGGCGCAGGGGTTAATCTTATTGATTTTCAATTTCTTCAGAGTCATGGTTTTAAAACTTGCGCATTAAGAAAGAGTTACCAGTGTTTGCTATAGATTCCGCCCCCCCCCCCCCCCCCCTCGCAAAGATGTGAAACTCATATTGTTCAGGATATTCATTTGAGGGTGATTCTCATGTTGAGTTCATTTCTTGTTTTGTTATGAAAGGTTTGCCTGCTCCGATGGTTCTGGGTTTACCATGGTTGATAAAACATAACCCTACCATTGACTGGCAAACAAGACAAATCAGTAATTGGAGTGAATTTTGTATGAACAAATGTCTTAGTGCCTCTATTTCGGGGGTGTCCACTAAGGTTTTGCCTCAGTTTCTTTCGGATTTTTCGGACGTTTTCTCGGAGGTTGAAGCTTAGGAGTTGCCCCCTCACCGAGAGTATGATTGTCCGGTCAATCTTATCCCCGGAGCAAAATTGCTAAAATCTTGGTTATATAATCTTTCTCAACCCGAAAGAGTAGCTATGTGGGAGTATACTGCCGAGAGTTTGGCAAAGGGACATATTAGACCATCTAAGTCTTCTATGGCCGCTGGCTTCTTTTTCGTAAAGACTATTTATTATTCCTCCCTCTCCCTATAGCCTTTGCGGGTTATAGTTCTGGCTTGTGTGAGTTCTGGAAGTTTGGTGGATCGTCCGCTCCAACACATCTCTAGATAAGTCCTTTTCCCTTTTACCTTCTGTGTCTGTTTTTACTAGGCCTCTAGGGTGACGCTAGCTTCTTTGGTTGTTGAAGGAGCTGGGTGTCTCTTTCCCTCTTCCCTACAGCTGAGGGTTTGGTTCAGTGTGTTATAGTCATGTGGGCATGTGCATATCTACCATCGAGATATGCGCATGGGCCTAGCAGCTTAGGGAAAGTGTTTTAGGGATTGCTAGGAGGTGACCCCTTTGTTCCCTAGCATTTGGGGCCTAGTCAGTTGTTTTGTTTGCTTTGCCGTGTTCTGTTTCCTTCCCTTATCTTACTTACCGTGACAGGGGTCTTTGCAAGGCTTCTGGCTGATATTGAGTGCTGGCCAGGAGGTGTGGGGAGAATAAAAAGACAGGGCATCATACAGTGCAGCCAGTGGAGGAACTAACATGCTAGTTAGAAAATTATTACACAGTCAGTAGTTGCATTCATTCACATCAATTTCATGGTTAGCTTCACTAAAGTATAATTGCTTTTCATAAAGCATAAGATTTGTACATTATGATTTTAAAGGGCTGGTTACAGAACTACTGTAGATCATTCTTTCTAAAAGTTAATAGTGCCTTTATTACCTCTTGATAGAATTGTAATACACTATTATTTTTATCCTAAGGATTTGTTCACGTCTGTGCATTTAGGTCGGTTGGGTTTGTCAGGGAGCCTGGCTGCGCTGTTTTGTCCAGCTTTTTTGATGAAATCTGTGATGGAGATTCAGTAAATGCAGATGTGAAAAAAGCCTTAGTGCTGCATACATTACCTTTCTTCAAGCTTAGGTTAGTTGATTCTAAATAGAACCTCTCAAGGTAATATGATGGGTAAATAGTTACATTTAGGATCCTTAGGGACTGTGGCGAAACCAACCTCGCTACTGGGTTTCGGAGGGGCCTGGCTACCAGCCTCTTGCCTCAGGATTATGGCCCATACTAACTTTAAAGGAGAAGACAGACCGGCCGCACAGCTTAAATCTGTCTTTGGAATTGTATTTTATGTTATGTGAGGGTACCCAGATAGTTAATTTTATTGTATTCGTGTAGTCTGAGTGCCATTCACCTAATAATATGCACTCACACTTGAGCTATCTGGGGATATGTTAAATGTCTGTGTTTACTGTAAGCGTTGTGACATTGCATGTTTAAATGGTGATTTCTGTCCTGTTGTCCGCACATGTCTATTGGTGATTTCCCTTTGTCTTGAGAGATAATTGAATTACTCCTCGGTTGTCTCCAGGGCAGAGAGGAGGAAACCATGATGCATTGTGGGGATGTATTGTGTCTGTGTATCCTGAATTGCTGCATATCTGTCCTGTGTCACAGTCTTCCTTCTGGTCCCCTAGGGGCGTGTCCACCAGATGGGGACCTGCATAAATACGGACGGGTAGCCCTCAATAAAGGGGTTCCTGTTTTATCCTTCATCATGTTGAGGCTGGTGTTTGGGTAACTGATCGACACTGGGGGATTGCTATACGCTGAAGATTTGCTATACTCCCCTGGCTATAACTACTAGCTCTTGTAAGAGCTGTTCCTGCTCTCTGGATTTAGGAGAGGTTCACCCACTGGAGCCTGGAGCCTTGTCGTAGGTCGAGGGTGGGTAGGAGACGGTGAGACCTCAACCAAGCTTCGGCGGTTCGTGGGGTCTGCAGTGCTTACGGTGTCAAGTGGAGTGCTTGGAGTCCTCGGGAAGCACTAGGAGCATCTATCAACGGAGGTACCCGGTCGGGGTGCTAGGAGATCCGTTACAGGAACAATAAGGATTCATTGGCCACTGCTATCTTTAGCCACTGATGACTGTCTTCATAAAAATAATTGTGTTGCCAGTTTTAGAATATCTAAATTGCTTTTCACAAGTTACTGAGACATGAGCATAACATCCTTCAAAGTCCTCTAAATTAGGAAAGTTCTTTCTAATGTCTAGCAGCAAGGGTATAGGGTAGTACTAACTGTACCGTGCCTTTGCTCATGTATAATACTGCTCCAGATTTGTGTTTTGTTTGTTTTAATCCATTTAATTAATTTCTTTATTTTTTGTCAGCTTTGGATTTTACAGTTATTTAGTATTAATCTACAGAAAATTTCTGGTCATATAATATTATATAATATGTATGTGTTATAGTCCACAGCTGCATTTGTAAGGCTTAAAGGGGTATTCCGGTTGTTAGAAGGCACGGGTTGGAAGCCTGGGGAAGCAATACGAATCGCTCTTGTGAGCTTTCAGGTCTGTGCCTTCGCACCACAAAAGATAAGACATGTCCTATGTTTTGCCGTATGGATTGTGGACCCAGTCAATGGGTCCGTAGCACAGACTGCACACAGCTCGTACCCATGCATTGCAGACCATTCATCTGCATGAGCTCCTACTCTGATTCTCTAGTTTACAGAAACACCCCTTTTGTGGTCATAAACTGCTGTGTGGGCACATGGTAGGGTGCAGATTTTGGAGGGCACATTTCACTAGGATAATTTTAAGTTGCCATGTGGCATTTGAAGTCCCTCTGATACACCCCTATAGTAAAAACTCCGAAAAAGTGACCCCATTTTGGAAACTATGGGATAAGGACAGTTTTATTGGTACTATTTTTAGGTACATATGGTTTTTGATCACTAGATATTATGGAAAAAAATGGCTGTTCTGGCACAGTTTTTCTTTTATGTTTTTTACAGCGTTCAACTGATAGGATAGATATTATTATTTTATAGAGCAGGTCATTTCGGACGCAACATTCACAAATGTGTGTATTTATTTATTTTTGTTTCAGTTTTGCATAATAAAGCATTTTTGGGGGGAAAAAATCATGTTTTTGTCTCTCCATTTTCTGAAAGCCATATTATTATTTTTTTATTATTTGTCTGCCGATCGTCTTGTGTAGGGGCTCATTTGTTGTGTGAAGAGTTGACATTTTTAATGATGCTCTTTTCCCCAGTCGGCTTCATGATGGCACACTCGGAGAGATTGACTTCCTCTGATAGGACAGAAAAACGCACAGAGAGGTTAAAAACCCCACCCCTTCCCCTCATCGCCAGTGTTTTTTCCTGTCCTGCCAGGAAAGGAAGACCAGAGAGGTGCTAGGAGCTCTATGGGTTCCTGGCAGTGTCTGTACCTCAGCAGACTTTTCTTGTACAGACCGGAGGTCTGCTCCTGCGGCACGGCTCTCCCTCCTCCTGTATGGTCTGAGCGCGGGCACCTGGTGATGTTGGTGGCCCCGGTGAAGTTCCCTCCTGCAACAGTCCAGGTGGGCTATATGCGGAGTCGCAATGGCGGCTGGAGCAACGCTAGGACTCGCTTCCCTCCAGCCGCCGGGTGATAACGTCAGACGCAGAGGGAGCGTGGCTTGCGTTGTGACATCACGCTGGCGCTCGTCCCGGCACATACCCAGTGAATAAAAGGGGCAGAATGCCGGCTGAAGATGGCGCCCAGCGTTTGCACCCCTGCTTGTGCCTCTGGCAATCTTTGTGGACCTGACCTGCAGAACATGAGTGCACCTACCACACTTTGCTCAGGATCGGAGCCCCCCACTACCCAGGGTCCAGTGAGTAGCCTGTGTCAGGCACCCCTCATCAATTATCTTACCCTGTAGTGGTTGACCCTTCTCTCCCTTATATGTTTCAGGAAGAAAAGAAGTCTTCCTCTTCTGTTAAAGTTAGGGCCAGGAAGTGCTGCTTTTGTCTGAAACCTCTGCCCTCTTCCGCTTCTAAACCGCTGTTCAAGGTATGTACTGCATCGGTTGTGAAATCAGAGTCCTCTACCCTGTTGGAAGACAATCAAATCTATGGTTAGGGAGGAGGTTCAGTCAGCCCTGGCCTCACAAAGGAGAGAAACTTCGCCTGCCCCCAGGCCCCCTCCCCCTAGACTGGGAACTTCTAGAGATCTTATTAGTGTGGGAAGTGATTCAGATTCAGTAAATCCTGATCTTTTGTATCCTGAGATCTTAGATATGACACAGGAGTCCGATGAAGATAACGAATATAGGCGGTTTCTGTTTAACCCTGCAGACATCGAAGAGTTAATCAGAGCTATAAGGCCCACGGTCAGGATGGAAATTCCAAGGAAGCCCAGAACAGTTCAGGAGGAGATATTCGGGGGTCTGGGGGAAAGGCAGAGGTCTGTGTTTCCTGTGACGGGTAACGTACAGAAGCTGATTAAAGCTGAATGGGACAAACCTGAGATGGGTTCCTTCATTCCCTGGGGCATTAAGAGGAGATATCCCTTTGATGAAACAGATTGCACAGACTGGGGGTCCATCCCTAGAGTCGATACTCATGTGGCCAAGGTCGCGAAACACACGGTCCTTCCTTTCGAGAATGCCACACAGTTGAAGACCCTATGGACAGGAAGGCGGAAAGCCTTCTTAAGAAGACATGGGAAGCCAGGGCAGCACTTTTAAAACCGGGGTAGAGGCGACATGTGTGGCCCGTACCTTAGAAGTGTGGCTAGAGCAGTTAGTTACATTTAGTTAACAAAACTCAGAGGGAACAAATCTTGGACAGCCTTCCCCTACTAAAGATAGCCACTAGCTTCCTAGCAGACGCCTCAGTGAAGTCCGTAAGACTATCTGCCCGTACGGCAGTCCTGTCTAACAGAATTAGAAGGGTCCTTTGACTGAAGCCCTGGTCGGGGTATATGACGTCCAAGAACAAGTTGATTTCTCGTCCGTTCCATGGCCAGTAGATCTTTGGTCCCGACTTGGATAGAATCTTTGAAAACGCCACCGACCACAAAAAAGGTTTTCCTGAAGAGAAATCTAAAAACAGGAAGCAGTTTTTTCGTAACAAAACCCAACCTCAGGATACCAAAACAGAGGAAAATCAGGGAGGTGTGGAGTTATACAAAAGGGGGGAAAGGAAGAAATTTCCTCTTCAACCCCAATAAAGGGGATCCTTCCCCTTCCTCCTCTAAGCAGTGACGCCATCAGGGTTGGGGGAAGCTCCTTCATAAACACCTGGGAGCAAGTAATCGCAGATCCTTTTATTGTCAACATTATAAGAGAAGGTTATGCGATAGAGCTAGAATCTCTTCCCCAACAAAGATTCAGCTCAATACCACATGAGACCCCTGCAAGATCTGATCCTCAGGAAATGGAACAGGTCTCAGCTAACTCTGGACCAGAAGATAGATCTACCCAGGGAGGTAAAAATCTCTTTACAATGGTGTCTCAGAGACAAGAATCTAAAGACGGGGGTCTGCTGGAATCGGGAGGAAAATTCTCTTGACAACAGATGCCAGCTCTTGGGGCTGGGGCGCCCTTGCAGCTGGAAATTCCTTCCAGGGGACTTGGTTCGAATCTCAGAGGAGGATGTTATCCAATTACAAGGAGCTTCGGGCAATTATGGGAAGGTCTAAAAGCAGCACAGACCCAGTCAAGAAACCGTCATGTATTGGTCCACTCTGACAACTCCACAACAGTGGCTTTCATCCGTCATCAAGGGAGTACCAGCCGTGGTCATCTAAAGAGTCTCTCAAGACAGATATTCTCGTGGGCAGAGAAGAATCTAAAATCCCTTAACGCGGTACACCTAAAGGGCTCCCTCAATCTAAGGGCAGATTTTCTCAGTCGGCAGAGACTAGATCCAGGCGAATGGTCTCTTTCTCACACAGCCTTTTGGAAGATCCAGGTTCAGTGGGGCAGTCTGTGTCTGGATCTATTCACCTCAAAGAAAAACCACAAGGTTCCTCATTACTTCTCCCTAAATCCAAGGGATCCCTGCATGGCGGTAGACGCCTTCACTCAGGATTGGACGTCTGGTCTCGTCTATGTCTTTCCACCAATCCTGATGATCCCGAAGGTCCTGCAGAAATTCCAGACCGAGAAGTGTACCCTAATCCTGGTGGTCTCCTTTTGGCCCAGATGGGGCTGGTTCGGTCTTCTGAGATCCCTCAGCCGGGAGGAGCCAATCCTATTTGCCCCGATGGAGGACCTCCTAATGCAGGGCCCAATCAGCCATCCGAACCCAAGGCTTATCAAACTATCAGCCTGGTTACTGAACAGTCCATCATCCAAGGTCTGGGTTTATCTCAGAGGGTGGTAGGTACCCTAAAGCTCAGTAGAAAGTCCAATACCTCCATAGCATATCTAAAGGTGTGGAAAGGGGGGGGGAGGGCAGGTTTACCCAGTTCACTCCCAATATCCCTCTCATTCTGGATTTCCTCCAGAATGGGTTGGATATGGGTCTCTTCCCAAACACTCTAAGGGTGCAGGTGTCCACCCTGCTTGCCCTCCACAACACTAGTCTTTATGATGTTCCCTGGGTTTCTAGGTTTTAGAAGCCTAGAATTAAGAATTTAGTAGCCCCATGGAACCTGAATACAGTCCTTTTTTTAGGCTTGTCAGATTCCCCGTTAGAGCCCATAGATGCTCTGTCTATCAAATGGGTTACTCTTAAGACGGTTTTCCTGGTAGCGATATCTTCCACTAGGAGAGTTTGCGAGCTTCAGGCCCTATCCATCTAGGAGCCATTCCTTAAGGTCCTAGAGGATAAGTTAATATTTAAACTGGACCCCAATTTCCTCCCTAAGGTAGTATCCACCTTTCACAGGTCCCAAGATATTGTCATTCCCTCGTTCTGTGCCAATTCCAGGAATGATCAGGAAACGAAATTCCATAACTTAGAAGGGCAGTTCTTTGTTATATAGACGCTACTAGAGAATGAAGGATAGGCAAAAATTTATTTGTGCATTTTTTTGGCCCTAATAGACTTAGGAAAGCAGCTAAGAGCTCCATATCCCGGTGGATAAGGAGTGCTATTACGGAAGCGTAAAGAGCCTCCTCCTTCTTTTGGATCCCATTTAGTGAGAGCAGTGTCTAGCTCCTGAGCCGAAAGGGCCTGTGCCTCCCTAAAGCAGATTTGCAGGGCGGCCACTTGGAACAGGGCCCATACTTTTACTAAACATTATAGGCTGGATGTATTTGCCAATGAGGATATGGCCTTTGGACACAAGGTCCTGGGTGCTGTAGTCCCTCCCGGAGTTGTTTTCACTTTGTTAGTTCTCCGAGTGTGCTGTCATGGAGACGACTGGGGAAATGAGTATTACACTCACTGGTAATCCGGTTTCCTGGAAGTCTCCATGACAGCACATATATTCACGCCCTTTTATTTTCCATAAATTTCTTTTGGTTCTACCCTTTATCCTGGTCTCCGTTAAAATACACTGGTGATGAGGGGAAGGGATGGGGTTTTTAACCTCTCTGTGTGTTTTCCTGTCCTATTTGAGGATGTCAATCTCTCGGAGTGTGCTGTCATGGGAACTTCCAGGAAACCGTATTACTGGTGAGTGTAATACTCATTTTGGGTACATACAGCTGAAACCAGAAGTTTACATACACTATATAAAAAGACACATACGCATGTTTTTCTCAATATCTGACATAAAATCAGAATAAACCTTTCCTGTTTTTGGTCAATTAGGATTACCATAATTATTATTTTTTGACAAATGCCAGAAAAATGAGAGAGAGAATGTTTTAAGGCATTTTTATTACTTTCTGAAAAGTCAAAAGTTTACATACATTTCTTTTGATGTTTGGTACCATTGCCCTAAAACTGTATGACTTGGATCAAATGTTTTGGATATCCTTCCATAAGCTTCTCACAGTAGTTGATCGGAATTATGGCCCATTCGTCCTGACAAAACTGGTGTAACTGAGCCATGTTTGTTGGTTGCCTTTCTCGCACCTGCCTTTTCAGCTTTGCCCATACATTTTTTTAAAATAGGATTGAGATCAGGGCTTTGTGATGGCCACTCCAAAACATTGACTTTATTATCCTTAAGCCACTTTGTAACCAGTTTGGCTGTATGCTTCTGGTAATTGTCCATTTGGAAGCACGTACAATCCAAATGTTTTTTTGCGTATTGCACGCAGACCCATTCATTTCTATGGGTGCAGGTCCCACCTCTGGGACTTGTCCCTATCTCTAGACTGACGCCCCCAAAGTGAAGGATAGTACAGTGCGCATGCTGTCCATTCACTGCTTTGGGAGTTTTGAAACTAGCCAAGCTCGGCTATTTTCAGAAGCCCCATAGCCATGAATGGAAAGCGCACGGCACATGCACAGCCACCTCTCCATTCACTGCAATGGGACCGGCTTGTCTATTTTTTGGAACTCCCATAGTAGTAAATGAAGGGTGGCTACACTTAAGGTGTGCTTGCACTTCGAGGGTCTTGTTCTGGAGATAGGTATGGGTCCCAGGGTCTTAGCCATATGCCATCAATTTCTGATTTGCAAATATTCTTTTTAGTTTGCAAAGTTGCATCTGAACACACCATAAGACTTCTGGAGCAATGTTCTTTGGAGACCAAAGTGGAGATGTTTAGCCATAATGCATAGCACCATGTTTGGAAAAAACCAAACCCGGCACAAACGCCTCATACCAGCTTTCAAGCACAGAGGTGGAGGGTGATGACTTGGGCTTTTTTTGCAGCCACAGAACCAGGAGACCTTGCAGTCATTTGAGTCGGCCGTAAACACTTCTGTATATCAAAATACTTTAGAGTTGACTGTGAGGCCATCTATCCAACAGCCAATGTTTAGCCAAAACTGCGTCATGGAAGTTTTGGGGAGCTGCCTCTTCTTTAGAAAGATTTTTTTTTTTTTTTAAATCTCCCTTTTTTTAACTAAATATTCTTAAAGAATCGGCAGCTCTCTGAAACCATTTTTTTTCCCTTTGTACTTCTAATTCATTTTAATTGGATCTGGGACTTTGCAGAGGGAGCAGCCGGCACGCTGAGGAGATTGAGGCACACATATTTGCAATAGGCCCATATTCCTTTCCTTCTGGTGATCGCATACCTACCAGTTTGAGTCTCTGTTTATTATGGATTTTCTGCCATAGAATGTCAGCTCCTTTGTATCCTATGTCTAATACCTTGTAGCAGTGTTGAATGTTCGACTTGAATCATTCCTTCCCCCTGCCTCCATCGCCAATTTACTACTGTACATCAGAGTCCCATAGGATGTACTCCAGCTGTCAGACATTTATGGCTTGTCATACAATAAATATACCACCTATAGAGATGCCAAAATGCTACATGCAATTTGATATAAAAATTAAAGGCCATCTGTCAGCAGATTTGTACCTATAAAACTGGCTTACCTGTTACATGTGCACTTGGCAGCTGAAGGCATCTGTGTTGGTCCCATGTTCATATGTGCCCACATTACTGAGAAACATGAAGTTTTAATATATGCAAATGAGCCTCTAGGATCAACGGGTGCGTTGCCATTATATACCTTGAGCAGTGGTTCTCAACCTTTCTAAAGCCGTGACCCCTTAATACAGTTCCTCATGTTGTGGTGACCCCCAACCATTACATTTTTTTCCTTGCTACGTCATAACTAATTTTGCTACTGTTATGAATTGTAATGTAAATATCTTATATGCAGGATGTATTTTTATTGCTACAAATTGAACATACTTAAAGCAGAGTAATTAATCACAAAGACATCCACAGTGCCATCCACAGATCCCCCCTAAACAGTGCCATCCACAGATCCCCCCCTAAACAGTGCCATCCACAGATCCCCCCCTAAACAGTGCCGTCCACAGATCCCCCCCTAAACAGTGCCATCCACAGATCCCCCTCCCCTAAACAGTGCCATCCACAGATCCCCCTTCCCTAAACAGTGCCACCCACAGATCTCCCCCCTAAACAGTGCCATCCACAGTTCCCCCCCTAAACAGTGCCATCCACAGTTCCCCCCCTAAACAGTGCCATCCACAGATCCCCCCCTAAACAGTGCCATCCACAGATCCCCCCCTAAACAGTGCCATCCACAGATCCCCCCTAAACAGTGCCATGATGGCACTGTTTAGGGGAGGGGGGAGATCTGTGGATGGCACTGTTTAGGGGAGGGGGGATCTGTGGATGGCACTGTAGGCGGATCTGTGGATGGCACTGCCATTCACAGATCCCCCTACAGTGCCATCCACAGATCTCCCTCCCCGACGCTCACAGCAGTATATTTATAAACTAATCAGTAACTACTTTAACTTTAATCATTGCTCATTGCTGAGCTCTTTACTTGGATTATAATTTATTTGGATATAGGATATCTTACTTTGTCTTAGCTCCGGTAATAGCAGGCAGTGCGGGGGGCGGCGCTCACTCACTGACGTCACGCGCCTGCTCCTCCCACTAGGCGGCGCAGGCGCGTGACGTCAGTGAGTGAGCGCCGCCCCCCGCACTGCCTGCTATTACCGGAGCTAAGACAAAGTAAGATATCCCATATCCAAATAAATTATAATCCAAGTAAAGAGCTCAGCAATGAGCAATAATTAAAGTTAAAGTAGTTACTGATTAGTTTATAAATATACTGCTCTGAGCGGCGTGGCCCTGTATATTCTAACCCCCAGGCAAGCGTCCCTGTCACCATCGGAACGCTTGGGGGTTAGAATATACCATCGGATTTGAGTTTTTACGATCTCACTGAGCTCGTAAAACTCAGATCCGATGGTATATTCTAACCCCCAGGCAAGCATCCCCGTCACCATGGGAACGCCTGGGGGTTAGAATATACCATCAGATCTTCTGAGTTACTCAGCCGCAAAACAAACACCGGCTCTGAGTTACTCAGCCGCAAAACAAGCACCGGCCCCTAGGTTGAGAACCGCTGACCTAGAGCCTCAGCTCTCTCTGCAACTGCCGTGCCCCATGCACTTTAATAGGTCCAGGCAGTGAAAACGTCCCAACACCTGTCGCTGTGAATCAAAGGGCAGTTTCAGTGAGAGTGGAGCCTTTAGGCCAGTGATGGTGAACCTTTTACAGACTGAGTGCCCAAACTGCAACCCAAAACCCACTTATTTATTGCAAAGTGCCAAAGCTGCAATTTAACCTGAATATTCCAGTCTAATATAGTATATCTTCCATGTAGTTTATCATTTAGCTATACTAGCCTGCCTATAGTCAATGTGCTGCCTGTGCTGTTTATAGTGCGCCCTGCGCTGATGAATGGCAGGAAAAGTCTAAGGCCTATTGGTACACCATAGACTTTTTCCAGGGTTTGGGTGCCCACAGAGAGGGCTGTGAGTGCCACCTCTGGCACCTGTGCCATAGGTTCACCACCACTGCTCTAGGAGTAATAGCAAGCCCTCCATTGTTCCTAGTGGCTCATTTGCATATATTAAAATGTCATTTTTCTCAGCAATGTGGGCACATATGAACATGGGTTCAATGCAGATGTCTTCAGCTGTCAAGCGCACATGTAACAGGTCAGCCAGTTTCATAATTAAAAATCTGCTTACAGATGCCCTTTAGTATCTTTATTAATACCAATATGAAACAATTGCCTAAAATCAAGAAGAAAAAAAAAATCATGAGTCCACATAGAAGATGAAAAAGACGAGTGGGACACCTGCTTTGCAAAAAAGTTACTACCATAAATTGCAAACAATCAATCATCCACAGACAAGTGGTGCTATGTTGATGTGTCCCCAGCAGTCAAGTGCTCACAGTAAGGGCTCGTTCACATGACAAATTGCGGATCCGCAAAACACAGATGCCGCCCGTGTGCCTTCCGCAATTTGTGCAACGGAACGGACGGCCCTTATTGAAGTGAATGGGTCCGCACCCGAGCTGCAAAATGAGGCTCTGATGCGGAACCAAACCTTGGTCGTGTGAATGAGCCCTAAATCACATGTAGAGAGTTAATAATGTAACCTTGGACCTCAGGAACACCAGTAAATTAGGGTTTAAAAACAGCCTTGTATAGGTTCCAGCCAACCCCATTTGAAGCTTTCAATAGAGAAACGCATCTTGAGGGGTGGAACCCTGGTGTGGGTGTACCATTGGCCTCTACTATTGTATGTACATTGGGACCGGAGTGGTGGGGAACTTTTATTGTTGGGTATTTTATATGTATATTAGTCTCAGGATTACTAATTGTTTACTATATACCCATTTGGTATTACCTGCTTGTCTCCTGTTCCCTGTTTCTAAATACAATGGTGAAGGTAATGTATAATAGTAACTGTTTTTGCCCACAAGGTGTCCCACTTGTCTTCCTCATCTTCTTTGTGGACTTTATGAAGTTATACTTTTCTTATGTAAATTACTTTAAATATGTATTAATAAAGTTATGAATATGTATCTATAGGTGGCATATTTGTTAGTTACGCATACAGATTTGGGCTATTGCATATGTAATTATTAATTGGTGTTGTGTATACTCTACAAGATGCCATGTATGTTTTTGGCTGGAAGGCCCCATTAATAACCTAAGCTCTCCAATCTGATGTAAACCAGCTGATACCTTAAATTAAATAAGTGATTATTAAGTGAGTCTACCTATTATAGAATACATAGCAATCACACTGATATGTTTAGCCCCTTAGAGGGGGTATCCCATGACTAAAGTAAAAAATATCAGACATCATATAGTACATGACGTCCTCTTTTTAACGAATCTAGAACCAGCCCTGTACCTCACATGGATCCAGAGATTGCCCCATTGATTGCTCTGCTAAATTTATATCAAGCTGAAATCTCAAGAGGAGTGTCTTTTCCATATCATCACCATGACGGCCACAAGGAGATTGACCCTTGACCTCTGTAGGGGCAGGAACAGAGAAAGGTTAAAACGCCCCCTCCTCCACCATACACCAGTGCTTCCTGTCCCTACAGAGACCAAGGCAGAGAAAGGTCTCCCTGTGTGCCAGGGAGATGAAGAAAGAAGTTGGCGTTTATTAATGTGGATCTCCTGGTGAGGAGAAGGGTGCTGTGGCACTTATCTTGAACCACAGGACCCGCAGTGCTCCCTGCTCGCTGGCGGTCTAGTACCAACATTGGGCAGGAGAGAGACAGGAGGGCTCGCTCTGGTAGATCCAGAGCCTGCTCCCGGGGTAGCGCCCTCCTCCTGGCCCTGGTGGCTTAAGCTGGAGAGAGTGCCCAGCGCATTAGCGTATTGGATCAGGTCACTTCCGGTGCGTCCAGAAAGTGACGTAGGAGGCGGGCGACAAAACGAGGAAGCTGCGTGCGACTGATCTGAGGTCTGGTGTTCAGGATGTCAGGCCCAGAACCACAATCGCCCAGAGAGCTTGATGCTCCTACTCGGCCTCCTGTAAATTCCCGGTGGGGATTGTTCTTTTTCTATGGCACTCATTGGGGTCAGGATTCACCCTTTATATTATTCAGGGTCTCATCTGATTATTGCGCACAGCGGTGGGAGAGAGTGCCCAGCGCATTAGCGTATTGGATCACGTCACTTCCGGTGTGTCCAGGAAGTGACGTAGGAGGCGGGCGACAAAACGAGGAAGCTGCGTGCGACTGATCTGAGGTCTGGTGTTCAAGATGTCAGGCCCAGAACCACATCTGATTATTGCGCACAGCGGTGGTGCACCTATTCCGCAATACATATGTCCATCCGTCTAAATTTTTTGGTCTGTTCTCGCCTCATAGGTATCTAAGGAGGCTCAGAAGAAACAAAAAAAAAACGGCAAAATGCATTTCATGTTTTAAAAGGTTACCAGACGGATACCCCTAAAAGATCTGCAAAGAATGCATTTCTAATATACTCCGGGAGGAACGTGTGTCTCTAAGGGACGAGGTTTTCTCCATGATCCAGGAGGAGGTCAAGGCTTCATTATCCCAGATATCGGAATCTGACCAGGGACCCTTACCTCCAAAGAGGCAAAAAATAATTCCACCCTCCTCTTCTGATTCTGAGTGCGTGGGTGACGATGCTTCCTCTTCCAGGCAGTGAGAGGATGAGTACCCTCTTTCGGAAGGAGAACTCCTCGAGGGCAGTAAAAAATTATATTTTGCCTCTGAGGAGATGTCGGATCTCCTAAAAGCTGTAAGAGCCACCATGGGGGTGGAGGACATTCAAAAACCTCACTCTATTCAGGAGGAGATGTTCGGGGATCTAAGGACCAAAATAGCCAAAGTGTTCCCAATTAATGAAAACATTAGGGATATGATCTTAGAGGAATGGTCAGGCCCTGAGTAGAGACTAGAGCGATCCAGAGAATATAAGAACTGTCTATTGTTTGATCTGGCAGAGTCCAAACAATTTGACAAGATCCTTAAGAGAGACGTGCAAGTGGCCAAGGTCAATAAAAAAAATTACTCTGTGCTCTTTGAGGATGCATCACAATTGAGAGACCCCATGGAGAGGAAAACAGCTTATTACGCAAATCTTGGGAAGCCTCTATGTTTAATCTCAAATCTAACATCGTTGCGAGCTCAGTAGCGAGCTCCATGTACCTCTGGCTGAACGAACTAAAATCCCATTTGACGAATAAGACACTCAGGGAGGAGATAATAAATTATTTCCCCCTACTTAAATCTGCAATGGCCTTTTTGGCAGATGCTTCCGCAGAATCCATTAGATTTTCTGCCAAAGATGCAGGTCTTTCTAATGCGGCACGTCGTGCCCTTTGGATGAAATCCTGGTCCGGGGAACAAAACTTCAAAAATGAAATTATGTTCTATCCTTTTTTCAGGTGATTACGTCTACGGGCCAGTCTTAGACAAGATACTTGAAAAGGCTTCTGACAAAAAGAAGGGATTTCCTGAGGATAAAACTTATAGGAGGAAAGTGCCCTTTTGTTCCTTTCCTGGACAAGAGAGATCCTACAGAGGGAAAGGGAAGTCAGGCCGCTGGAGTTATCCCAAAGGAGGTAAAGGGAAAGGATTTCTCCTTAACCCCAGAGTAAACCCAGCGATAAACAATGATGCCAGAGTGGGGGGAAGAATGAAGAATTTTCTATCTGCCTGGGAAAATATAACTTCAAATCCCTGGGTTCAGGAAGTAGTCAGAGCGGGCTACAAGATAGAATTTTTTTTTTCAGTACCCCCAAGGAGATTTCTGATATCCAATCTGGGGTCGAGGCAAGCTCAGAGCGGCATTTGGCAAAGTATCAAAGACCTCATAGGGCTAGGTGTCATAATTCAGGTCCCGGTCTCAGAACAAGGTCAGGGATTTTACTCCAGTCTCTTTCTGGTAAAAAAAAAAGTATCATTCCATATGATTTATAAACCTGAGATTTTTCAACAAGTACATTACTTACCGGAAATTCAGGATGGAATCCTTGGGATCTCTAATTCCTCTAATAAATTTCTATAATTTAAAACAGCATTTCTGATTGCAATCAAGTCTGCAAGGAGGCTGGGTGAGATACAGGCGATTTCAATTAGGGAGCCCTATTTCAGAATCCTGGAAGATAGGATAATACTCAGACTAGATCCGGGGTTCCTTCCCAAGGTAGTATCTGACTTCCACAGAGATCGGGAGATCATCCTCCCATCTTTTTGCAATAATACAAAAAATAGCAGGGAGAGTTCTTTTTACACCCTAGATGTTGGACAAGCGGTTCTAAAATACTTGGAGGTCACAAAAAACTTTAGATAGTCCAATAGTCTTCTTGTTCAGCCCTCAGAGAAGGGAATAGGTTGTCTAGATCTTCCATTGCTAAACAATTTCCCATTGTTATACCACTCAGGGTTTTTCTTGTCCAACTAACCTAAAAGCTCATTCAACCAGAGCTATGTCCTCTTCACAGGCTGAAAGAGCAGGTACCTCCTTGGAAGACATTTGTAGGGCGGCAACCTGGTCCAGTGTAAATACCTTTTATAAAGCATTACCGCTTAGATTTTTCAAAAACTGCTGATCTGTCTTTTGGACGTAAGGTCCTTCAGGCAGTAGCCCCCCCTTGATATTATCATTTTGGATATCTCCTTGTGGTAGTCATGGTGATATGGAAAATCAGAACTAGACTTACCGGGAATTCGGTTTTCATGAAATCGCCATGACTGTCCATTATTCCCTACCTAATTTAATTTTTTGTGTGGAGGTATGAAGCAATACCTTCTATTTGTATAATACGTTTATATAGTTGCCTCCACCTTCACTCTGATAATTTTGGAATGCACTGGTGTATGGTGGAGAGGGGGGGGGGGGGCGTATTAACCTTCCTCTGTTCCTGCACCTACAGAGGTCAAGGGTCAATCTCCTTATGGCCATCAGGGTGATTTCATGGGAGCCGAATTACCGGTAAGTCTAATTCCGATTTTCTGCTGCAGCTCAAGGGACATGTCCATGCTCTCCCTGTCATAACTCAGGAGGCAGTTGAAGAATGAAACTGAGCATGTGCGGCCTTCTCAGTGAGCAGGTCAAAGAAATAAAAACAGAGCAGGTGGCACTATACAGATACATTTTATTAAATAACTCAGTGGCTATACTGAATATTTAATTACATGCACTTACAAAAGTATTCAGATCCAGGTGCTGGACGATGGATTGATGTTAAGGGGATGTATAGACTGGCTCACAAGTAGGGTTGTCACGATACCAAAATTTTGACTATTTCGAAACCGTAAAAAAGTATTGTGATACTCGATACCATTCGATACTACGCGAAAAAATAAAACGCCAAAAAAGCCATTCCATTTTATGGAATGTCCGGACCATAATCGAACAGTCCTAGCCTGTTTTTTGGGGGACAAGGTGACTAAAAAATGGCAAATCGCGCAGTTTTTCTTTTTTATTTATTTTCTGTTACGGCGTTCACCGCATAGGAGATATTTTTTTCATATTTTAATAGTTTGGACTTTTCGGACGTAGCAATATGTAATATGTTTATTTATTTATTGTTTATATATTTTATATGTAAAATTGGGAAAGGGTGATTTATACTTAATATTTTGGTGGTTCTTTTTTTGTTTTTGTTTTTTACTTTTTTTTTTTACTTTTTATATGATAACTATTTGATACTGCCACCAATTATTTAATACTGGGGGGATCGGGGGGGTGGGGTGGGTGTACTACGCCACCAATGTTTTTAATAGTGGCGGGGGGGAGTGAGAGGGGAGGGGCTGTGGCCACTGCCCACCAATGAAGATAACTAACGTTTAACCCCTTAGTGACCACCCATACACCTTTTCACGGCGGTCACTAAGGGGCCTTAGGCTGGTCTGGGGAGCGGGGACCTGGCTCTCATGAAAGCCGCAGCCCTGCTGTAACAGCCCCGACTGGCAGGAATGCCGATCCGGGCTGTTTAACACTTCACATGCTGCAGACAATGGGGCCCGCCGCATGTAAAGTGCTGACAGAGGGAGCGGACTCCCTCTGTCTCCCATCGGCACCCGCAAATATGATGGCGGGGTGCCGATGTGTGTGAAGGCTGGCAGGGGTGTGATGTAGGCCCTAGACCAGCCTTCAGTAATTTCCAGCAGGCCTGTTGGTCAATGTTGGAATAGCATTGCCATTAAAATGCAATGCACTGTAGGGATAGTTCATTGCATTTTTAAAAGCAATCAAAATACTGTCTATTATAGTCCCCTTGTGGGACTGTTAAGTGGTAAAAAAAAAAAAAAAACATTAAAATAAAAAAATCGCGTTTTTTCAATTGAAAATACGCTTTTCAATGAAAAAAATTGCAAAAAAAATCTCCCCCATATGTTTAGTATTGCCGCATCCGTAACGACCCAGACTACATAAATGTCACATAAATTATCCCCTACGGTGTAAGCCGTAAACAAAAAAAATAAAAAGACAGAATTGCTAATTTATTCTTAGTTGCCACAAAAAAAAACTTAATAACAAGCGATCAAAAAGCGTCATTTACTCCACAATTATACAAATTAAAAATACACGTTGTCTCGCAAAAATCAAGCCCTCACACAACTCCATAGAAAGAAAAAGAAAAAAGTTATGGGTCTTGGGAAGCGGCAATGCAAAAACATTTTTCTTTTAACCCCTTGGCTGAAAGAGTTTTTTTTTGCGTTTTTAATTTTTCTTTCCTGTTTTTCCGAGAGCCATAACTTTTTTATATTTTTGGTCACATAGCTGTATGAGGGCTTATTTTTTGAGGGACAAGTTGTACTTTCTAATGCCACCATTAATTATGGCATAAAATGTAGAGGGAAGCGGGAAAGAAATTCCAAATGGGGTGGAATTGGGGAAAAAAAAACGCAATCCCTCCACCGTTTTACAGGGTTTTTTTTCCCACGGCGTTTTGTTTAAGGCAAAACTGACCCATGCCCATTCTCTGGGTCAGTAAGATTACAACGATACCCCATATGTAGTTTTTTTTATGTCTAAATAGTGTAAAAATAAATTTCGACTTTGAGAACATTTAAAATTTTTTTTTTTACATCACCATATTCTGACCCCCATAACTTTTTTTTTATACTTATGTCTACTGAGCAGTTTAGGGGCTCATTCTTTGTGGAACAATCTGTACTTTTTATTGATACCATTTCGGAGTGTGTGTGACTTTTTGATCACATTTTTTGGGGTTGGAGAAGCAAGGAAAAAATTGCAAATCAGCCATTTTGACCCTTTTTTCCGTTATGCCATTCGCCGTACTGGATATATATTTTTTTTCTATTTTAATTGTATGGGCGTTTTAAGTCGTAGTGATACCCATGATATTTACAGATGAAACTCGAAAAATTTGAATATCGTGCAAAAGTCCATTTATTTCATTAATGCAAATTAAAAGGAATTGCATTAATGCAGCTTAAAATTTGAATTTTGTGAAAAGGTTCAATATTCTAGGCTCAAAGTGTCACACTCTAGTCAGCTAATCAATCCATACCCCCTGAGCAAAGGGTACCTCAAAATTGATACTTTGGGGTTTCATAAGCTGTAAGCCATAATCATCCAAATTATAACAAATAAAGGCTTAAAATATCTCGCTTTGCATGTAATGAGTCTATCTCATATGTTGGTTTCACCTTTTAAGTTGGATTACTGAAATAAATTAACTTTTCACAATATTCAAATTTTTAGAGTTTCACCTGTGTGTGTGTGTGTGTGTGTGTGTATAGTTATTTAGGTATTTATTTTTTAATTATACGGAAAGGTGGGTGATTTTAACTTTTTTATATATATTTTTTTTATATTTTTTTACTTAAAAAAGTGGGATCATTGTGCCTCATATACGAGTTTATTCATTATATTTTTTAATTTTTTATTTTGGTTTATCAGGGATTTTATATTTGCCATTTACAGTCAATTTTGCTCATTTCTTATCCTGGCCTGCCATTTGGTGGCCAAAATAAGAATTGCAGCATGAACACTTTCAGCCTTAGGCCAAGTTCACACAAACGTATGGCTTTTATAATTTTTTGCGGTCCGTTTTTCACGGATCCGTTGTTCCGTTTTTGAGTTCCGTTGTGTTTCTGTTCCGTTTTTCCGTTCCGTTTTTCCGTATGGCATATACAGTGTACAGTAATTACATAGAAAAAATTGGGCTGGGCATAACGATTTCAATGGATGGTTCAGGAAAAAACGGAACGGAAATGGAAGATGCATTTCCGTATGTGTTCCGTTTTTTTTGCGGACCCATTGACTTGAATGGAGCCACGACCCGTGATTTACGGCCAAATATAGGACAAGCTCCTATCTTTCAACGGAACGGAAATACGGAAACGGAATGCATACGGAATACATTCCGGTTTTTTTGTGGAACCATTGAAATGAATGGTTCCGTATACGGAACACAAAAAAACGGCCCGTACACCCGCAAAAAAAACGTTCGTGTGAACTAGGCCTTATCAGCAAGGCTGAGAGTGTTCAGCCCAACTACCGATGCTCGAATTGGCCACATGGGGCAACAGTAGGAAGCCCGGAAGCACGAGTTTCTGGGTTTTTGTGCATTTAGGTGCTGTGATCTCACTTGATCACGGCATGTAAAGCATTTAATTACCGTTATTGGCATTATTGCCAGTCACGGTAATTAGCCGCAGGTCTCTGCTGTGTGAAACAGCATAGATCTGCCGGCCATGACACCCGCTGCACGTGTGAGCGGGCACCATGTTTGCACTTCGCTCCAGCGCCATACATGTACGGCGCTGGTAGCGAAAGGGTAAAAAAAAAGGGGTTTTATTGCAAAAAAAAGTTGTAAAACGTCAAAAAAAATTGATATATGTATTTGGTATCAGTGTAATCGTATTGACCCAGAGAATAAAGATATTATGTTATTTATACTGAAAAATTAACGCTGTAAAATTTACGTAATTGCATAAAAACGCAGTGGCAGTATTGCTGTTATTCCCATCAACCTCCCAGAAAGAGTTAATAAAAGTTAATCAGAAAGTTATGTGTACCCCAAAATGGCGCCATTAAAAATTAAAACTTGTCCCGCAAAAAACAAGCCCTCATAAAGCTATATAGACGGAAAAATAAAAAAGTTGTAGCTCTTGGAACGCGGCGATGAATAAAGAAAAGCTCTTGGTCAGTAAGGCCCAAAACAGGCTGGTCACTAAGGGGTTAATACAAATACAGGAGGCGGGTGCCGGCGGCAGAATCACATACCCAGCACCCGACCTCTGACAGGGAGCTGCGATTAACCCCTCAGGGTTAACTGCAGCTCCCTGTCATAGAGGTCGGGTGCTGGGTATGTGATTCTGACGCCGGCACCCGCCTCCTGTATTTGTATTAATGGTTTAGTTATCTTCATTGGTGGGGCAGTGGCCACAGCCCCTCCTCTTCCCCTCTCACTTGTCATTGGTGGCACGGGGGGAGGGAGAAGACTCCTTCTTTCATGTGCTGATAAGGGAACATGGAGTGCGCTGAGAGCAGCGCATGTCATGTTCTGTGATACTGGCAAATCCCGTTATCGAATTGATACCGTTACAAAAGTATCGATTGGGTATCCATAATTTGATACCCAGTGCAACCCTACTCGCAAGCTGATCCTGTTCTACAAACCAAGTCCTATCTTTTAGCGGAACGGCCGGATCGCGGACCCATTAAAGTGATGAGGGTCCGCGATCCGATGCGGCTGACCTACGGCCGGCGATCGTGCATTACGGCCCGCTATTTGTGGGCCGCTGCACAGGCACGGGTCACACACGTTCGTGTGAACTCGGCCTAACTCTGATACTGGTCATTTAACCCCTCAGATGCAGCAGTCAGTAGCGACGCTGGCCTTAGACAGAGGGCATAGGCTTTGTCTGTTCTTTGATTGGAGCTCCTACAGCAAAATTGTGGGGCTCTGATCTGTTTCTATGGCAAGCTGGGGCCTGGTGAAGGCTCCCAGGCCTGTCATAGTAAGCTGCCTTTTAACCCCTTCAGGACCTCAACCGTACATGTACAGCGGAAGTCTGGTCTTTAAACATGGCGCCTGCTCGCACATGCAGCAGGAGCCATAGCCGCCGGGTTTCTGCAAATTTAAATAGCGGAGACCCACGGCACATGTATGCAATCAGCCATAATGCTGATCGTATATATTTTTCCTTTCAGATGCCGTGGTCAAATGTGACCACGGCATCAGAGCAGTCCGGAAGCGGAAGCCGCGCTCTTCTGCTCCGGTAACAGCGTTCTCCGGTTGAGATCGAATACAGCACTGTATTGTTATATTGCAAATGAAGTGTTCAATGATGGCTATATAGCCATCAATTAATACAATGGGCAATCTAATGATTGGCAGTTATTGTCACCTAAGGGGACTTAAAAAAAAAAGTGAAAAAAAGGTTTTTACAAATATAAAAGTTCAAATCACCCCCCTTTCCTTAAAATTAAACTAAAAATACTTAACCAATAAAAAAAATAAACATCATGGGCATCGCCACGTGCGAAAATGCCCATACAATCAAACTATAACAATATTTATGGCAAATGGTATAACGGGAAACAAAATAAAAACATCCAATTGGCCATTTTTTGTCACTTAAACTCCCCAATCATTTTTTTTTATAAAAAGTGATCAAAAAGTCGCACACACTTCATATTGGTATCACTGAAAAGTACAGATCGTCCTGCAAAAAAGGAGCCCTCACACAGCCCGTACACATAACTACAAGAAAGTTATAGGGGTAAGAATATGGTATATATTTTTTTTATCAAAGTTTTATTATTTTTTTTAAATTATTAAAACGCAAGAAAAATTATACAAGTGTGGTATCGTTGTAACCGTACTGACCTGAAGAATGAAGATAACAGGTATATTTTACCACATAGTGTACGGTGTAATTTTTTTTTATAAAAACCATTTGTCAGAATTTTTTCCCTATTCTACCCCATTTGGAAAAATAAAATCCGCTTCCCGTTACATAGTATGCAACCGTAAATGGTGCCATTAGAAAGTACAACTTGTCCCGCAAAAAATAATCCCTCATAAGGCTATATGAATTGAAAAATAAAAAAGTTAGGATTATGGGAAGGTGGGGAGTGAAAAACTAAAATGCTAAAATGGAAAATCTCAGAATAGTACTAATAAAAGCTGCAGCTCATCCTGCCAAAAACAAACGCTCACACCGTTCTGTAGATAAAAATATAGAAACTTATAGCGATGTAAAAATTATTTTTTCAAACGTTTTCATTTCTTTACAGTAGTGAACATAACTGTATAAATGTGGTATTGCTGCAACCTTATTGAACCACAGAATAAGAGTGCACAATTAATGCCGTAAAAACACAAAAAAACTTGACAGAATTTCAATTTCAACTCTCAATGTTTTCCCTTTTTCAAATATAGCATTGGAAATTAAATGGTTCTGTTAAAAAATATATAGTAAAAACAGAAATTTGGTAAAACGGAGCTCAAAAACCTGCTCAAACGGGTTTCGTTACACTCCGCAAATAAGGACATAAATCAACAGTTATGAATCTAATATGGACCCGGTGCGCAACAGGTAAACCTAAAATAGTCCAAACTCACCACTAAAAAATATAATCGTGGCGAACGTGGGTAAGGGCCCTATATATTGTGAGTTTGTTGGGGAGGCGCTGAGGTTCATTTTAATGAACAATGTTTTCCAATTTGGTGACGATTGGTTCAGACAGAAGCTGGGCACGGCAATGGGAACCCCCGTCTCCTGCACTTTTGCTAATATGTACCTCGCCAGACTGGAAGACAGGTATATTTATTCTGTCACTAACCCTTTTCTTTCTAAATTGAAAGTTTACCTACGTTTTGTAGATGACGTTTTTGTAGTCTGGGAGGGTACAGAAAAAGAGTGCAAAGAATTTGTTGATTATGTGAATAAAAATGACATGGGCTTCATCATGAATTTTGGAGGAAATAGGTTGGAGTTCCTGGATGTGGCTGTCCTGGTGGAAGGCGACGAGTTGGTCACGGAGGGCTTTCGTAAGCCCACGGCGACCAACTCCTTGCTCCACCATGACAGCTTCCATCCACGGAGTGTCAAAAAGGCCGTACCATACGGGCAGTTTATTAGACTGAGACGCATCAACAGCAGAAATAGTGGTTATCATAGACAGGCTGATGATCTCAGACAACGCTTAGTAAAAAGGGGTTACCCTGAAGAAGCACTAAGCAGAGACATGAAAAGAGTGGAGGAGAATTTCTCACAGGAATGCCTTTTGAATAGTGGTAACAAGAAGAAAGACAGGGGTATAGACCAAATCAAGGGTGCTAGATTTGCGTTCTCCTTCAAATACAGTCCAATGGCGGATCGCATCCGGTCTGTCATATTTAAAAATTGGGACGTTTTGAGGAGGGACGCAACTCTCAATAAGTTAACAGGACAGAGACCCCTCATCTCCTTCAGAAGGAGTCACACTATCAAGGATAAACTTGTTAGGAGCAGGCTACAGAAAGAGAAGAGCAAGAATTGGCTAAAAAGTAACTTGCCAAAAGGCAATTACAGGTGTGGAAATTGTTCACTGTGCACTAATAATTCACAGAAAAAGAGTATTGAATTTGCTGGTATCCGGCATACTGTCAATACCTTTATTAACTGTCGCAGTACTTATTTAGTATACCTATTATTGTGCACATGTGGACATCTCTACATCGGTAAAACTATTAGATGCCTGTTCGAACGAGTAAGGGAACATTTTAATTCTATCAAGACAGGGAAAGGTTGTCCAAGGTTTATAGAACACATCAGAAGTGCCCATGATAGTGATACGAGTTGTGTCTCTTTTTCTGGCCTGGAAACCGTATCTGCCGTCTCCTCCTGCAGAGAGAGGCTAATTGGATATTGCGAACACAAGCCCTAGGGGAATTGGGACTTAATGATAGGAACGACCTAAGTCCATTTTTGGAACATCTTAATATGTCAAGCTTTCTGTTGCTTATTCTGCGTATGGTCCTTGGTTATTGCACGTACATTCTTTTTATATTGTGTCTGTATGTATCCCTGTCCCAGTCACCCCCTGGATGCGGACGCGGCTTGATCTGTCAATTTTCATGACAGCTGCCTGCGCCAGTATTTAAGAGGAGTGATGTGTAGACACGCATTGACGCACAGCCAGAAGAAGGGCATTTGGTGCGAAACGGCCGCCGCTGATCAATGCGTGTATTTTGAATTGTCCGCCCCCTGCCTGATGTAGCATCGGAATAATAAAGTTGCTGAATTGATTACACACGGGTGAGTGCCGCTGTTTTGTTCCGTTCTACAGTACCTTGTCACTAAAAAATATAACTTGTCCCTAAAAAAAAAAAAAAAAAAAGTTAAAAAGGTATTGATCTTGAATTGGGAGAAGGCAAAAACGAAAATGCAAAAGCAAAAATTAGCCCATTCTTTAAGGGGTTAATGTAGAATTAACAAAGTGTTAAATGATGGTTTTGTAGAGGGAGCATTATGCAAAAAGAGTATGATTATATCCTGATACAAAATCTATTAGTTCCTATATTTTATTCCCTCTGCAAAATTCCTAAGTGCTGATTCCCTCTGCCCATGAGGCCAGTTGTAGAGGGGATTGGCTCTTTAATGAAAACCTGTCAGTGGCTGGATTTCCTTCCCAAGCAATTAGTCGTTGTCCAGCAGATCTCCAAGCATGTCTTGGAAGTCTTAGGCCCCTTTCACACGGGCGTTGCGGAAAAATGTGCGGGTGCGTTGCGGGAACACCTGCGATTTTTCCGCACGAGTGCAAAACATTGTAATGCGTTTTGCACTCGCGTGAGAAAAATCGTGCGTGTTTGGTACCCAAACCCGAACTTCTTCACAGAAGTTCGGACTTAGGATCGGTGTTCTGTGGATTGTATTATTTTCCCTTATAACATGGTTATAAGGGAAAATAATAGCATTCTGAATAAGGAATGCATAGTAAAATAGCACTGGAGGGGTTAAAAAAAAAATAATAATAATTTAACTCACCTTAATCCACTTGCTCGCGTAGCCCGGCATCTCCTTGTGTCCCCTTTGTTGAAGGACCTGTGATGACGTCACTCCGGTCATCACATGATCTTTTACCATGGTGATTCACCATGGTAAAAGATCATGTGACGTACCATGTGATGATCGGAGTTACGTCATCCCAGGTCCTTGAACTATAGTTAATGCTCACCACAGGTCCTTCAACAAAGGAGACACAAGGAGATGCCGGGCTACGCGAGCAAGTGGATTAAGGTGAGTTAAAAAATTTTTTATTTTTTTTTAACCCCTCCAGTGCTATTTTACTTTGCATTCTGTATTCAGAATGCTATTATTTTCCCTTATAACCATGTTATAAGGGAAAATAATAATGATCGGGTCTCCATTCCGATCGTCTCCTAGCAACCTTGCGTGAAAATCGCACCGCATCCGCACTTGCTTGCGGATGCTTGCGATTTTCACGCAACCCCATTCACTTCTATGGGGCCTGCGTTGCGTGAAAAACGCAGAATATAGAACATGCTGCGATTTTCACGCAACGCATAAGTGATGCGTGAAAATCACCGCTCATGTGAACAGCCCCATAGAAATGAATGGGTTAGGATTCCGTGCGGATGCAATGCGTTCACCTCCCGCATCGCATCCGCGCGGAATACTCGCCCGTGTGAAAGAGGCCTTAGGCTACTTTCACACTTGCGGCAGAGAGATCCGGCAAGCAGTTCCGTCGCCGGAACTGCCTGCCGGATCAGGCAAAATGTATGCTAACTGATGGCATTAGTAAGACTGATCAGGATCCTGATCAGTCTTAAAAAATGCCTGATCAGTCGAAAAAATGCATTGAAATGCCGGATCCGTCTTTCCGGTGTCATTTTTTCACCTTTTTTTCAGTCTGCGCATGCGCATACCGGAAGGACGGATCCGGCATTCCGGTATTCTGAATACACTAATACATTCCTATGGGAAAAAATGCCTGATCCGGCATTCAGGCAAGTCTTCAGTTTTTTTTAGCCGGAGATAAAACTGTAGCATGCTACGGTTTTCTCTTTTGCCTGATCAGTCAAAACGACTGAACTGAAGACATCCTGATGCAAACTGAACGGATTACTCTCCATTCAGAATGCATGGGGACATACCTGATCAGTTATTTTCCGGTATAGAGCCCCTGTGACGGAACTCTATGCCGGAAAAGAACAACGCAAGTGTGAAAGTAGCCTTAGCACAGTATAAGGCTACATGCACACGACAGTTGTTTTTCTCTGCCTCCGTTCCGTTTTTGTTTTTTTTGCGGATAGGATGGGGACCTATTTATTTCAATGGGTCAGCAAAAAAATGCTGATAGTTCATCCGTTTGTGTTCTGCGCCCGTTGTCCGTGTTTCCCTTCAGCAAAAAAAATAGTGCATGTCCTACTTTTTTCACATTTGCGGACAAGGATAGGCATTTATTACAAGGGATCTGTGGAAAAAAACGGATCCTCCAAAAAAAAACGGATGCCACATCCATTTTTTTTGGCAGACACACAATTTGCAGACGCAAAAAACAACGGTTGTGTGCATGAGGCCTTATGGGAAGATACATACTGTTGGCTAATGTGTGACATAGAATCCTGATATGCCTCCACTCCTCATGACTTTGCGTTGACTCCTTTCATATAATTTATTTTCTCCAATTATCGCCATGTCTTAAAAATTATTATTTTTATTGTATTACACTATTTACTGTCCTATAATTATTTTGTTTGAAAACGCTTCTATATTCAGCTAATTTGGGGCATTGGTGGTGCCAAGTTTTCACCATCGCTTGCAAACATCTATTTAGCATGGTGGGAACATAATTTGACTTATCCATTCAGAACCCTTTTGACCAAAGCATCCTCTGGTATGGCTGCTACATTGGCATGTCATCAGTGTTTGATCATCTAATGCGGTGGCCATACCAGAATTTTACAAGTCTTGCAATTTCAAATACTCATTCAGTTGTCACCATGAGGATATGGGAGTGTGGCACTAGGGGGACTGGTGGGTAATAGTACCATCCCAGTCTCGCCTGTTCTTGGAGAAACCCTTTTTAGCGCCAATAGTGGTAGGTCAGTGTCAAGCTACTTAGGTATATAGTGGATCTTACATCAACATAACATTTGTAAAAGAGTATAATAAAAGAAGACGTGTGGATATATATAAAAAAAAATAATAATAATTATAATATATAGGATAAAAAATATATAAAAGATTATACACACAGATAGGAACACTACATTCAGTCTCAAGTGCCTAAGAGAACGTATTCTGCAGTGTCATACATGACATAGTGTGGTGTAGTAGGGTGAATTGGTTGTATCAAATAGGTAAAATCTGTTTAAAAGGATACGAGTACATATAATAAAATACTGTAGTATCGTAAGTTCATTTACTGATGAAGGGACGTGCCTGTCCCGAAACGCGTTGAGCCGGATTTTTACATGTATTGCAATAAAGACCTTTGAAGAGAAACACCCGTGTGATTGACTGCCTTCATCCGTTAAAACTCTAGAAGCGATCCAGGCTGGGGGGGGGGGGGTGTTTGGTTTACAGGTGTATTATGCTTATCCTGGTAAACCGCCCCCCTCGTGAAGTGAGTAAATGAACCTATGAAGTGATTCTAAAACCATTTTTGCAAAACATCGATGGGGTTAAAATGCTCTCTACACCCCTTGGTAAATTCTGTTCACTGTGCGGTTTCTATAATGGGGTCAATTCTTGGTAGTTATTTCACCTCTGAGCATCTGCAGTTGTCCGCCAGTGTTGTATAAATCACCAAGCCAGGACTCAAATGTACATGGTGCTCTTTCTCTTTTGAACTCTTCAGTGTGCCCAAGCAGCAGTTTATGACCACATGGGTACGATAAAATATGGGGTGCTTTTTCTCTTGTTACCCCTATGAAAATGAACCATCAACCTGAGTTTGTATGTTCTCCCTGTGTTTACATGGGTTTCCTCCACAACTCCCAAGAGATAATGATAGATAATTTAGTTTGTGAGCTCCACTGGGGACTTTAAGTGACGACAATGATTGTAAAGCTCTGCAAAATGTTTTGGCACTATATAAGCAAATAAAATAAATAATAAAATCATATTGTGCACAGATTTGTGAATCATTTTGTCATATGACTAACATCTGTGTCTTCTTTTCTTGGAAGGGTTTTTCATCCCTGGCTTCCCCAAACTTAAAAGATTTCAAAGTCATCATGAACAAATTCTCAGCAAGCTTTTCCCCAAGCTAAAAAAGCATATGGTAACATATTTGTGATATGGTTCTTATGTAATGATTTTGGGATTTTTGTTTATTTTTCTTCAGTTAAAAAGGTTCTGCGTAAATAAAACTGTCAGAATGATGAGAAATGCGTTTTCTTGATGCGGTATAAAAAGGGATGCAAATGATCCCTTAACCAGCTCTTCCTCTAATGCCACAGATGTAAGGCAGCTATCCTATAAGTCAATGTTTGACCCTTTAAATATGCCTTGAAACATAACTTATTAAATAAGCCAGCACCTCATCTGCAGACAGCTGTTTCGGGCTGAATCCCGACTTGGGCCTCTCACCCAGTTAAGCCAGTGCGGTATAGTAATAATACCTAGTGAATGATCTCTTCACTGATTGGAGGTTTGTATTGTAGTCTAAAACAGTAAATAGAGGACAGTGGGGAGGAAGGGGTGCGGGTGCAGCTTCTCAGTGGTTGAAGCAGCATGAGAGAGGAGGGGAGCAGAGATATCGAACTGGCTCACAGCACTGCTCTTACATAAAACAAGGATGTGCCATTTCTGGTTAGCAGCCATGCCGAGAAAATATGCCTTTACAGAAACCATTAGAGTGAAGGTAAATGATCTAGAGTGTGTATGTTAGATACAGCAAATGCATATCTTTAGCTGAGCAGTTATTTTCAATCTCTTCCTGACTAAATTTGTTTTGTTTGTTTTATTTGTTATTCACTGTCTTCCCAGGGCCATACATTTTTGTTTTTCCATTCACAACTGTATGAGTTTTGTTTTTTGTTTTTTTGTTTTTTTGTCAGAACAGGTTGTACTTTGTAATGGCATCATATAAAAATTTCATACGGTGTAGTAGGAACTTGGAAAAAAAAATGCAAATCCTCTCTAGTTTTATGAGTTTTGTTTGTTTTGAGGAGAGATGGTGGTCTACAGTGTCAAATGCTGCAGAGAGATCAAGGAGAATTAGTAAAGTGTAGTCACTGTTGTTTTTAGCTCATTTGTCATTTTGCTGAGGGCACTTTCTGTAGAATGGAGGACGCGAAAACCAGATTATAATATATCAAGGAGATAGTTAGACCAGAAATCACGAAGGAGGTGACAGTAGACCAGATGCTCCAGGAGTTTAGAGATAAAGGGGAGATTAGAAACAGCTCTGTAGTTAGCTGCACAGGATGGGTCATGAAAAGGTTATTTTTTTTTTATAATGGAGTTATGAAAGTGTTTGAAAAGAAGAGTGGGAGATAACAGAATCCAGGGCAAGGGCTCTTTTATTTACAATAACATACTACTGGCCTGAGGCTTTAGCCCAGCAGTGTGTTCGGTGACGTCACCAGCTCTGATGGGCGGGCTTTAGTGCTGCCCTAGCTGTTTTACAGGCTAGGGCAGCGCTTAAGTCTGCCCATCAATGCCGGTGACGTCACCGGGCTCCCTGAGCAGCGGGAAGAAGAGGCTTCAGCCCTCCTTCATAGAACTCCGGAAAATGCCTTTGCCCTGCGCGATTTAGCACAGGGCAAAGGAGAGCATTGGAGCATGAACTGCTCCGATTCTCAAGTCAGGGGGACTGCCTGGGTGAAAATGGGGGTATATCCGGGTTTAGCAACACTAAGCATGAATGAATGGCTCCTCATAAATTTTGTTTTTGGTTTTTAACATCCTAAAACCTTGTGGTTGTATTTTATAGGACAAAGAAGACATGTCCACTGGAATTTATACAACAAAGTGGTTTCTGCAATGCTTCTTAGATCGGGTAAAGACTATAAACCTACTCTCTACTTTTACATTTAATGATCCTGTCTTATGAAATTAGGGTTGTATCGACTAGGGTTGTATCGGGTATCGAAACATTGATACTTTTTCAATACTTTAATACCCGGTTTGCTTCGATACATGGATTACCCATTTTTGACACTAAGCTATGCTATTGTACTTTAGTCTAGTCTGTGCCTCAATGACATACGTAAACACTGTTATAGACCAGGTTTCCATAACAACCCAGCCATTTTTCTTTACTGTTAATGGGACACTGTGGAAGTCACTGTTTTGGCCTACTATTGGATGTCACTGTTCTCATTACTGTTATGGGTCACTGTTATTGCACCACTGTTATGGGGCACTGTGGATGTCACCATTGTGGGATCACTGTGGATATATTTTAACTATAAATACAAACAAACGAAATAGACCTGTGCGAAGCCTGGTTATTCTGCTACTCTTCAACAATATTTACCCTTTTTCTTTGTTTCTCCCAGCTTAGCTGGAGCCATAACCTTTTTCATCTTATCATTCATATAGCCTTTTGGGGCCTTTTTTTTCATTTTTTTTCCGTTCCAGGCACAAGTTGTAATTTTTAATGGCACCATTTACAATTGCATATAATGTAATGGGAAGCTGGGAAAAAATATTCCAAATGGGGCTAAAAAAAACACCATCACTCCACAGTTCAGTTTTATGGGTTTTGTTTTTATGGCGTTCTCTATGCGGTAAAACTGCCACTTTCATTCTCTGGGACAGTACTAGTGATGAGTAGTGATGAGCAGCAGGTGTCATATTCGAATTCGCGATATTTCTCGAATATTTCGTAGAATATTCCCAAATTCGAATCTTCGTTAGGAGTAGTGCTGATTGCGAATTTTCGGAATGAGAATTTTCGTAATGAGAATCAAATGGTGATGGGGACGCTTGTCGGGGAGGAATATTCAAAAACAAGAATATATAGCGAATATTCAAAAAACAAATATAGAGCAATTTAGCTAATATAGTGCTATAATCTTCTTTGTCTAATAGTTGTAATTTTTTTCTCATCTGAAGTCCAGATTGGAAAAAAATTCCAACTATTTAAAAAAAAAAGATTATAGTATTATATTAGCTAAATTGTTCTAGATTCGTTTTTTTTTTTCTAATATTCGTTATATTGCTATATATTCTTGTTTTAGAATATTATGAATATTCGAAAAAACTAATATATAGCACTATATCGAATATACAGTTGCAAGAAAAAGTATGTGAACCCTTTGGAATGATATGGATTTCTGCACAAATTGGTCATAAAATGTGATCTGATCTTCATCTAAGTCACAACAATAGCCAATCACAGTCTGCTTAAACTAATAACACACAAATAATTAAATGTTACCATGTTTTTATTGAACACACCATGTAAACATTCACAGTGCAGGTGGAAAAAGTATGTGATTCCCTAGACTAATGACATCTCCAAGAGCTAATTGGAGGGAGGTGTCAGCCAACTGAAGTCCAATCAATGTGATGAGATTGGAGGTGTTGGTTACAGCTGCCCTGCCCTATATAAAACACACACCTGTTCTGGGTTTGCTTTTCACAAAAAGCATTGCCTCATGGGATATTTTTATCGAGCAAGTCGTTACGGACATGGCAATACCTAATATGTATACAATATATATACACTGCTCAAAAAAATAAAGGGAACACAAAAATAACACATCCTAGATCTGAGTTAATTAAATATTCTTCTGAAATACTTTGTTCTTTACATAGTTGAATGTGCTGACAACAAAATCACACAAAAATAAAAAAATGGAAATCAAATTTTTCAACCCATGGAGGTCTGGATTTGGAGTCACCCTCAAAATTAAAGTGGAAAAACACACTACAGGCTGATCCAACTTTGATGTAATGTCCTTAAAACAAGTCAAAATGAGGCTCAGTAGTGTGTGTGGCCTCCACGTGCCTGTATGACCTCCCTACAACGCCTGTGCATGCTCCTGATGAGGTGGCGGACGATCTCCTGAGGGATCTCCTCTCAGACCTGGACTAAAGCATCTGCCAACTCCAGGACAGTCTGTGGTGCAACGTGACGTTGGTGGACAGAGCGAGACATGATGTCCCAGATGTGCTCAATTGGATTCAGGTCTGGGAAACGGGCGGGCCAGTCCATAGCATCAATGCCTTCATCTTGCAGGAACTGCTGACACACTCCAGCCACATGAGGTCTAGCATTGTCTTGCATTAGGAGGAACCCAGGGCCAACCGCACCAGCATATGGTCTCACAAGGGGTCTGAGGATCTCATCTCGGTACCTAATGGCAGTCAGGCTACCTCTGGCGAGCACATGGAGGGCTGTGCGGCCCTCCAAAGAAATGCCACCCCACACCATTACTGACCTAATGCCAAACCGGTCATGCTGGAGGATATTGCAGGCAGCAGAACGTTCTCCACAGCGTCTCCAGACTCTGTCACGTCTGTCACATGTGCTCAGTGTGAACCTGCTTTCATCTGTGAAGAGCACAGGGCGCCAGTGGCGAATTTGCCAATCTTGGTGTTCTCTGGCAAATGCCAAACATCCTGCACGGTGTTGGGCTGTAAGCACAACCCCCACCTGTGGACGTCGGGCCCTCATATCACCCTCATGGAGTCTGTTTCTGACCGTTTGAGCAGACACATGCACATTTTTGGCCTGCTGGAGGTCATTTTGCAGGGCTCTGGCAGTGCTCCTCCTGTTCCTCCTTGCACAAAGGCGGAGGCAGCGGTCCTGCTGCTGGGTTGTTGCCCTCCTACGGCCTCCTCCATGTCTCCTGATGTACTGGCCTTCCTCCTGGTAGCGCCTCCATGCTCTGGACACTACACTGACAGACACAGCAAACCTTCTTGCCACAGCTCGCATTGATGTGCCATCCTGGATAAGCTGCACTACCTGAGCCACTTGTGTGGGTTGTAGACTCCGCCTCATGCTACCACTAGAGTGAAAGCACTGCCAGCATTCAAAAGTGACCAAAACATCAGCCAGGAAGCATAGGAACTGAGAAGTGGTCTGTGGTTACCACCTGCAGAACCACTCCTTTATTGGGGGTGTCTTGCTAATTGCCTATAATTTCCACCTGTTGTCTATCCCATTTGCACAACAGCATGTGAAATTGATTGTTACTCAGTGTTGCTTTCTAAGTGCACAGTTTGATTTCACAGAAGTGTGATTGACTTGGAGTTACATTGTGTTGTTTAAGTGTTCCCTTTACTTTTTTGAGCAGTGTATATATAAATCCAATATATTATTTTCCTTTAAAATAACACCAAACCTGTTCCCACTCCCCAAAAAGGGTTCATATTTGGACCAATTGTTAAAAAACCATTACTTCTTCTAAAATAACTCTGGTGGCAGATGCCTGTCGGTATTTATATACAAACAGGGATAATTTTTGGACAGCTATTTAATTTTAAATATCGTATAAAAATCCATCAGTGCCGTGTATATTTAAACAGACTGTTACCACCAGTTACCATCCGTTTACACATAGCCATACAAGTTGCTGTCACTTTGACATTACTAATGAGATCTTGGCATTAAAGAGCTTGAAAGGGGTTGGATACAGTCCTCATACAGGAGACATCAGACATAACTTTTCAGGTCACTTTTGATTTGGGCCGAATCAAATGTGAAGTCCAGTTTGATCAAATCTTACCCCAAATTACCCTTGGTGAGTTTTGACCCCTGCTGACCAGCTGTAGCTTAGGACTGCGGCTTTCTCAAACAGCTGATCAGTCAGGGTCCAGAGGATAGCTTAGGTCATCCAGAGGATAGATTCAGAGGATAGGTCATCAAAATAAAAAAGTGAGAAAACTCCTTTAGAAATTGATAATATATATTAAGAAAAGCTCTACCAGCAGACTACTGGAGCCCAGCCTATCAGTTACCAACTGATAAAAAAGCAAATTTAGAATAATTTAGGCTGTCTCACAGTATTTTTGCGTACATGAATTTATTACTCATTAAAATACACTTAAAAATAATGTCAACATATCAGCATAATTCCATGTATAGACATAAACAATGCGGAGCTCTCGCACAACCTATACGACTAGAAATTGAGGTGCTTGTATGGAACATGGATGTAGTTTGTAAACAGCCCCTACCCCCCATTAGAGCATGTACTTATCCTTTATAATGTTAATGGTTTCTGCTCATATGTATACCATTTTTTATTTTTGTTCCTTTTCTTTTTTTTTTTTTTTAAGTAATAGAAGCAATGTCACAAGAGTGATATAACTACCTATTATATAATCATGAAACACATTGTTTATGCCTCCTTGAATATAATTTTTTTTTCTTCAAAAGAGTCACAGATAACATTTTTTTTTCAGACACCTTTTACACTGACCCTGAGACTGTGGGACATCTATATTTTGGAGGGCGAGCGAGTGCTTCCTGCCATGGCATACACTATACTGAAACTGCACAAAAGTAGGACATGATTTGTATTTATAGGCCAGATGAAACTTCTAGAGGGTTCTGCACTACATTGTGAACTGGTTGTTTTGTTAGAGTTTAAAGGAAATTTGTAAATTTACAGGTACCCCTAGTTATTCCTTTTGTAAGATATAAAAAAAAAACTAAATGTGTAAAAATCTCTAATACACTATAATTGCCCACATTTACTAATGGCAGTGCATTTACCATAGATTTTGGTGTAAAGTGAAGAAGAACGTGGTGAAATTTGGATCCTCTAGGTTTAGAGAAAGTTTCTTTGCCTTGTCTGGAAAAGGGTTGTAACTTACTGTACCTGCAAAGGATTTGGCTTAACGGGGAAGGGTTGTGACCTAGGAAGCAATGTTTTATGCCAAACGTATGCCACGGGTCTAGTTTAAAATTTTGTCCCATCGTAAGCCAGCTAATAGTTGGTATAGCCTTAGACCTCATGCACACGACTGTTGTGTGTATTGCGGATCCGCAAAACACGGATGCCGTCCGTGGGCATTCTGCAATTTGCGGAACGGCGCGGACAGCCATTAATTGAACTTCCTATTCTTGTCCGCAAAACGGACAAGAATAGGACAGGTTATATTTTTTTGGCGGACCACGGAACGGAGCAACGGATGCGGACAGCACACTGAGTGCTATCCGCATCTTTTGCGGCCCCAGTGAAGTGAATGGGTCTGCATCCGAGCCGCAAATACTGCGGCTCGGATGCGGACCAAAACAACGGTCGTGTGCATGAGGCCTTAGACTGAGGCGTCTAGCCTTGCGTCAGATTTTTCTTCTGGCATGAAGCACTGTAGTAATTCTGTTGCATGTCTGGACAGCCTGTCAGGTTTACACTATCTACAGGCTTAGTGAACCTTCCACAATGTCTTCACCAGGTTCTTTTTTTACATTATTTTCATATTTACCGCTGTAGTGCCGATAGCCTTTTCTCATTTTATTGCATTGTGCTTCAGTGACAATATGCTTCCTTTACTTATTTCCTTTTATTGTGGACAGAGCGACTTCTCAAGATGTCCATGGAGGACCTTCGGGAGTTCCTGCAAGAAAAAATAGCGCAGTCTTTGAGCTATGATGATGATATTGTGGTTGAACAGCTGCAGACATCTATGGCTGAATTGAGAAAGATGAAACTAGAGCTGCCACCACCAGGTAAAATGATCTTGCACTGTTGCTTTTTGCAGTTTATTTTTATTGTTTTTTTTCAGTATTGTGTCATGTCTGTGATTCTAGTTAACAATTATTGACTTGTTGTTTATGTAATAACCCTCACTCTGCCAGATTTCCATCAAGTACCATTAGCAACCTAGCTGCTTCCATTTTCAGGCCATATGCCAGTGTTAGCCAACTGGCCTTAAGAGAAGCCTATCCCCAGAGTTCGGGCTATTAAAACAAAGCCTTGTTGCTGTAGTCCCTATAAATACTTTTTTGTGTTTTTACTGACTTGCCGCCCGGCATATGAAGTCAGTGCATGCTCTGCCAAGTGGAATGCCAAGCAAGGCAGAATGCGCTATCAGTGAGGACATCGTGACTGCTCACCACTGCAGCATTGCCTCTTTTTTTTTTTTCACTTATCCTAGCAATATGCCCCCATTGTCTGAGATGACACAACCCCTTTCAAGGTGTTATCCAATACTGTAACCCACTCCCCCACAATGTCAGGCCTTTCATACAGAGAATACTTACCTAGTCCCTGATCGTTGCATCTCCCCGTAGTACAGATCCAATAGCAGGCTGTGCCGCTGACCCGCTCCCCTTGCATCACACGTGACACAATGGGGCAGGTCACAGTTGCGGCCTGCTATTGGCTGCACCCCCTGTCGCAAGATGTTATGATCTGCACAGGGGGAGATGCAGCGATGGCTGTGGAGTGATCCGGAAGGACAAAGGTGTCGAAGACCAGGTAAGTTTTCTGTGTATGAGGGGCCCGGGCATTGTGAGAGAGGGAGTTAACAGCTTTGGATAACCCAATAAAAGACTACCTGTCACCTCTCCGGACATGTCCATTTTAGTAACTACTTGCATTCGCCATGAAATAACAATTCTGGAGCATCTGTTCTTATGACTCTGTTGTGCCATTTCTCTATAAATCAATTGCCAACAGTCTGCAGTGAAGGTACTGCTGGGTGTTACCAGTAGCTAGTGTGTTTGACTCTGTCCAATCAGTGCTGCTAGTATCAAACTGTGCAGGGACTCCCCCCCCCCCTTCCCAAATGGTAACACCCATCTGTACTTTAAAGGGAGTCTGTCATCAGCATTTCACTTTTGTAACCCTTCCCATAGCTCCCTAGCATGCTTACATTTAATAAAATCGTTACCTCTGGCATCAATCCTGGACTTATAGAACCATCAAAAACGATCTTTATAACTTATGCAAATGAGGGCTCGCAAGTGCCCAGGGGCGGCGTTACACTCGTAGGTGCCCTGCTTGCTCAGCCTTTTCATTGCGTCCCCCCGCCCCTTCTTTCCCTTTGACCGCCTTTCTACTAACTTGTTATTCCAACGAGATCCCGCGCCTGCGCAGTCAGTCAGTCGGCTGGCGCATGCGCACTGCGATGCCCATTCCTTGTACGACATCACAGTAACTATTGCGCATGCACAAAAAGTGTAATAGCAAGCGATCAAAAAGTCATATGCACCCCAAAATAGTGCCAATAAAACCGTCATCTCATCCCGCAAAAATCATACCCTACCCAAGGTAATCGCCTAAAAACTGAAAAAAACTATGGCTCTCAGACTATGGAAACACTAAAGCATGTTTTTTTTTGCTTCAAAAATGAAATCATTGTGTAAAACTTACATAAATTAAAAAAAAGTATACATATTAGGTATCGCCGCATCCGTGACAACCTGGTCTATAAAAATATCACATGATCTAACCTGTCAGATGAATGTTGTAAATAACAAAAAGTAAAAAACGGTGCCAAAACAGCTATTTCTTGTTATCTTGCCTCACAAAAAGTGTAATATAGAGCAACCAAAAATCATATGTACCCTAAACTAGTACCAACAATACTGCTACCTTATCCCATAGTTTCTAAAATGGGGCCACTTTTTTGGAGTTTCTACTCTAGGGGTGCATCAGGGGGGCTTCAAATGGGACATGGTGTCGAAAAAAACAGTCCAGCAAAATCTACCTTCCAAAAACCGTATGGCATTTACTTTCCTTCTGCGCCCTGTCGTGTGCCCGTACAGCTGTATACGACCACATATGGGGTGTTTCTGTAAACTACAGAATCAGGACCATAAAAATGTAGTTTGGTTTGGCTGTTAACCCTTGCTTTGTAACTGGAAAATTATTAAAATGGAAAATCTGCCAAAAAAGATTTTCCATTAATTCTTGTGGAACACCTAAAGGGTTAACGACTAGAGTTAAGCGAACACCTGGATGTTCGGGTTCGAGAAGTTTGGCCGAACTTCCCGAAAATGTTCGGTTTCGGGAACCGAACTCGACCCGAACCCCATTGAAGTCAATAGGGACCCAAGCTTTTCGGCACTAAAAAGGCTGTAAAATAGCCCAGGAAAGGGCTAGAGGGCTGCAAAAGGCAGCAAAATGTAGGTAAATCCCCTGCAAACAAATGTGGATAGGGAAATGAATTTAAAAAAAATAAAAAATTTAACCAATATCAATTGGAGAGAGGTCCCATAGCAGAGAATCAGGCTTCATGTCACCCACCACTGGAACAGGCCTCTGTGAGATATTTAGGCCCCGGCACCCAGACAGAGGAGAGAGGTTCCATAGCAGAGAATCAGGCTTCATGTCATAGCAGAGAATCAGGCTTCATGTCACCCACCACTGGAACAGGCCATTGTCAGATATTTTTAGGCCCCGGCACCCAGACAGAGGAGAGAGGTCCCATAGCAGAGATTCGGGCTTCATGTCATAGCAGAGAATCAGGCTTCATGTCACCCACCACTGGAACAGGCCACTGTCAGATATTTTTAGTCCCCGGCACCCAGACAGAGGAGAGAGGTCCCATAGCAGAGAATCAGGCTTCATGTCACCCACCACTGGAACAGGCCACTGTCAGATATTTTTAGTCCCCGGCACCCAGACAGAGGAGAGAGGTCCCATAGCAGAGAATCAGGCTTCATGTCATAGCAGAGAATCAGGCTTCATGTCACCCACCACTGGAACAGGCCATTGTCAGATATTTTTAGGCCCCGGCACCCAGACAGAGGAGAGGTTCATTCAACTTTGGGTTGCCCCGCAATATAATGGTAAAATTAAAAATCTGCACAAGGGATGGACAGGTCCTGTGGGATCCATGCCTGGTTCATTTTTATGAACATCAGCTTGTCCACATTTGCTGCGTTTGTAATGACGCCCCCTGCCGTGCTGAATACACGTTCAGACAAAACGCTGGCTGCCGGGCAGGCCAGCACCTCCAAGGCATAAAAGGCTAGCTCTGGCCACGTGGACAATTTGGAGACCCAGAAGTTGAATGGGGCCGAACCATCAGTAAATACGTGGAGGGGTGTGCACACGTACTGTTCCACCATGTTAGTGAAATGTTGCCTCCTGCTAACACGTTCCGTATCAGGTGGTGGTCCAGTTAGCTGTGGCGTGGTGACAAAACTTTTCCACATCTCTGCCATGCTAACCCTGCCCTCAGAGGAGCTGGCCGTGACACAGCTGCGTTGGCGACCTCTTGCTCCTCCTCTGCCTTCGCCTTGGGCTTCCACTTGTTCCCCTGTGACATTTGGGAATGCTCTCAGTAGCGTGTCTAACAACGTGCGCTTGTACTCGCGCATCTTCCTATCATGCTCCAGTGCAGGAAGTAAGGTGGGCACATTGTCTTTGTGCCGGGGATCCAGCAGGGTGGCAACCCAGTAGTCCGCACACGTTAAAATGTGGGCAACTCTTCTGTCGTTGCGCAGGCACTGCAGCATGTAGTCGCTCATGTGTGCCAGCCTGCCCAGAGGTAAGGACAAGCTGTCCTCTGTGGGAGGCGTATCGTCATCGTCCTGCGTTTCCCCCCAGCCACGCACCAGTGATGGGCTCAAGCTGCGTTGGGTGGCACCCCGCTGTGAACATGCTTCATCCTCCTCGTCCTCCAGTAGTGGGCCCTGTCTGGCCACATTTGTACCTGGCCTCTGCTGTTGCAAAAAACCTCCCTCTGAGTCACTTCTAAGAGACAGGCAGAGTCTGTCCAGCATGTGCAAGGTGGAGTTCCACCTGGTGGGCACGTCGCATATGAGGCGGTGAGCAGGAAGGCCGAAGTTACGCTGTAGCGCAGACAGGCGAGCAGTGGCAGGATGTGAACGCCGGAAGCGCGCACAGACGGCCCGCATTTTATGCAGCAGCTCTGACATGTCGGGGTAGTTGTGAATGAACTTCTGCACCACCAAATTCAGCACATGCGCCAGGCAAGGGATGTGCATCAAACCGGCTAGTCCCAGAGCTGCGACGAGATTTCGCCCATTATCGCACACCACCAGGCCGGGCTTGAGGCTCACCGGCAGCAACCACTCGTCGGTCTGTTGTTCAATACCCCGCCACAACTCCTGCGCGGTGTGGGGCCTGTCCCCCAAACATATGAGTTTCAGAATGGCCTGCTGACGTTTACCCCGGGCTGTGCTGAAGTTGGTGGTGAAGGTGTGTGGCTGACTGGATGAGCAGGTGGAAGAAGAGGAGGAGGATACAGGAGGCAAAGAATGTTGCCCTGCGATCCTTGGCGGCAGAAGGACGTGCGCCAATGAGCTCTCCGCCTGGGCCCCAGCCGCCACTACATTTACCCAGTGTGCAGTTAGGGAGATATAGCGTCCCTGGCCGTGCTTACTGGTCCACGTATCTGTGGTTAGGTGGATCTTGCCACAGATGGCGTTGCGCAGTGCACACTTGATTTTATCGGACACTTGGTTGTGCAGGGAAGGCACGGCTCTCTTGGAGAAGTAGTGGCGGCTGGGAACAACATACTGTGGGACAGCAAGCGACGAGCTGTTTGAAGCTGTCTGTGTCCACCAGCCTGAATGACAGCATTTCATAGGACAGTAGTTTACAAATGCTGGCATTCAGGTCCAGGGATCGAGGGTGGCTAGGTGGGAATTTACGCTTTCTCTCAAATGTTTGTGAGATGGGGAGCTGAACGCTGCCGTGTGACATGGTGGAGATGCTTGGTGACGTAGGTGGTGGTGTTGGTGGTACGTACTCTGTTTGCTGAGCGGCAGGTGCCAACGTTCCTCCAGAGGCGGAGGAAGAGGCAGAGGCGGCAGCAGCAGAAGAGGTAGCAGGGGGAGCCTGAGTAAGTTCCTTGTTTTTAAGGTGTTTACTCCACTGCAGTTCATGCTTTGCATGCAGATGCCTGGTCATGCAGGTTGTGCTAAGGTTCAGAACGTTAATGCCTCGCTTCAGGCTCTGATGGCACAGCGTGCAAACCACTCAGGTCTTGTTGTCAGCACATTGTTTGAAGAACTGCCACGCCAGGGAACTCCTTGAAGCTGCCTTTGGGGTGCTCGGTCCCAGGTGGCGGTGGCCAGTAGCAGGCGAACTCTCTTGGCGGCGGGTGTTCTGCTTTTGCCCCCTGCTCCCTCTTTTGCTACGCTGTTGGCTCGGTCTCACCACTGCCTCTTCCTCTGAACTCTGAAAGTCAGTGGCACGACCTTCATTCCATGTGGGGTCTATGACCTCATCGTCCCCTGCATCATCTACCACCCAGTCTTCCTCCCTGACCTCCTGTTCAGTCTGCACACTGCAGAAAGACGCAGCAGTTCGCACCTGTGTTTCGTCATCATCAGAGACGTGCTGAGGTGGTATTCCCATGTCCTCATCAGGAAACATAAGTGGTTGTGCGTTTTCCTCATTGTTACCGTTCACCACAATAAGAAAAAAATTATTTGGCCCAATGTATTGAATTCAAATTCAGGCCTTTTTTTACAGGCACCTAACACTATCTGGCTATCTATTTAGGTACCGTATTACACTAATACAGGCACAGCAGTAACCACAGATTTAGCTGAATATAATTTGTAGGCCTAGTATTTAGGCCCTGGATGAAAGGTATCCCTTTTACGGACAGAATTAGACTTGGAAATGCACGGTAGCGTGTGAAGTTATTGAGGATGACCCTATCAGCACCTTCAATGTAATATACCCTTTTATGGATAGATTTAAACTTGGCCTGCTACAGCAGAATCCACTGATTTAGGGAATTGCTAATTTGGGAATTGTATTTCAACCCAGAAAAAAATATATCCTTTGCCAGACAGCAGACAGTATTACAATTGGCTAGCCACAGCTGAAACACCAGATTTAGGGTACTGCTATTTTGGCAATTGTATTTCACCCCTCAATAAAATAGCAAGCACAGCCAAGCCCCTGATGTAGGATATAGCAAAAAAAAAAACACACTATTGATGGTTAAATGGACTTGGTGGCAACTTGTGCTGGCGCACCACAAGACGCAAAATGGCCGCCGATCACCCCAGAAAAAAGTGACAGAAAAACGCTCTGGGCAGCCTAAAAACAGTGAGCAATTAACTAGCAGAAGTTGAATGATACACAGCTGTAGATCGATCACTTCAGTAAGTGTTTTTGAACAGTAAATCACTGCCTAATCTCTCCCTAACAGCAGCAGCTGCATCCTATCCCTACACTGATCAGAGCAGAGTGACGTGCGGCGCTACGTGACTCCAGTTTAAATAGAGGCTGGGTCACATGCTGCACTGGCCAATCACAGCCATGCCAATAGTAGGCATGGCTGTGATGGCCTCTTGGGGCAAGTAGTATGACGCTTGTTGATTGGCTGCTTTGCAGCCTTTCAAAAATTGCCAAGAAAGCGCCGAACACCGAACCCGGACTTTTACGTAAATGTTCTGGTCCGTGTCACGAACACCCCAAAATTCGGTACGAACCCGAACTATACAGTTCGGGTTCGCTCATCCCTATTAACGACATTTGTAAAATCCGTTTTGAATACCTTGAGGGGTGTAGTTTCTTAGATGGGGTCACTTTTATGGAGTTTCTACTCTAGGGGTGCATCAGGGGGGCTTCAAATGGGACATGGTGTCAAAAAAACTAGTCCAGCAAAATCTGCCTTCCAAAAACCGTATGGCATTCCTTTCCTTCTGCGCCCTGCCGTGTGCTCGTACAGTAGTTTACGACCACATATGGGGTGTTTCTGTAAACTACAGAATCAGGGCCATAAATATTGTTTGGTTAGGCTGTTAACCCTTGCTTTGTAACTGGAAAAAAATTATTAAAATGGAAAATCTGCCAAAAAAGTGAAATTTTGAAATTTTATCTCTATTTTCCATTAATTCTTGTGGAACACCTAAAGGGTTAACAAAGTTTGTAAAATCAGTTTTGAATACCTTGAGGGGGGTAGTTTATAGAATGGGGTCATTTTTGGTAGTTTCTATTATGTAAGCCTCGCAAAGTGACTTCAGACCTGAACTGGTCCCTAAAAATTTGGTTTTTGAAAATTTCTGAAAAATTTCAAGATTTGCTTCTAAACTTCTAAGGCTACTTTCACACTACCGTTCGGAGCGGGTCCGTCTGATGTTTCATCAGACGGATCCGCTCCTATAATGCAGACATTTGCATCCGTTCAGAACGGATCCGTCTGCATTATAACTTAGAAAAATTTCTAAGTGTGAAAGTAGCCTGAGCGGATCCGTTCAGACTTTACATTGAAAGTCAATGGGGGACGGATCCGCTTGAAGATTGAGCCATATGGTGTCATCTTCAAGCGGATCCGTCCCCATTGACTTCCATTATAAGTCTGGACGGATCCGCTCGCCTCCGCACGGCCAGGCGGACACCCGAACGCTGCAAGCAGCGTTCAGGTGTCCGCTCACTGAGCGGAGTGGAGGCTGAGCGCTGGCAGGCGGATGCATTCTCAGTGGATCCGCCTCCACTGAGAATGCATTAGGGCCGGACGGCTGCGTTCAGGGCCGCTCGTGAGCCCCTTCAAACGGAGCTCACGAGCGGACACCTGAACGCAGGTGTGAAAGTAGCCTAAGCCTTGTAACATCCCCAAAAAATAAAATATCATTCCCAAAATGATACAAACATCAAGTAGACATATGGGGAATGTAAAGTAATACCGTATATACTTGAGTATAAGACAAGTTTTTTGGCACATATTTTTGTGCTCAAAAAGCCCCCTCGTCTTATACTTGAGTCTAGGTCTGTATTATGGCAACTTACATTGCCATAATACAGACCATGACATGTTGGGGCCGGAGAAGCTGTTACTTACCTTTTACAGCTGCTCCGATCAGCTCCCAACACGTCCGCGCGGCACCTCTGTTAAGCTCCCAGTGTAAATCTTGCGAGACACGCGGGCCGCAAGATTTACACTGGGAGCAGACCGCGAGATTTACACCGGCAGTAAGTACCGGCCCCTGCACAGCCTCCCCTCCCCCTGGACATCCCCCTCCCCCTGGACAGCCCCCCCTCCCTGTCCAAGTATGAAGTAGGGAGGGGGGGAACAAAAAATAAAAAATAAACAACCTGATAAATATAAAAAATAAAAAAATAAAATAAATAAATGCCCAGTTGATGGGAGTCTGACTCCCTGTATTTAATGCAGAGTGCGTGTGTATATAATGCACACACTCTGCATTAAATACAGGGAGTCAGAGTCAGGCTCCCATCAATCTGAATCACCCTCTTGCAGATGTGTGTATATAATGTAGAGTGTGTGCATTATATACACATACACTCTGCCTTATAGCTGCATTTCCCACCCTAGTCTTATACTCGAGTCAATAATTTTTTCCCATTTTTTTGGGGTAAAATTAGGGGCCTCGGCTTATATTCGGGTCGGCTTATACTCGAGTATATACGGTAACTATTTTTGGAGGTATTACTATGTATTATAGAAGTAGAGAAATGTAAACTTGGAAATTTGCAATTTTTTGCACATTTTTGGTAAATTTGGTATTTTTTTATAAATAAAAATGTATTTTTTTTTACTTCATTTTACCAGTGTCATGAAGTACAATATGTGACGAAAAAACATTCTCAGAACGGCCTGGATAAGTCAAAGCGTTTTAAAGTTATCACCACTTTAAGTGACACTGGTCAGATTTGCAAAAAATGGCCAAGTCCTTAAGGTGAAATAGGGCTAATAACTAAAAGTCTCATGACAGATTTCCTCTAAAGGGGGTTTCCATGATTTTAATATTGATGGTCTATCCTCAGGATAGGTCATCAATATCAGATTGACTGGAGTCCAACACCCAGCATCCCCGCCGATCAGCTGGTTGGAGAAGGCTGCGCTGCGTTCTCTTCAATGTTTACCTGCTCACCGTTGACTTCGCAGAGGTGAGCAGGTGTAATAACAAGCCGTTCCAGTACCTTCTATGGGACGACTATTTCATATTCAATTGTATACTACATAGCTGTCCCATAGAAGTAAATGGGACAGCTTGTAATTACACCTGCTTGCCACCATGATGTCGAGGGTGAGCAGGTAAACAATAAGGGAAGGGCTGCATGGCTTTCTCTTCAAACTGCTGATCAGCATGGGTACTAGGTGTTGGACTCCTGCCTGATATTGATGACCTATTCTGTGGATAGACCATCACTATTAACCATCTCCCGACCGGGTTATTCCTCCTTGACGCATCGGCGCGTCATCTCGCGAGACGCGAGATTTCCTGTGAACGCGCGGACACAGGATCGCAAGGTAAACAAGTTGATCTACAGCCTGCCAGCGGCGATCATTCGCTGGCAGGCTGTAGATGCGTTTTTTTTGTAACCCCCGAAACGTATAGCAGACGCTGTTTTGTTAACAGCGTCTGATATACCTGCTACCTGGTCCTCTGGTGGTCCCTTTTGCTTGGATCGACCACCAGAGGACACAGGTAGCTCTGTAAGTAGCACTACACTACACCCCCCCCTGTCACTTATTAACCCCTGATCACCCCATATAGACTCCCTGATCACCCCCCTGTCATTGATCACCCCCCTGTAAGGCTCCATTTAGACGTCCGTATGTGTTTTGTGGATCCGCACATTGCCAGAACTATATAGAGAATGCCTTTTCTTGTCCGCAATTGCGGACAAGAATAGGACATGTTCTATATTTTTGCGGAACGGAAGTGCGGACCCGGAAGTGCAGATGCGCAATTCCGGATCCGAGCGGGACAAAGTCTGTCCCCATAGAAATGAATGGGTCCGCAATTCCGTTCCGCAAAATGCGGAAAACAGAATTGCGGACGTGTGAATGGGGCATAAGGGTCCCTTATCACCGCCAGTTAGCCACTTGTTAGGTAGTTAGCGCCCACCGCACCGCAGTCACTGATTAGTCGCTGATTAGCGTCATCGCTGTCGCTAATCAGCACTACTACTATATAGTATCTGTAAGTGATCAAGACTGATCGCAATCAGATCTATATCAGTACATTAGGGTCACCTTAGGCTCTACAAAAAACGCAGTGTTCCCCCGATCAGGCCTGATCTTGTGCGCACACTTGCGTTCAGTCCGCCCCACCGCAGTGACAGAAATGTTTTTTTTTTCTGATCACTGCAAAAACACCGTAAAATCGCTGCGGCGCTATAAAGATCACTTTTGAGCTTTTTGGATCTTTATTAGCGATCGCAGCTTTTTTTATTTGCACATTTTTTGGCGGAGATTTTTTCATCCACATTGATCGATGCGAATGAAGAAATCTGTGCCGTTCATTTTTTCAAAAAAAAAAAATCTCATTACCCGTATGCTTAATATAAGGCCTCATGCACACAACCGTGCCGTTTTTGCGGTCCGAAAACCGCGGATGCGCAAAAAACGGAAGGCGCCCGTGTTGACTTCCGCAATTTACGGAACGTGCGCCGGCAATATAAATGCTTATTCTTGTCCGCAAAGTGCGGACAAGAATAGGACATGTTATATTTTTTTAGCGGGGCCGCGGAACGGAGCCACGGATGCGGACAGCACATGGAGTGCTGTCCACATCTTTTGCGGCCCCATTGAAATGAATGGGTCCGCATCCGAGCCGCCAAAACGGCGGCTCAGATGCGGACCCAAACAACGGTCGTGTTCATGATGCCTAAGGAGAATAGCAGAAACTCCTAATGCTGGCCATGCATGTAATGATTGCGGAGACCCTCAAATGCCAGGGCAGTACAAACACCCCACAAATGACCCCATTTTGGAAAGAATACACCCCAAGGTATTCGCTGAGGGGCATTTTGAGTCCTTGAAAGATTGAACTTTTTGTCACAAGTTAGCGGAAGGGAGACTTTGTGAGAAAAAACAAAAAAAAATCAATTTCCACTAACTTGTGCCAAAAAAAAATAATCTTCTATGAACTCGCCATGCCCCTCACGGAATACCTTGGGGTGTCTTCTTTACAAAATGTTGTCACATGTGGGGTATTTATACTGCCCTGGTATTTTAGGGGCCCTCAAGCGTGAGAAGTAGTTTGGAATCCAAATGCGTAAAAAAATGCCCTGTGAAATCCTAAAGGTACTCATTGGAATTTGGGCCCCTTTGTGCACCTAGGCTGCAAAAAAGTGTCACACATGTGGTATCGCCGTACTCAGGAGAAGTAGGGCAATGTGTTTTGGGGTGTATTTTTACATATACCCATACTGTGTGTGAAAAATATCTCTGTAAATGACCACTTTTTAATTTTTTTAATACAAAGTTGTCAATTTACAGAGATATTTCTCTCACCCAGCATGGGTATATGTAAAAATACACCCCAAAACACATTGCCCTACTTCTCCTGAGTACGGCGATACCACATGTGTGACACTTTTTTGCGGCCTAGGTGTATAAAGGGGCCTAAAGTCCAACGAGTACCTTTAGGCTTTACAGGGTTTCTCTCAATTTAGCCCCGCCCCAAATGCCAGAAAAGTAAACACACCCCACAAATGACCCCATTTCGGAAAGTAGACACCCCAAGGTATTCACAGAGGGGCAGAAGTTAGCAGAAATGGAAACTTTTTCATTTTAATTAATTTTTTCTCAGAAAGTGTCATTTTACGCTAACTTGTGAAAAAAAATTAAATCATACATGAAATCACCATGCCCCTCCGCGAATACTTTGGGGTGTCTTCTTTCTAAAATGGGGTCATTTGGGGGGTATTTATACTATCCTGGCATTCTAGCACCTCAAGAAACATGACAGGTGCTCAGAAAGTCAGAGCTGCTTAAAAATGCAGAAATTCAATTTTTTTTACCATAGTTAGTTTGTAAATGCTATAACTTTTGCGCAAACCAATAAATATACACTTATTGGATTCTTTTTTATCAAAGACATGTAGCACAATAAATTCTGATACAAATGTAATTATATTTGAACAATTTAACCAGAGAAAGTTAAAAATACACTTTTTTTGAGAAAATTGCGGCCTATTTTGATTAATATCGGAAAATCGAAAAATCTTAGCAGCAATCAAATACCACCAAAAGAAAGCTGTATTTCTGAGAAGAAAAGGAGGTAAAATTCATTTGGGTGGTAAGTTGTATGACCGAGCAATAAACCGTGAAAGTAGTGTAGTGCAGAATTTTAAAAAGTGGTCTGGTCATTAAGGGGGTTTAAGCTGGGGGGCTGAGGTGGTTAAAATCCAAGAAAGCCCCTTTAAGAGACACACTAATGGCTGGCCTACAGCAATGGGCATGCCATCACAGAAGTACTTTACCAACAAAAATGCAAAGATAAACTTACTCCATTTTTCGAATAGAATAAAACTGACGAAAATAAAGGTTCAGTATGTCCCCTATGTATCACTTATGAGACAATTTATTTACCCTGAGATCCCACATTTCCCAAATTTGTCAGGGCAGCTCAATGCTGAATAAGTGGACTTGTTTAACGGAAGAGTTCAACTCCCTAAGATTGTCCAGGTGGGTTTGTATGTTGGTTTGGTATTCTTCCAGTTAAAATGGATGTTTTGTCTTTTTCACACTAATCACTTTTCTTAGAACCATTCTGTTTACAGTATACAGAAGGCAGACATTGGGATTTAGAGGCTATATTAGACAAACTTTAATGTCAACCTGTCATCAACTTTATGCTGACCTCATTGGGGGCAGCATAAAACAGTGACAGAATTGCTGATTTCAGTGGTGTGTCACTCATGAGCTAATAGTAAGTGGTTGCTGAGAACGAGGATCCTAATCATTGCAGCCCAGGGCTTCAAAAGAGTAAAATCTATGGAACTTGAGAAGAGTCATGGTTATTCATAATCTCCTGCACTTTCACCCATCTGCTGCCCATTGGCAGTTCTCTCCTAGAGAGAAGGGGAGAAAACTAGGTAGAAGACTGTCAGTCGTGGGCAGGGAGAGCGGGAATTTATGAATAACCATGATTCTTCTCAGGTGGCCGGGACTCTTTTCCAGGCCCAGTCTGCAATGATTGTGATGTTGGTTCTTGGCAACCACTTACTTTTAACTTTTACATGACAGACCGCTGAAGTCAACTCACCTGTTTCTACTTTATGTTGCCGTTAGTATGGGCAGCATAAAGTTGAAGACTGGTTCCCATTAGATTACAAGTAGACCTGGGGGAATTCAATTTCTCCTTGTGGTAACTACCAATTTGGCTTAGGGAGTATTATAGGCCAGACCTCTCATCCAGCCAAACCAGAAGCCTGTTCTGCACTAGCAAGAGCAAAAACAGTTTTTTGCTCTTGGCAGTGCAGGTTAGGTGTCTTTTTCTTACTAAAAAGATTTTTATTTATTTATCTGAAATCCGAAGTCGTTGCTCTAAGGCTGGGTTCACACCTGAGCGTTTTACAGCGCATTCCTACGCGCTGTAAAACGCTCAACAGGCAAAAAACAATGTTTCCCTATGGGCATGGTTCTCACCTGAGCGTTTTACAGCACGAACGCGCTGTAAAACCCTCTACCCCCCAAGAAGTACAGGAGCTTCTTTGGGGGCGTATTGTCGCGCGTATTGTGGCAGTTTTTCACTGGATTAATCACACAAACGCGCGTACTACGCGCGTTTCCAAAATACAAAAACGCCCCAAAATACGCCTCAAAAACGCCCTATAAAAACGCCTGTAAAAAGCGCTTATCGAATACGCTCAGGTGTGAACTCAGCCTAAAGCATGTTTAAAAAGCCAGATGTTGAAGTATAGCTTAAGATTCTATAGTAGCCTGCTGTCTATTTTCACTCTGTTCCATCCGGCTCCTTATCTCTGCTCTCTGACATTATAAACACTCATTATAGCTCAGTTCTTAACTTACTAACAATAATGTGTCTTTTAGTCTTTAATGACTTTAGTAATTTAGAGATAAGGGTTACTAGATGACCAGCACACAGTGAAAGTAGGAGTCGCACAGCTAGAAAAACAGTTAACCCTTTCTGACAGAACAGCTGAATGTTTTTTTTAAATAAAGTCCAATTTAAAAAAGATTTTTGCTGAAAATGGGTAAAATGCAATCACAAAAAATTGCCCCTAAAGGTTTGCATAGCCTTTAACTTTTATTTAGAACTAGCAGATGGACCCGGCTTTGCACGGGTATATTTCATCTTTTTCATTAAATGTTTGTGCGTGTCTTTAAGATATAGACAGTATCCACTATAGCAGTAACATCTACAGTACCTCGCACCCTTAACAGTGACCTCCACAGCCCCCTACCACTTAACACTAAACCTTCCCCCAACAGTGCTCCGTCTCCTTAAAATGGGACCTCCACAGCAGCCCACCCCCTTATCTTTGACCTTCACAGCAGACTGCCCCTTTACAGTGAGTTCTACAGCACCCCACCCCCTTGACAGTGACCTCCACAGGGGCCCGCCCCCTCAACAGTGACCTCTACAGCACCTGCCCCTTAACACTGACCATAGGACCTCCACCATTCCCAGCCCCTTTTACAGAGACCTCCACAGTGACTGCCCCTTTAACAGTGACCTCCACTATACCCCGCTCCCTTAACAGTGACCTCCACTGTACCCCGCTGCCTTAACCATGACCTCACAGTACCCCGCTGCCCCTTTAATAGTGGCTTCCACAATCCCCTCCTCCCTTAACAGTGACCTCCACAGAGCTCCGTTTCCTTAAAATGTGACCTCCACAACACCCCCGCCCCCTTAACGGTGACCTTTACAGTACCCTGCCCCTTAACACTGACCTCCATAGCGGACCGTCCCCTTAACTGTGACCTCCACAGCGGCCGCCCCTTTTAGTGATCTCCACAGTACTCCATCTCCTTAAACAGTGATTTCCACAACACCGCGCCCTTTAGCAGTGGCCTCTACAGCAATCTGCCCCTTAACACTGACCTCCATAGCGGACTGTGACCTCCACAACAGCCTGCCCCTAGGTTGGCTAGAGGTCTGGTTTTTAGCCGGATAGTCTGGCTTTCAGACTGTCCTTTTGAACAGCACACTCTCAGACAGCAGCACTGTGCTGTCTGAGCGTCAGCTGCAGGCACAAAGTCACCCTACCTCCTACCCCTGCAGCTGACAGAAGTTCATTTTTACCTTCATATTTTTCAGTCCTGTTGGCTTTGGGAGGGGCGTGGCTTAGCGGGACCGGGAGCGGGCCCGAATGGCCAACCTAAGCCTGCCCCTTTAACTGTGACCTCCACAGCACTCCGCTCCCTTAACAGTGTCATCCACAGCATCCTGCCCCTTTAAAGCTGACCTACAGAAGTGAAGAAAAATGGCTGGGTTGTTATGGAAACCTGGTGTAAACCTGTGTGTATGTGGAGAGTAAGGGCCTGTGAGCTTCTATTGGCTGATAAGGGTCATGTGACCATGTGTATGGCAGTTGCGATATGAGGAGAAAGACCTGCAGGCTTCTATTGGCTAATGTAGGTCATGTGATGTGCCATATTTGCATTTTTGGGGAATATCTCAGTAACGGTACGTCCTAGAGAGCTGAGACCCAGTCTAAAACCTTCCTGGACACCTGTTGTACCTGTGTGCCAAATTTCGTGATTGTAAATGCTACTGTGCGGATTCCTTTAGCAGACAGACATACACACATACACTCAGCTTTATATATTACAGTAGAAGTGTAAAACTATGCCAACTGAAACATAACTTCAATCTTGCTAAACGTATGGCACAGTAATTAGTCTAAATCTGCCTTTAGGGTGCGTGCACATGAATGTATTATTTTTTTCCGAATACGTATGTCCGTTCCATGGCACCCACGAAAAAATGGAACTTGACCTATTCTTGTCCATTTTACAGGACTGTTCTATAGAGGGGAGGACGTTCCGCAAAATGTGAAACACACATGGCCGGTATCCGTGTTTTGTAGACCGCGTGTGCATGAGCCCTTGGGCTGAGTTCACATAACAGTTTAGCTTTCCTTTCTTCTGATCCATGAGAAGAACAGAATGATTTTTTTTTTAAAACAGACCTAGTATTTTGAGCATCAGTTATAATCAATTATGATCAGTTTGTGTCACTTCTATCAGAGATCAGTTATTATTGACAGGATAAAAAGTCCTGCATTTAGTACTTTTTCTCCCGTCAAAAATAACTGATCTCTGACAGAAGTGACACAAACTGATTATAACTGCTGCTCTAAAAAAAAGATGGATTAGTTATTTTTAGTGCAAACCGATGCTAACTGAGCATAACTGATACTCGAAATAAAGGATCTGTTTTGTTTTTTGTTTTTTCTGATGACGGATCAGAAGAACAGAAAGCTAAACAGTGATGTGAATGCAGCCTAATCCAGTTTGTTTGTATGGTGTCTCTTGTCAAAGACTGCCCGATGGGCTTGCCATTCCAAATGTGACAAAATATTTCCTGACCATTTTAATCACTGTTGTTTCTGTCAAAATGACTCATCATGGAACACCTAGAGTTTATAGTTGGTTTTTTTAAATGTTTTTTTGTCCTTTATACTAAAATTAAATGTAACTTTCTTTACATTTTGTCATTTAATCTTAGGAAAGGCTGAAGAGTTCCCCAAAATGACCTTGGGTCTGGATATACCTGTTCACCTGCTTCCTGTTAAAGCAGCAGTAGAGTCATTTGTACTGGATAGAACAGATGTTGGCAATACAGCACAAAGCTCTAAGCCTCCTGGAGATGTTAATGTGAATAATTCAAAAGCAGATAATACAAACATGAACATCATATCGGCTCCACACCAGAATGGTAGTTCAAGACCCATGACTGAAGACACTAAAACTGTCGAGTCACAGCCAATAAAACCAGATTGCCTCAAGATGGTGGAGCAGCACAAAGAAGAATCTGATGCAGAAAATGGAAATGATCCTAAATCTAAAGTCGGTGCCATTGGTGAAAGTCATCCAGACTGTGTACTAGAGCATAAGGAATGCAAAAAAGTTTTTTCTAAACTAAGTATTGTAGATGAACAGCAAGTGCAAAGTTCACTTGTATCTACTACGAAATCTGAAAGCTTTAATGCACCAGATGCAAATAGCCACATTATGGATTGTACTCATGATTGTAAGGAAAAAAACATTCATCCTGCTTTTAGAAATACTACATTTAAGTGTCAATTTAAGCAATATTTGCTAAATGAAGAAAAAGGAGATATTACCCTGGCCTCAGATTCTGAAGCAAGTCTGTTCCAACCATGTTCTCTGGAAGTAACACCTTTACAAACCGATGACATTACTTCTTATGAAACTTTGACCGTTACACAAGAAACCGAACGCAGTTGTGCTCCAACAAGACAACCAGTCTCGCTTCTGCCCCCAGAAATAGACATTAGAAGATGTTCTTCACAGTATGATCAAGAAAAATTGACACCTTGCCCTAGAGACTCATCCTTGGGTGAATTGGAAACAGAAATATGGCAGTCAAACATATGCAATGCCCTTGACTTGTCCACAGAGCAGCCTAATGACTTGGACAAGCAATTCATACCTACCATGGCATGCCACCAAGGAGCCTTAGGCAGTGTTCCTACAATGCTTACACAATCTGATCTGCAAGAAAAAAGGAGTTCTCTTACAAAATTATCCCCATCATTAACACACGCATTTACCGCCTATCAAGTCATTAAAACAGTTACTGAAATTCAGGTGTCTCATGTCAGCCATCAAGACCTCCAGGATGTCAAGCAAGTAGCACATCCCTTGTTTCATAGCCTCAAACTCATGCTTACACGCAGTAACCATACTCAGGAAGAACAAAATGATGGGGGTCATATACCTGTAACTCAAGGTATAAATGGCCCCATGAGTACATGTACAAATTTTCCAACTTTGCAGCAAAAATCAAGTCCAAAGCAATCGGGAAAATATCCTCTTATTCATAAAACGCTTTCCAATGACCGTTTGTACCCAACCAGTCAAATTGTGTCTCAGATGTCTAAATCTGTTACCTTCTAAACAAGAGAGATGCATGCTCCCCTTTGTATTTGCAGCATTGTGGTTTGTGGTGTATTAGCCATTTTTATGCAGGACATAAAAATAGGCCCAGTCGATAGCACAGACTTATAAAGAAAAATATTCACTGCACTGGTTCCATTTTAACAATTTTTTACATTTTTTTTATATAAACACAAAGTGCTTATTATTCCTGTTGAATATTTTATTTTCATTTACCCCTTAAAGTCTTGCACACGATCATATATTGTTGTCTCTAAGAAATGTGTAAAGTTATTTAAATGAATCCACTCCAAGACTCTTCATATATTGGTTGTGACCTGTAGGAAAAGTCCAGATCAGAGGTGTAGACTAATACACCTGTAAGACGTAAACATCCAAATATATGTAAGCATGTTGTCCATATGCCAGTATCAACTGTTCAGGTAGTTAGTATCTGCTGCAAAAATGTTTTTAAAGAAATATGTTCGTAAATACAACATATGAACTGTCTGGCATTGTGGCGCATATACAAATTTTTATACTAATTTTTGTGTTTTTGGTGATTAAATGGGGCTTTATTTTTGTCATTTGTATTCTAGCATTTTTTTGTTTTTATTTTTAACAGCCCCAAGTGCAACTAAAATACTTTTTAAAAAGCTGTCCCCTTTCCGTAATGGTTGTTTTGATAAAGGGGGATATATAGTTTACATACAATGGGAACAGAGGTGTGGTGTGTTTTTTTTTTTTATTCATTTTTGTTTAAACTTTTTAACCCTCAAAAAGTCATACAAGACCTTTGGGTGGGGGGGGGGATTTTAAATTAAAAAGGGACATTTATGAAATCTGCAACACAGAGATCGCAATAACGCCTGTACGCGCGTCTTAGACACCTGTTTAGGCCAATTTACTCCATTAAAAAAGATTCTTGCATATTTTTCTGCATGGTCTTTTTCCAGTTAGGACCACTGTATTAGCAGCCTGCCAGGTCCAGCACACAAGAAGCCCCACCCCTCTCCGGAGAAGCTCCGCACCTCACTGACATCTCCCTCACCAGGAGCAGCTCCAGACTAAACAGCACATTATGTGTACAGGACCTGTTGTGATGTCACAGTCATTTGATCCATCACCTGTATGGGAGGAGTTAAGAGAACACATGAGGCTCCGTGTAGGACTGTGCTGGGTATGAAGGTTCCTTAGGGGACTATGTATAAAGCAGGGCTATGTAAGCATATTGTGGAGTTTTCTATGTGCAATGGGTCATGTCTCAGAGCCGTGTGTACAATGGGCCATGCCTCAGAGCCGTGTGTACAATGGGACATGCAGCAGTGGGCCATGTAGCAGGGCTGTGTGTGCAGTGGGCCATGTAGCAGGGCTGTGTGTGCAGTGGGCCATGTAGCAGGGCTGTGTGTGCAGTGGGTCATGTCGCAGAGCTGTGTGAGCAAAGGGCCATGTAGCAGTGCTGTGTGTGTAATGATCATGTAGTAGAGCTCTGTGAATGCTCAATATGTAGCGGAGCTACATATTGAGCTTTGTTATTAGTAAGGAGGCTTCTGGTTTGTCAATTTGGGCAGCTGCCGGACAATTTGCTGAGACACTGTGGAGGATGCCTGTACAGTTGCGCCGCCATCTTCACCAATACTGCTAGTGGAGGCCTGGTGTGGTAAGCAGCCTCTTTTAAGAGGTGCTGTGCGCAGTGTGGGCACTAGTAGATCTATAAGCCCCTAGGTGGGGTGACCGGTTCTGTTATAGTAACTGGGCAGTTATAGCCAAATAATTACAGAGTAGTCTTGGGAACACTTCATGGCTCTGTTATGGGGGCACTACATATAGAAGCATTGTGTATCTGGTAGTGTTATGTGGGCACTGAGTATGACGGTGTTATATGGGCACTGTGTATGGCAGTGTTATGTGGGCACCGTGTATGGCAGTGTTATGTGGGCACAGTGTATGGCAGTGTTATGTGGGCACCGTGTATGGCAGTGTTATGTGGGCACCGTGTATGGCAGTGTTATGTGGGCACCGTGTATGGCAGTGTTATGTGGGCACCGTGTATGGCAGTGTTATGTGGGCACCGTGTATGGCAGTGTTATGTGGGCACCGTGTATGGCAGTGTTATGTGGGCCCCGTGTATGGCTGTGTTATGTGGGCGCCGTGTATGGCTGTGTTATGTGGGCGCCGTGTATGGCTGTGTTATGTGGGCGCCGTGTATGGCTGTGTTATGTGGGAGCAGTGTATGGCTGTGTTATGTGGGCACCGTGTATGGCTGTGTTATGTGGGCACCGGTCTTATGTTTAGTGTATGATGTTGGATAAATGTAAAATTGCCTACATTTTCCATTTCTGCACGGAAAACATTATAGAGGAGACTGGTAATGGTTTCCCTGCATACATAGCAACCTCGTAACTTTATGTAGGACTATGTATTATATATCTGAATTACCGCAAAATTCGTATTCCTGCTCGGCTAAAAATACTTCTCAAAAATGGTAAGAGGAATATTTTTACGCTTCTGAAAAAAATGTAGTGTGACCTCTGCTGCTACATCAGTAAACATAAATATGAACAGGCTATGGTGCTTTGTGAGGCGTAGGCCTCTTCCTAGACCATGTGTAGTGACGTTTGTTGGTCACATGGCCTAGTTAGAGCTCATTTAATGGACAGCTGTGTGCTTTGTACGCTGTAAAAAGACTGCAGCGTTCACTAGACCTCCAGTGAACACTGCGGCTTCCTCAAACAGCTGATTGGCGGGGTGACGGGAGTCAGACCCCCGACCATCTCATATTAATGACCTATCCTAATGGTAGGTCGTCAATATGAACATCCCAGAGAACCCCTTTAAGTTGCCCTAAATATTGAATTGAACAAAGGGTATGATCTTGGAATGTTCCAAATACATGATAGTAACATAGTTTGTAAGGCTAAAAAAAGACCTCCGTCCATCCAATTCAGCTTGCTATCCTGCAAGTTGATACTACACTCCAGAAATGCATCCAGCCCCTTCTTGAACTAGATGCACCACTACTTTCAATCCTCTACAAATTTAGTGGGTTTATACAATCTCTTAAAGGGGTTGTCTGGGTTCAGGGCTGAACCTGATATCACCTCTTCTGTATTTACTTAGTATGTATGAGAGGAGCATCTGACAGTGAGCTCGGTAACGTCACCAGCATAGATAGGCAGTGTATAGCGCTGGGTACTATGCAAAAAGAGCCTATGGCAGGTCTATACACCGCCCATCTGTGTCGGTGATGTCACCAGGCTCACTGCTAGGTGGAAGCCTCTGCCTAGCATAGTGTTTTGAAACCCTGAACCCGGACAACCACTTTAAGTCTGCCAGTAGTGATGAGCGGACTGGTGGGTGTCTGGGCTCAAGGTGTTCAACCAAACTTTGTTTCAAAATTCAGTTCGGGTTCCGAACTTGACCCCGAACAACAAACCCCATTGAAGTCAATGGGAACCTGAACTTTGAGGCTGAAAAATGGCTGTAAAAAGTTATAGAAAGGGCTAGAGGGCTGCAAAAGATTCCAAAATGGGGGTAAGAACAATACAATTGCCCTGCAAAAAATGTGGATAGGGAAATTACTTAAAATAACATAAAATACATAAAAACAAAAAATAATCTTGAAGCAGGAGGCGCAGGTCCAAGTGCAGTATCAAGTCGAGGAGGCTGTGGACATGGCGGTGTAGGTGGAAGAAGAAGCCAACCCTTTTTTTTTTTATGGTTGCTAAGAGCCACACAGCATGACAGTTTGGTGTTTGTATAAACTGGGTAAAAAAAATTGTCTCCATTTAAGAGCTCATACGTCCCGTTTACAGTTACTATATATTAAAACAATTTTTCTCCTACTGCAGTTAGGGTCCATTCACACGTCCGTTGTTTCTTTCCTGATCTGTTCCGTTTTTTGCTGAACAGATCTGGACCCATTCATTTTCAATGGGTCCTGAAAAAAATCAGACATTGAGCTGGGTTTTTTTCCAGGACCCATTGAAAATGAATGGGTCCAGATCTGTTCAGCAAAAAACGGAACAGATCAGGAAAGAAAAAACGGACGTGTGAATGGACCCTTAGATGGATGCCAAAGGGGTGTCCTAAATGAAAAAAAAATTGCCAGAGTGTCACAGACACACTCCACAGAAGAATTTCCTACTACAGTTAGATGGATGCAAAAGTGGTGTTCTTAATTAAAAGAAAAAAAAATTGGCTTAGTGTCAGACACACTCCACAGACGAATTTCCTTTCCTACTACAGTTAGATGCAAAAGGGGTATGCTTAATTAAGTTTATTTAGTTTTGTTTTTAGCTACTGTAGGCCCCAAAACATTAGAAAATGGCAAAGAGAACGCACATAGTGAGCTGCAGTATAACAATAGCTGGGGAGGGGGGTAGAGAGGCTGTCCCAGATAGGCCGGGACAGATGGCACGCTTTGGCAACTGGACGTACATGTGAGGAAAAGGCGTGGCGAAAAGTGGGCATGCACCAGGCGGTGGTGGTATGCAGATTGGGAACCTGAAGAGGAGCATTTTGGTGAGGGCAGTGCAGTGGACGGATGATCTTCCTGTTTTGTCAGACCTACATGCCTCCTGTAATGGGGCTGGGGCCTGGAGGCTGTCGTCTTGAGAAGTGTTCTGCTATGGTGGCCTCAGCGGCGAACCCTTTTCTCTCAGTCTAATGGTCTCCTACGTCCCCTATCTGGGGACCATATATTAAAAGAATTTCCTCTCCTACAACAGTTAGATATATGCCAAAGCAAATTTCTTAATTGAAAAAAATATATTTGCCTGAGTGTCACAGACACACTGCACGGAAAAATTTCCTCAACTACAACAGTTAGACGGATGCAAAAGGGGTGTTCTTATTTAAATAATTTTTGGGGGAAACGCAGAAAGTGCGCTGGAGTAGAACAATGGCTTGTAGCAGTCGGTATATATCTACATTTTTTTCCTTTTTTTTTTTTTACCTTTGTTTTTTTAAATTACTGTAGACCCCAAAGCATTAGAAAATGGAAAAGAGAACACACAAAGTGCGCTGGAGCATAACAATGGCTAGGTGCGGCCGGTATATTTCTCTACCCTGGCCAAGGAATGGACAAGTTCTGTGGGATCCAGGCCTGGTTCATTTTAATGAACTTGAGCATGTCCATCTTGAATGTAGACAATGGAAGGGGTTGTGCTAAACACACGTTCGGACAATACACTGGCCACAGGGCAGGTAAGCATCCCCAAGGCGTAAAGGGCAAGCTCAGGCCATGTGCCCAATTTGGAGACCCAGAAGATAAATGGGGCAGACCCATCAGTCAGTATGTGCAAGGGTGTGCACATGTACTGTTCCACTATGTTGCTGAAATGCTCCCTCCTGCTAAGACGGTCCAAATCAGCTGGTGGTGCTGGATGTTGTAGCGTGCTAATAAAACTTTTCCAAATTTCGGCCATGCTAACCCTCCCTTTTGAGGTGCTGGCAGTTCCCCAGCTGCATTGTCGACTTCCTCCTCCTCTGCCTTCGCCTTCTGCTTCCACTGAGCTCCCACTGTCAGGTGGGAGTGCCATCAGTAGCGTTTCTATCAGCATGCGCTTATACTCGCTCATCTTCTGATCACGCTCCACTGACGGAATTAAGGACGGCACGGTTAGTATGTGGGCATCTCGGCGGTCGTTGTGCAGGCACTGCAGCATGTAGGCGCTCATGTGTGCCAGACTGCCCAGAGGAAACGTCAAGCTGTCCTTGGTGGGAGGTGTATCGTCTATCTTCTGTGTCCTCCCAGCCATGCTCCAGTTATTTGGGTGCCACCCTGCTGTGAAAGCGGATCCTCCTCATCCTCTGGCTGGACAATTGTGTACCTGGTCGCTGTTGGTGCAGGAACCCACCTTCTGAACCACTTGTGAACGACTGGCTTGATAACTGTGGGAATGATCCCTCTTCCTCCTGTGCCACATCCTCTTCCATCATTGCCCAAAGCATTTATTCAAGGAGACATAGAAGTGGCATAGTAACGCTGAGGACGGTGTCATTGGCACTGGCCATGTTGGTGGAGTACTCGAAACAGCGCAACACGGCACACGTCCTGCAAGGAGGCCCACTCGTAGTGAAGTGGTGCTGTTCGACAGAGTGACTCATCCATGTGTGCTGCAGCTGAAACTCCACTATCGCCTGCTGCTGCTCGCACAGTCTCTCCAGCATGTGCGTCGCATATGAGGCAGTGAGTGGGAAGGCTGAAGCTACACTGCAGTGCAGACAGGCGAGCAGCAGCAGGGTGAGGCCAAAAGCGTACACACACAGACCTCACTTTTTGCAGCAGCTCTGACATATCAGGGAAATTTTTCAGGAACCTCTGCATCACCAAGTTCAGCACATGCGCCAGGCAAGGGATGTGCGTCAAACCAGCTAGGCTCTGTTGTCGTTTCCCCCTGGCTGTGCTGAAGGTGGTGCAGGTGTTGCACTGACGTGATGTGGAGGAGGAGGCGGCACCGAGAAACCTCCACCTATCCTCAGTGCTGGTAGGATGTGTGCCAAACTGCTTTCCGCCTCGGGTCCAGCTGCCATTACATTTACCCAGTGGGCAGTTAGGGATATATAACCTATGCTTACTAGTCCACATATTGGTGAGTATGTGGACCTTGCCACTGATTGTGTTGCACAGTGCACAGCTGATTTTTTTCGCCACTTGTTCATGCAGGGCAGGGACGGCCTGCCTGGAAAACTAGTGGCGGTTGGGAACCACGTACCAAGGGATAGCTGCCATCATGAGGTTTTTATAACTGTCAATCTCCACCAGACGGAATGGCAGCATTTCAGCAGCTGTACTCCTTCTGGGCCGGATCCGGGTCCTTGACACGATCAGCTTCACTTGGCTGCAGTTCTGGTCGCAAAGGGTTGATTCCACGCTTGGATGTTAATGGATTCTTTCTCTCACATACTTTTCCAGTCTGCAACTAAGATGGAAGCCAGCTTCCTTCCTCTAGACACACAGCCCCACCTCCTATGAATATTTAAATCTGAGCAGTCTGTTTAGCTGTGTGGGCAAACAGTGACCTCTTGTGGCCAAACAGCTAAATAACAGTGTTCATGCAATAAGAGCTGTTTCACAATCTCACAGGTGACTGGGTGGAAGACAATGTGAAGGAACTGGAGGCACTGTCAGCCATCCAGTCTACTACCTCCTCTACTTGTTCTGGCCTCACCACTTATAGAGCGGTATTCGGGCCTATAAAATGACGCAAAACATCCTGTCACCTGCGTGCACCAGAGGAAGATGTTTAATTTGGGCACATGGCTGGCATAGATGGATAACGTCCTCTCCCTGCAGCAGGAGCTTCACCAGCAGCACCATGGCCACGTCCCTTATTTGATGCTCTCTTTAGTTTTTTTATGGTCACCCACAAAATTAGTTGACAGACAAACAATTGTATTTCTATGTCACGGGTGCAAATAAGGTGTTTTGCACCCCAAAAAATGCCAGTAGGTCACCGACAGAATGAACAGATTAACTATTGTATTTCCATCTCATGGGTGCAAAGTAGGTGCATCTACCTCCCCCCCCCCCCCCCCCCAAAAAATAAAAATAAAAAAATAATGGGTTTGTCACTCACAGAACTAACAGACAGATTAAGTATTCTATTTCTGTGTGACAGATCCAAAGGTGGGGCTTTGAACTGCAAAAATTTGCATTATGTCACCGACACAATTAACAGACTGATAAACAATTCTATTTCTGTGTGACGAATGCAAAGGTGGTGTTTTGAACCCCAAAAATGGCTATAGGTCACCCAGAGAATTAACAGCCAGATGAAGTATTGTATTCCTGTGTCACTGATCCGGCATTTATGCATGCATAGTTTGGTTCTCATACACTTCTATGGTATGGTACACCTACTTGAGTTGACTCCAACTACTCATGTTGGCCTTACCTGTCAACTTGGGCCTGGCTATTTTTTTTTTTCCAGGGCCACTTTAAAGTGCATTTGTCAGCAGATTTGTACCTATGAAACTGGCTGACCTGTTGCATGTGCGCTTGGCAGCTGAAGGCATTAGTGATGAGCGAGCATGCTCGGCCGAATACTTGTTCGGTTCGAGCATCGCTTTGCTCGGCCGAGTACCACATGTGCTTGAGCGCCATGCTCGAGTCTCCTTCCCGCACGTTTCGCGGCTGCTAAGTACTGCCATCACTGTAATGCCAGTAGCCATGTTGGCTACTGGCATTACAGTGATTGGCTGGCCGGAACGCGTCATCGGGTGCTATATAGCACCCGATGACGCGAGTTCGGCTCATTGCGAGTCAGGGAAAGCTGCGCTTAGGAAGGGACAGATAGTGTAGGGAGTTTTTGATCGCATTTTATTCAAGTGAATAACGTTTCAAAGACCCAAAAGTCCTTTTAAGGACTATTGTGTGTGGTTGGCAGCAATTTATTTTAGCAAATTAGTACTCAAATTTTTTTTTTTACATACTTTGCAAAATAGCGATTCTTTTTCTATATAGGGGGGGTCTGCAGTGACATGTGACATCTGTGCAATACCTTTTTTGTCTCAGGGGCAGAGAGAGGAAGAATATTAGTGAAAACAATCATTTTTCTCCCATAATCTATTCACATTTTTTCTGTAAACTGTGTCATCCGTGAGTTGTTAGATCTGCGCTGCAATACATTGTGTGGTTGTCAGGGCCAGATATAGGGAAAAATATAAACTACATCAGAAACCAGTGTCTACTGCAGATTCCAATAATCTGGGCCTAAAATAGTGTCCATATTCTGTGTGCTTCTGTGACATACAGTTGCAATTGTGGAATGATATGGATTTCTGCACTAATTGGTCATAAAATGTGATCTGATCTTCATCTAAGTCATAACAATAGACAATCACAGTCTGCTTAAACTGATAACACACAAAGAATGAAATGTTACCATGTTTTTATTGAACACACCATGTAAACATTCAAAGTGCAGGTGGAAAAAGTATGTGTACCCTTGGATTTAATAACTAGTTGAACCTCCTTTGGCAGCAATAACTTCAACCAAACGTTTCCTGTAGTTGCAGATCAGACGTGCTCAACGGTCAGGAGTAATTCTTGACCATTCCTTTTTACAGAACTGTTTCAGTTCAGCAATATTCTTGGGATGTCTGGTGTGAATCGCTTCCTTGAGGTCATGCCACAGCATCTCAATCGGGTTGAGGTCTGGACTCTGACTGGGCCACTCCAGAAATCATATTTTCTTCTGTTTAAGCCATTCTGTTGTTGATATGCTTTGGGGAACACCCATCTTCTGTTGAGCTTCAGCTGGTGGACAGATGGCCTTAAGTTCTCCTGCAAAATGTCTCGATAAATTTGAGAATTCATTTTTCCTTCGATGATAGCAATCCGTCCAGGCCCTGACGCAGCAAAGCAGCCCCAAACCATGATGCCCCCACCACCATACTTCACAGTTGGGATGTGGTTTTGATGTTGGTGTGCTGTGCCTCTTTTTCTCCACACATAGTTTTGTGTGTTTCTTCCAAACAACTCAACTTTGGTTTCATCTGTCCACAGAATATTTTGCTAGTACTGCTGTGGAACATCCAGGTGCTCTTGTGCAAACTGTAAACGTGCAGCAATGTTTTAGTTTTTTTTACAGCAGTGGCTTCCTCTGTGGTATCCTCCCATGAAATCCATTCTTGTTTAGTGTTTTACGTATCGTAGATTCGCTAACAGGGATGTTAGCATATGCCGGAGACTTTTGTAAGTCTTTAGCTGACACTCTAGGATTCTTCTTCACCTCATTGAGCAGTCTGCACTGTGCTCTTGCAGTCATCTTTACAGGACGGCCACTCCTAGGGAGAGTAGCAGCAGTGCTGAACCTTTTTCATTTATAGACAATTTGTCTTACCGTGGACTGATGAACATCAAGGCTTTTGGAGATACTTTTATAACCCTTTCCAGCTTTATGCAAGTCAACAATTCTTAATCGTAGGTCTTCTGAGAGCTCTTTTATGCGAGGCATCATTCACATCGGGCAATGCTTCTTGTGAAAAGCAAACCCAGAACTGGTGTGTGTGTGTTTTATATAGGGCAGGGCATTAGTCCAGGGGTTCACATACTTTTTCCACCTGCACTGTGAATGTTTACATGGGGTGTTCAATAAAAACATGGTAACATTTAATTCTTTGTGTGTTATAAGTTTAAGCAGACTGTGATTGTCTATTGTTGTGACTTAGATGAAGATCAGATCACCTTTTATGACCAATTTGTGCAGAAATCCATATCATTCCAAAGTGTTTGCATACTTTTCTTGCAACTGTATACTGTCCTGCATCCAAAAACTGAGTTTGTTTTGCAAATTCCAAAGATCTGGGCCTAAGCTAGTGCCCATATTCTGTGTGTTAGTGACATATACTGTCCTGCATCCAAAAACTGTTTCTTTAGGGCAAATACCAATAATCTGGGCCTAATCTAGTGTCCATATTCTGTGTGTTTCTGTGACATGAAACTGTGCCTGCTGCCAGTGCACCAGAAAAAAAAAAAAAAAACATTCACCGTACCCAGCTTCATGTCCAACTTAGCTGGGCGGCACAGGACAACACTGTTCAAGTCGGACCAGTGTGAACAGTTGGTTGGTTGGATTGCTGAAGATAATGCTTCCAGTCGGTTAAGCACCACCCTCTCTTCCACCAAGTCCAGTCTCTGTAGCCAAGAGTCTGTTCAGCCGAATCATTTCTCTGATCATCCTTCCTCACACCATGGAGAGGCTTGCCAAACGAGTGATCCCACACTCTGATATTTCGAGGAGCTCTATCCAGCGCCACTATTCCATTTGGCCCTCGCACCCAGCACTCTTGAAGAGGGACTTGAGATATTGTGCCCTTATTCCCAACCTCTTGAGCCTTCACTCTCAAAAAGATGACGGTGGTGAACGGCAATCATTCGTTCACAAGGTGGATGATGATGAGACACGGTTACCAATCACTGAGGTTGTGGTTAGGTCAAGTCAGGAGGATGAAAAATAATTGTGGAGCCCCAGTTATGGGTCTTCAACACAGTGAAAGCCAGATATCCCTCAAAGGAAGGAAAATCGAGCAAAGGGGTGTCCCCATTACAGAGATCACCAAATCCCCATATTAAGTGGCCTCTATGTCAAGATCCCGCTTTTTTTACAAGCTTTAAGTATGTGACGGGGAAGACCTAAGCCAGTTATCCATCCACAGACAGCTGTTTCGGGGTGTTGCCCCTCATCAGTGTGGAGTAGGATTCTGGCTAACCGGGAGCAATGCCGGTGGAGACTACTCAAACAAAACAATGGCTGATCTTAGGGAGACCAGCTACAGAAAACACTGTGGAGCCTCATTTAAGAGTCTCGACACAGCAATCCAAAGTGCAAAACTCCCTGGGAAACAGTAATATGCAAAATAATTGTGGAGCCCCAGTTATGGGTCTTCAACACAGTGAAAGCCAGATATCCCTCAAAGGAAGAAAAACCGAGCAAAGGGGTGTCTCCATTACAGAGATCACCAAATCCACCATATTAAGTGGCCCCTATGTCAAGATCCCGCTCTTTTACAAGCTTTAAGGATAACTGGCGTAGGTCTTGCCTCCATGCATAAATTTACCTTGACAAGGGGTAGGTGTTCCGCAGTATGGCGCTTTTTTGAGGAAGGTGCAGACTACAAAAGAGTGGTAGTTTGCAACCTGTGCCGTACCAAAATGAGCCGGGGTGTGAACACTATCAACCTCATCACCACCCGCATGATCGGCCACATGGCATCCAAGCACCCTAACAAGTGGGCCTGGGTCCACAATCTGGGTCTGCTGGTCACACCACTGCCTCCTCTTCCCTTGTGTTAGGCACTGCTGGCCAATCCCCTGTCGAAGGCGCAGGCCTGGATGCCCCTCGCCCTGCACCTGGACCTTCGCATGAATCATCAGCAACAACATCCACTTCCCTGTCCCAGCGCAGCGTCCAAATGTCCATAACACAGTCATTTGAACGCAAGCGCAAATGCCCACCCACCTACAGGCCATAGCACTAAATGCGCAACTTTCGAAATTATTGGCCCTTGAAATGTTGCCATTTAGGCTTGTGGACACTGAGGCCTTCCGCAGCCTGATGTCGGCGGCCGTCCCTCGGTATGCAGTCCCCAGCCGCCACTTTTTTTCACGGTGTGCCGTACCCGCCTTAGGGCTCTTTCACACTTGCGTTGTCCGGATCCGGCGTGTACTCCACTTGCCGGAGTTACACTCCGGATCCGGAAAAACGCAAGTGTACTGAAAGCATTTGAAGACGGAACCGTCTTCAAAATGCTTTCAGTGTTACTATGGCACCCAGGACGCTATTAAAGTCCTGGTTGCTATAGTAGTAGGGGGGAGCGGTATACTTACAGTCCGTGCGGCTCCCGGGGCGCTCCAGAATGACGTCAGGGCGCCCCATGCGCATGAATGACGTGTCCAATGCGATCACATGATCCATGCGCTTGGGGCGCCCTGACGTCACTCTGGAGCGCCACCGGGAGCCGCACGGACGGTAAGTATGCTGCTCCCCCGCTCCCCGCTGCACTTTACCATGGCTGCCAGGACTTTAGCGTCCCGGCAGCCATGGTAACCATTCAGAAAAAGCTAAATGTCGGCTCCGGCAATGCGCCGAAACGACGTTTAGCTTAAGGCCGGATCCGGATCAATGCCTTTCAATGGGCATTAATTCCGGATCCGGCATTGCGGCAAGTGTTCCGGATTTTTGGCCGGAGCAAAAAGCGCAGCATGCTGCGGTATTTTCTCCGGCCAAAAAACTTTCGTTCCGGAACTGAAGACATCCTGATGCATCCTGAACGGATTTCACTCCATTCAGAATGCATTAGGATAATCCTGATCAGGATTCTTCCGGCATAGAGCCCAGACGACGGAACTCTATGCCGGAAGAAAAGAACGCAGGTGTGAAAGAGCCCTTACACCAGCATGTGTCTCAGAACATCACCCATGCCCTGACCAACGCAGTTACTGGAAAGGTTCACTTAACCACGGACACATGGACAAGTGCTGGTGGCGAGGGACGCTACATTTTCCTGACCGCTCACTGGGTGAATGTTGTGGAGGCCGGGAGTGAGTTGTACCCTACCCAATTGCGGGCCCTACGTCCATCAGGGTCCCCGCCAGCAGCTATATTACTGGCTCTAACCCGGACTTCTCCTCCGCCGCCGCCTCCTCCTCCACTTCCACCTCCAGCAGCAGTCAGCCATCAGTCGCTAGCTGGAAGCATTGTAGCACTGCTGTGGGTAAGCATCAACAGGCCGTGCTGAAGTTGATCTGTTTAGAGGACAAACAGCACACTGCCGCAGAGCTGTGACAGGGTATAAGGGACCAAACCGAGCTGTGGCTCTTGCCACTCAACCTACAACCAGGTATGGTGGTGTCTGACAATGGCCGTAACTTGGTGGCGGCTTTGGAACTCGGCAACCTGACACACATCCCATGCCTAGCCCACGTCGTAAACTTAGTGGTTCAGTGGTTTATCAAAACCTACCCCAATTTGCCAGAGCTACTAGTGAAGGCGCACCGCGTGTGTGCCCATTTCCGCAAGTTGTTCACAGCTACAGCCGGTCTGTCAACGCTGCATCAGCGCTTGCGGCTTCCAATTCACCAATTGTTGTGCGACGTGAGCATGCGCTGGAACTCTACGTTCCACATGTTGGCCAGGCTTTGTGAGCAGCAGAGGGTAGTTGTGGAATACCAGCTGCAACATGGTTGTCGCCTTTCGAGTCAACTACCACTATTCACAAGCGAGGAGTGGGCATTGAGTTAAAAAACTTGGATGATTACACACAGCTGGTTAGTGGCGATAACGCTATTATCAGCGTAACCATCCAACTGCTGTGTCTACTCAAAAGATCGCTGCTCACAATTAAGGATGACGCTCTGAATGTGGCAGATGAGGAAATGGGGGAGGACATTACACAGGGTGATAGCCAGCACACCCTCAGTTCGTCTTCTCAGCGCGAATTGGACCATGAAGAGGAGGAGGAGGAGCTGGAGACAGTTGCCTCTGCTACAGAGGGTAGTACCCATGGAACTTTAATTCCATCTGTTCAGCGTGGATGGGCAGAAGAGGAGGATGAGGAGATGGAGAGTCATCCTGATGTTGACATCGACGTCTTGCCTGTTGGTACTCTGGCACACATGGCTGACTTCATGTTAGGCTGCCTTTCCAGCGACCCTCGCGTTATACGCATTTTAGATAACATGGATTACTTGGTGTTCACCCTTCTCGACCCCTGCTACAAAGAGAACTTCTCATCTCTCATTCCTGTGGTGGAGAGGACAAGCAAAATGGTGTAATACCAGAAAATCCTTGTTGGAAAATTGCTCCAAAATTTTCCATCTGACAACGTTGGCGGCAGAGTCCGTACTTCCCCTGGTCTCCCTTCCTCAGTTGCCTAAGGAACACACAGCAGTTCCAACAAAGTTAGGGCAACACTCTCCAAGGCATGGGACATTTTCATGACACTCCTCCAGCAGTCTCACCCTGAAGCGCGCCCTATTTGTACAAGGAGGGAAAAGTTTTGGATGATGGTGAAGGAATACATAGCAGACCGTGTCAGCGTCCTAAATGATCCTTCAGTGCCTTACAACTACTGGGTGTCCAAGCTGGACACGTGGCACGAACTTGCGCTCTACACCATGGAGGTGCTGGCCTGCCCTGCCGCCAGTGTTTTGTCTGAGCGTGTATTTAGTGCTGCTGGTGGCATTATAACAGATAATTGTATCCGCTTGTCCACTGTTAATGCTGACAGGTTGACTCAGATAAAAATGAGCAAGGCCTAGATTGCCCCTGACTTCTCAACTCCATCAGAGAACAGCTGAGCTGATGATGAACATAAAGGCAATTTCAATCTATCATTTATAATGTACTCAATCTACTGTAGTGTATTCCCATGCACCTTTTCCACCACAAAAAAAGAGTATATGGTTGAATCTTGTTCTCTCCTCTTCATCCAGATTGTCTATATTCCATCCACTCCAATTTTTTAATAGGGTCAGCTTAGCAGCAGGCCCTCACCCATAATGTTTTAGAGGGTCAGTTCAGCAGCAGGGGATGGAGATGGAGCCTCATTCAAAAATTTGCTGTGGGGCCCAGTCAATTCTAGCTATGCCACTGATGCAGGCCACAAAAGCAAGTTGGGTTTATTGATTACAAAACCTTAATTAAATTGTGGGTCTGGTGATCGGTTTAAGGCCTTTTAAGCAGCAGCATGGTGATAAAAATGAGTGGCAAGGTGACATGGTGTGGAGATGGCAGCATGAGGAGGCCACATAGTGGCACAATGACTGTGAATGAGTCTGGATAAAAGACTAAGGCCACAGATTGCTTAGAGAGATGCAGATGGAAACAATCTGTGGAGCTGTATCAAGTTCACCTGCAGATTAATGCAGCCATCAAATTCAAGTTGCGTTTGTTGGTTCCACCTCAGCTCACCAGCAGGCCCGCACCTAAAATCTTTTACTGGTTCAGCTCACCAGCAGGCCCGCGACTTTAATCTTTTACAGGGTCAGCTCACATGCAGGCCCGCAACTTATGCTGCCTTGCTTTGAAATAGTAGCCGTTTATCAGGCTCCCTCTCCGGCATGGAACCCTGATTCTCCGTTACCCGTGATCACCATGGTAGGCACATAAAAGAACATCGAAAGTTGATCAGGCAGAAGTTATCTAGAGTCAACAAAGCGGCAGCAGGGCCTCTCCTGTATAACGTTTCCTCATCCAAAATACCGCAGTGACATTCCCTGTAATGTTTTATTACTTATTCCAATTACAGGGCATCTTAAGAGTCCTGTATTGTTGTTATTTATCGTCACTACCTCCCAGAGACGGGAGTGGGTAATTGCCGCGCGCCTGTTTCTGCTTTAATAACTTGACCCACCCTCTCCACCCAATCAGATTTCAGCCATTGACCTCCCTTGTATGTGGTATCCCTTTCTCAAGCTCCCTCTCCGGCATGGAACCCTGATTCCCCATTACCCGTGATCACCATGGTAGGCGCAGAAAAGAACATCGATAGGGCAGACATCCGAATGGATTGTCGCCGTCACGGGGACTTGCAATCGCCCAGAGGTTATCTAGCGTCACCAATGCGGCAGTAGGCCCTCGCCCTTAATGTTTTAGATCGTCAGATCAGCAGGCCCTTGCTCCAAATGTTTTTCAGGGTCACCAGCAGGCCATCAATCATAATTTTTCAAGAGTGTGTATGATGCCCTCCTTTATGTGTAACAAAGGGTGTATTGGAGTGCCTTTTCCTTGTAATTTTTGGCAGCCCTTTCACTTAGTGCATATGCTTTATGAGTGTAGGAGTCCCACTATATGAACAATTGTACCACAATGTGAATGAGGCCCTCCTTTATGTGATATACAGGTTGCATCGGAGTACCTCTTCCTTGTAATTTTATTGCAGCATTTTATATACAATTAAATATACAGGAAAGAATGTTTCCTAACAATTTTTCCTGTAAAATTAATTTTTTTGGGGAGGTTTTGTGCGTATTTTTGTCAATCTGTAAAAGTGGCGTACAACTCGGACAACATGGTTCCCAACAGCGACCTGGGAGTCCAAGATGCATCCAGACATCGTCCCCATGGTGTTCCCGATCCATTTGGGTGGTGTTTCTGTCACTTTCTGACATTTTCCAATGGACCAGGCACCCTCCCCTCTTCAGAACAGGGGTGCCTGGTTGTCTCCCATTGACTTCCATTATACTCGGGTGCTCGGCCGAGCACACGAATATAGCAATGCGTTTAGCCCGAACACCCGAATACTTTGGTGCTCGATCATCACTAGAAGGCATCTGTGTTTGTTCCATAGTCATGTGCCGCATTGCTGAGTGATGTTTTATGATGTTTTAATACATACAAATGAGCCACTAGGAGCAATGGGGAATTTCCGGTACACCAAGAGGCTCTACTTTCTCTGCAACTGCCGTGCCTTCTCTGCTTTGATTGACGGGACCAATCAATGACAAAGTTAGAGGTAGGTGGAACATCCTTAAAAATGATTTTAGGGATTTAGGACACAAGCTTAGGGCAAGGACCTCCAGGGTAGTGTTTTCCAAACTACTACCTGTACCACGAGCCACACCAAAAAGGCAGCGGGAGATTAGGGAGGTTAACAAGTGGCTCAAGAACTGGTGTAGGAAAGAGAGGTTAAGATTCCTTGAGAACTGGGAAGACTTCTGTTGCCTACATGCTCTATCGTAGGGATGGGCTGCACTTCAATGGGGAAGGTGCAGCTGTTTTGGGGGAGAAGATGGGTAGAAGGTTGTAGGAGTGTTTAAACTAGAGACTGTGGAGAGGGTAATTACATTATAGTAGATATGTAGTATAGATAGAGACCTGGGGCCAGGTAATGAAACTGGGGGAGAAGTGGATGGAGGGGCTATAACATTCGTATACTAATGCCAGATGCCTGACTAATAAAAAAGTTAGACCTGGCTGGATGAGAGCTATGACTGGGCGGTTAACGTACAGGGTTACAGTCTTTTTAGAAAGGATCGTCAAAACCGGAGAGAGGGGTTTGTCTTTATGTAAAGCCTTGTCTAAAGCCCACACTCCGGGAAGATTTAAGTGAGATAAATGAACATGTGGAGTCATTGTGGGTAGAGATACATGGAGGCAAAAATAATAATAAAATACTGATAGGAGTTAGTTATAAGCCACTTAATGTACCAGACCCCACAGAGGAGATAGGTGAGGCGGAAAGTCATTTTGAGGTCATTATTATGGGGGACTTCAACTATCCAGATATAGACTGTGAAACTGAAAGCTCTAGATCTCATAAAGGAAACTGGTTATTGGCAATAACCAAAGACAACTACCTTTCCCAACTGTTTCAGAACCCAACTAAAGGCACGGCCATACTGGAGGCCTTAGTACTAACCAATTGACCAGAACAATAGATGTGCAGCTTGAGGAACACCTGGGAAATGGTGACCATAAAATAATAATCTTCCAATTGCCATTTAAAAGAGTGTTTGCTCAGGGAGGTACAAAAAATACCAAACTTCAAAAAGCTAAATTTGACCAGCTAAGAGAGGCTATAGGCGGGTTTGCATTGACGTTATAAAATTCCATTATAGGTTCCGTTATAACAGAGTTATAATAGATGTTTAGGGCGGAATGCAAATTGGAAGCCTTAAACCCCTTCGCTACCAGCGCTGTACATGTACGGCACAGGAGCGAAGTACAAACATGGCGTCTGCTCGTGCGTGCAGTGGGCACCATGGCTAGCTGGTCTCCGCTGCTTTAAATTTTGTTTGTAAAACTTTTTTTTTTCACTTAACTTTTTTTCACTTAACTCTGGGACTTCAACTTTTGGGGGTCTGATCCCCTTTACAATACATGACAATACTTCTGTATTGTCATGCATTGGCTGTAAGTGTATTACACACTGTAATATACAGACTTCCTGCCTTTGAGATCCAGGGGGCTGGATCTCACAGGCTGTCACGGAAGGCAGCCACGATGCCTAAGGAAGGCATCGGGCTGCCTTTCCTGCCATCGGGTTCCTGTCACAGCAGCGCGAGGACCTGACGGCTGCTTTCTCCCTGGACGGACATTGCACGTGTCGCGGTCAGCGCTGACCGCAGCTGTGCAGGGGTTAATGGGTTGGCATCGCTGATTTCACCGATGCCGGCGCATACAGCAGGGGTCCGGCTATCCCCTGCCATGGACCGTGCAGGCGCAGCTCCTGCACACGCCCGATCAGCGCGCCGTGCATGTACGGTGCTGGGCGAGAAGGGGTTAAGGACTCTATATTGATAGGGAGTGTTCCACAGGATTGGCTCTTAGCAAATGTGGTGCCAATATTCAAAAAGGAGTCAAAAACAGAGTTTGGAAACTAGGCCGGTAAGTTAGGCTAGTTTCACACTAGCGGCAGGGGACTTCGGCAGGCTGTTCCGGCGGGTGAACAGCCTGTTGGATCCATCCTGCCGCTAGTTCACGTGTGCCCCCGGACTGCCGCTCCATCCCTATTGACTATAATGGGGGCGGAGTTCCGACGGCAGCGCACGCCGAGAGGCGGCTGGACAAAAAGTACAGCATAGATCATCAGCCTCTGATCGGCGGGGATCCGACACCCGGGACCCCCGACGATCAGCTGTTTGAGAAGGCAGCGGCGCTCCAGGAGCGCCACAGCCTTTTCACTGTTTACCGCTGGCCCAGTGACGTCACGACTAGTATCAACTGGCCTGGGCGGGGATAAGCTCCATTCAATTGAACAGAAAATCTGCCTGTGGGATGCCAAATTTAGATCGTAGAGTGTCAAATGGCTTTAAGTGACCAGGGAAATAAAACAAATAACCTTGTCCCTCCAAACAGTCAGGTCTACATCAGAAAGGTCTAATTCTAATAGTTGGATAGGTGCTCTTTGCACTAAAGGGATATTCTCTGAGGTACCCCAGGCATGAAAGGTTTTCCAATGGTGTATTGAAGCATCTAATAACTAAGGTAACAGATTGATTTTGTAGGGATGTTCTTGCAGACCATTGATTAGCAGAACCCACAGGTCTTTGGTCTTTGTCAGACTGTGCTCTGTGTCTAACCAAGGTTAGTCCTTCTTTGTTGACCACCAGCTGTATAGGTGTTGTACTTGTATGGCTAAAAAATAATCTGCTATGTTTGGGATGCCAAGGCGTCCAGCTTTTTTGTGTCTTGAGAGGGTAGTCGCACAGGTTCTAGGTTTTGTCCCGGCCCATATGAGCTGGTTAAGAATTCCCTGGGCTTTAAGAAAAAATGGCTGAGGTACTTTTATAAGGACCGTTCTAAAACGCAGTTTTGGAAGAATCTGTGATATTTGGTGTTGTGATCTGCCAATTATTATACCACATATATCCGGGTGGCTACAGATTGCCTGAGCCAGTGGCTCCATAGCAATCACGAACGTAAGGGGGGACAGCAGGCATCCCTGACGGGTCCCGTTAGTAATCGGGAACTCGGCGGACACCTCCTCTTTTACAAATACCTTGGCTGTTGGGGAGGAATAAAGTGCTCTAATTGCCAGGATAAAGGGCTCACCCAGGCCCATATGCTCTAGAACCAAGAAGGCGAAGAACCAGCATATGCGGTCAAACGCCTTCTCGGCATCCAGTGTCACCAAGACCGCCTCCAATCCCGTACGCTCAATATGGTCTATAAGGTTTAGAGCTCTCCTAGTATTGTCAGTGATTTGTGTACCCTTTATGAAACCTTCCTGGTGTTGTAGAAAATATTAATAGTTGTAATCAGCTCGCATCAAAGTTTGTGTAAGGAAAAAGGTGAAACTCTATTCCCTCAGCCCCAGTCAGAGATAGACACGTGTTACCATCTTGATTGAAAATTCTGAGCAACTCCTCCTTCTCCATGCCCAGCCTGTACTTTTATTTACTAACAAAAGGTGTAAAAGGGGCTGGCCCAAGACAAGGATACAGGAAGTGATAACATGCAGGAAGTGATGCCAAAGGACAGGGCGGGGCAATCAATGTGGCCAGGCAGACAATGCACACGCCCCATCCCTGTATAAGGAAGGATGAGTCATGTCCATTGTCTGATCAGCCAGGTGGCCGCCCACCCCCCATCACTGTCAGCATGGACCTCATTCAATACTGCTCAAAGGTGATCAGTATCTAATAAAGATCATTCTACTGGTTCCCATAGGTTTGAAATTATCTGCGAGACATTGCTACGGCTATTGTCAGTATACAGTACTAGTATACCGACAAGGCAGATATGCATGTCTTAAAAGCAGATATGTCTCCAAGCCCATGAGAAGGTTTTCATACTGACGGTTTTACCACTGGTCCCGATTCAGCCAAAGTACCCTCTGCTAGAGCGCTCTTTGGTTAAATCAGACACAGGGAGACAGATGACAATCTATAAAAACACACCCACATCCTAAAGTAAAATGTCCGCATAATAAAATTTCCACAACACTGGTCCCTCCCTATCAGCATGGGGAGCATAAGCATTAATGTTTACTTTTAAGAAATCATCTAAACCCTTTTTAAAACTGTCCACTGTTCCTGCTGTGACCACGTCCTAAGGAAGTCTATTCCACAGATTCACTGTTCTTACAGTAAAGAAGCTTTGACGCTTCTGGAGACTGAACTTTTTCTTCTCCAGTTGGAGGCAGTGCCCTCTTGTCTTTTGAGGGCATTTCACATGGAAAAGTTTTTCACCATATTTTTGTATGGCCCATTTATATATTTTTATAGGTTAATCACGTCCCCTCTTAGACATCTCTTCTCAAGACTAAATAAATTCATTTATTTTAATCTTTTTCCATTACTAAGACCCTCCATGCCCCTTATCAATTTAGTTGCTCTCCTCTGTACTTTTTCCAGCTGCAGAGCGTCCTTTTAATGGACTGGTATCCAGAACTGAACTGCATATTCCAGATGAGGCCGCACCAACTCTTTGTAAAGTGGTAATATTACATCCCTGTCCCGTGAGTCCATGCCTAGTTTAATGCATGACAATATCCTGGTGGCCTTAGAAGCAGCTGATTAACATTGTATGCTGTTATTCAATCTATGATCTACAAGGACACCCAAATTATTTTCTATAAGTGACTCCCCCAGTGTTACATCTCCAAGGACATATGAAGCACAGAGATTATTTTACCAAGATGCATAATATTACATTTATCCACATTGAACCTGATTTGCCAAGTTGATGCCCAATCACTCAGTGTTCAAGTCAGTTTGTAGTTTAGGGACTGCTTCCATAGACTGTACAGTACTACATAGCTTAGTGTCATCTGCAAAAATAGGAATGGTGCGATTAATCCTGTCCTCGATATCATTAATAAATAAATTAAATAATAGAGGACCCAGCACTGAACCTTGGGGTACACCACTTATAACCCTGGACCATTCTGAATAGGAATCATTGACCACAACTCTCTGGACACTGCCCTTCAGCCAGTTTTCAATCCAATTAAAACTATACTTTCCAAGCCTATAGACCTTACTTTACTTATTAAACGTCTGAGGAACAGTATCAAAAGCCTTTTCAAAATCCAAAAACACTACATCCACAGCCGCCCCTCTGTCCAGGCTACTACTCAACTCCTCATAAAGACAAATCAGGTTAGTCTGACAACTTCTGTCCTTGGTAAACCCATGTTGGTTATCACTTATGGGTATCATCAGATGTCAAAGGAAGGAGTAATCTATCACTGTGCACGTTAGAGAGTGTCGGCAATTTTAAAGTAGAGAGGTACTGATTGATATGGGAAATGGGAGCTTTTTCTACCTACCCCGAAGTTATACAGGGATTTATAGTATTGCATAAATTGAAAAACTCTAACTTTATGACCTCTAGTAGGATGGAATAGATATGGGATACTGGTTTTGGCAGCCCAATTTTCTCCCCAATAAATAATAGCGGAGAGATTCTAGTGCCCACTTGATAGCCAGGCTCTCCACTATGCTATACCGGGTCTCAGCTGGGGTGAGCTTATGGCTGAGGAAGACAACGAGATGTACTTCCCGTTGACTTCCTGAGACAGTACAGCACCGAGGCCTACTTCAGAGGCATCAGTCTGTACTATAAAATACCTTTTAAAGTCGGGCATCGCCAAAACCGGGGACCCGCACAGGGCCGACTTCAAAGCGGAGTAAGCCTCTTACGCCCGATCATCCCAGTGAACCATCATTGACTTGTGTCCCTTTAAGAGTCCTGTCAAGGGCGCTGCTATAGTAGCAAAGTGGGGAACAAACCTCATGCAATAGCCCACCATTCCCAGGAATGACTTTATTTGCCTAGTGGTGACAGGTCGGGGCCAATTCCGTATTGACTCTATTTTGTTCACTTGGGGGTTTGATGACTTCGCGCCCAATGACATACCCCAGGTACTTAGTCTCTTCTAACCCTATCGCACATTTTTTTGGGTTAGCGGTTAGGCCAGCTTTCCGAAGGGAGTCCACTACAGCCAGAACTTTGCGTAAGTGACTTTCCCAGTCTGGACTGTGGATGACAATATCTTCCAGGTACCGACGATGTGGACGAAGCATGTTCATTAGTCGCTGAAAAGTGATGGGGGCGCCATGCAGACAAAAGGGTAACACCTTTATATTGATACAGCCCCTCAGGTGTGATTAAGGCAGTTTTCTCTTTGGCAGCCTCCGTTAAGGGCACCTGCCAATACCCTTTCGTGAGGTTGAAAACAGAAAAATACCGGGCTTGTCCTAACCTCTCGATGAGCTCATCCACCCGGGGCATGGGATACACATCGAATTTGGAAACCTTGTTAAATTTTCGAAAGTCATTACAAAACCGCAACATCCCGTCCGGCTTGGGTGTCAATACTATAGGACTGACCCACTCACTTTTTGACTCCTCAATGACGTCTAACTGCAACATTAGCTGCACATCCTCCGATACGGCTTGTCGCCGAGCTTTGGGCACCCGGTATGGTTTTAATCTGACTTTTGCCTGAGGCTCAGTGACAATGTCATGCTGGATTATGCAAGTGCGTCCAGGGAGGTCTGAGAACACATCCGTGTTCCGACTAATGAACTCCCTGGCCTCCTGAGTCTGTTTAGAGGAGAGGCTGTCAGCAATTTTTACTGTGGCAGCTGCCTCTCTTGAATCAGACAGAGGGGCCGGTACCTCTTCTCCTAGAAAACCCTGCCACGGGCTGTCTTCTGTACAGGTTTCCCTATCTTTTCACGGTTTGAGTAAATTCACATGATAAACCTGCTCCGGCTATCACCAACCTGGCTGGTGTACCTTGTAGTTTACATCTCCAATTTTCTCAAATACCTCGTAGGGCCCCTGCCACCTAGCCAGGAACTTACTGTCCATGATCAGCACCAGAACCAAAACCCGATCACCCGGGTTAAAGATCTGAATTATAGACCGGACTCTGGGCTCGCTGAGCTGCCTCCATATGCTCCCTAACAAGAGGCAACACTGTCTCTATCCGATATTGAATCTTGGTAACATACTCAATGACACTTATATGTGGAGTGGGTTGTTGTTCCCACGCCTCTTTGGCCACTTCCAAGAGACCGTTAGGGTGTCTGCCATATAGCAGTTCTAAGGGCGAGAACCCAGTAGAGGCCTGGGGTACCTCTCGCACTCTGAACATGAGATAGGGCAGAAGAAGGTCCCAGCCCTTCCCATATTTAGACACTACCTTTTTAAAAAAAAAATGTATTGTTTGGTTAAATCGTTCTACCAGACCGTCCGTTTACCATCCGCAAGTTGTTTTATGTGAGGCAACTTACAGAGTTCCCTCATCACCTTGGACATAAAAGGGGTCCCTTGGTCGGTCAGAACCTCTTTAGGTAGTCCTACTCTGGAAAACATCTCCATTAACTCCTTAGCTATGAGTTTGGCCGATTGTATGTCGCAGTGGCACCGCCTCCAGGTACGGAGTAGCGTAGTCTAGTGTGACTAAGATGTGTTGATGCCCTCTGGCGGACTTCGGTACTGGGCCTATGAGGTCCATAGCTATTCGGTCAAACGGTACTTCGATAATTGGGAGCGGTACTAGGGGACTACGGAAATGTGGCTGGGGGCTAGTTATCTGGCAGGTAGGGCAAGACTTACAAAAATCTTCCACTTCTTTGAATATGCTGGGCTAGTAAAACCGCTGTAGAATACGATCCTGAGTTTTCTGCAGCCCCAGGTGACCCCTGAGAATGTGTTGGTGGGCTAGATCTAACACAAGCTTGCGATAAGCCTTGGTAACCACCAACTGTTCAATAGGATCACCCCATAGTTGGTTTACCCGATAGAACATATCTTGATAAACCACAACATCCCGATGTTGGGCGGTACCAAAATTATCCCCAGTGACATTGAGGTCTGCCAATTCAGGACCTGGCGGCAAGTCCTCCACGTCTCCCACCATCACACTTAGAAGGGAGTCCAGCAGAGCCTCCGCCGGAGTGTCTCCCCCTTCCACCTGGCACAAGTGATCTAGAGACTCTGGGGTACCTGTTGCACACAGCCTCCTGGCATATAGCGACTGACTGTAGCCATAGTTAGTGTCCATGGGCTCAACCCGATGGGGACAGTCAGCCCTTACATGGCTAGGCTCCTGACACCACCAGCAGACTATCGGAGCCAGGTCTGCCGTGGGTACATCCCGGGCGGGTTTTATTGGCTCAAATCTCTGGGCCTGGGGTGGAGATTTCCCAGGTTTGTCGACCCCCCTCCTGACAGAACCTTCCTTTAGATTCCTGGTAGCTTTGTAGCGTTCCTCCAGGTCCACCATCTCAAGGGCATTGCCAGGAGACACCTGACAGATTCAGTGCTGGAGAGGGTATGGCAAAGCCATCCAGAACATATTGGCTAATAGTCTATCCAGCATAGCCGGGGGACTCAGCACATCAGGCTGTAGCCACTTTTGCAAGAGGTGGAGTAAGTCATAATAATGGGTCCTCGCAGGCTCAGCCAGCTTAAACCCCCACTGATGTACCCGTTGGGCCCGGACCAATACATTCACCCCCAGTCTTGCCAAAATCTCACCCTTTACCTTTTGGTAGGCGGCTGCGTGATCGTCCAGCAAGTCGAAATACACCCGCTGGGAATCGGATGCCAGGAATGGAGCGACGACCTCAGCTTAATGGTCACGTGGTAGCTTTTCCCTGATGACCACTTTTTCGTACATTGCCAGGTAGGTTTCGATGTCGTCTGCGGGGGACATCTTATGAATTGTGGCACGGACTGCTTTCCGGGCATCGTGGACGTTACAGGTTGCTCCAGCTGTCTACAAAGCCATCACGTGTTGTAGCAGCAACTGGTTAGTCTCCTGCTGCTGCTTATTAGCCTCGCGTTGCTGCAGGTTTGTCTCTCGCTGCTGCAGATTAGCCTCCACGAAGGCCTTCACAACAGCCTCCATTTTGTCGTGGGGCACTGGTTGTAATACAGCTGAATTAATGTACGACATACAACCGTGCCTGAAAAATGCAGAAACCAAAAATATTGGCATTCACGCCAGCCTCACTGCTCTTGCCCACATCCTCCACCAATTGTGGGGACTCGCACAGGATTCACACTTTAGGCAAGTGACAAAACAAGCAGTCATATTCAAACAAAAAATCACCTTGCGGTGTTGGTTGTAATTCACACCATGCGGCAATTCTGCCTCAAAGAGTCATTGCTGATGGCAGCACCAACCTGTTTTCTCGCCAAACAGGTAACAAGCCTTAATTCAGACACAAGGCTCCCAGATTCCAACACAGAGACATGGCTTCTGAGCCCCACTGCCTATTTATGGACAGCCAAGTGCTGCCAAAACCCGGACCGGCATTTAAAATCCGATCCGGTATTTGACCTCACCTGGCTGTAAATCAGCCTAGCAGCACATGCTGGGAGGAAAATACCTGTTTTCCCAGATCAAACCTTTCACTGTGTCACACCACATATATGACTGCTTTTGCGGGCTGTTCAAGCCCTTAACATTCAGGGATATTCATTTGAGCACCATAATAAGTATTAGGACAGCTAGGCTGACTGGCAGAGTTTTCAGAACTCAAGCAGCTTAATTTCCCATAGGGAGAAGAATGGCAGGAGAGTGGTGGACCTCAAATAGTAACAGGTTCAAAGCAGAGTGTAATCATCATGGCTAAAGAGCCCATAACTATAAGATTCAATAACAAAACAACAGAATAAATCCATATTTGATGATGGAGAAAACAAGTCCAGAGTGATATTCTGGATCTCAGCTGTCTGGGGCTAAAGAGTTCGGTCAGGTACCAGAATCTAAGTGCATTGCCCGGTACCTATTGCAGAAGTCATCTCAGTGCTTAGTTCCTCGACGGGCTGTAACTATATGCCATTCCGGATCCAGACAGTGGGGTGAGGCTCTGGGTCAGGGGCGTAGCTAGAAATGCATGGGCTCCATAGCAAAAATTTTCATGGGGGGGCCCCCCCCAATCTCCCACCCCCACATCTATGGGGCCTCCCACCATCCCTTCCAGAGCTCCCACCCAAACACCCATCCTAGATGTCCGGTGGCCTCTCACTGCGCAGTGCCGTGCTGCGTCGGAGCTCTGCCCCATCCCCATTATAGTCAATGGGGACGGAGCAGCGGTCCAGCGAAATAGCGGTAGGATGGATCCGACAGGCTGAACAGCCTGCCGGATCCGTCCTGCCGCAAGTGTAAAAGTACCCTTAGTCTGTCATATAAAGAGGGAGGGGGGGAAGATACCCCAGAACTAGACTGTGCCCCCCAAAAGAAGAAAAGGGCGCCCTCCCTATCACTGCTGGCATCTCTTTTTAACTTCAGATCATCAGACTCTCGCTTACTAATTACACACACCTCTGTAGTGTCCACCATCAGACAGGGGAGGGAAGAAACCCCAGTTGGGGGGCACACTCTAGTTCTGGGGTTTCTTCCCTCCCCTGTCTGATGGTGGACACTACAGGGGTGTGTGTGCTGTAAATTTGTAATTAGTGAGAGTCTGATGATCTGAAGTTAAAAAGAGCTGCCTGCATACCTGCAATCATGAGGAGGGCACGGGGGCCCCTGCCACCTTGCTTCTCTTGGGGGCCCCAAGAGAAGGAAGGGGGCAGGGGCACCCGCGCCCTCCTTCACTTCAGGTCTGCAGGCAGCTCTTTTTAACTTCAGAATTCAGATTATTATTATCAACATCATCATAATCTTCTTAGTTCTAAGTTCTCACAATTCTTTTTCACTTAATCACTAACTTTTAGAGGCACACTGGCACAGTCAGAACAGCAACAGCTGTTACAGCAGGCACTGGGCAGCCGCAGGCACAGTCACAGAGGCAGCTCACAGTGGAGTGGACGCCGGAGTGGAGACCACTGACCAGTTGAGGAGGAGGAGGCAGGAGCACCGGCCGGAAGCAGACTGGAGAAGGGTCGGACCGGTCACCGCTGAGGCACAGGCTGGCAGCAGTGAGACTGACACTCTCAGTCAGACTCTGACACTGCTGCAGCGGGAGTTGAGACCACTCCCTCCTAGACTCCAGGACCAGGTAGTACACACCCCGTGACCCTGGCCCGACCCCCTCCACCGCAGCCTATCTCATCTGCTGCCAGGCCCCGTCGTGCCCTCACTGAACTGCTCTCTCCTGACTCCTTCTCCCCGAGCCACGGACTGGCTGGCTAGTGTATGTAAAAAAAAAAAAAAAAATCAACAGGCCCAGGCGGGCCCCCAGTGGCGTAGGGCCCCATAGTCACTGCTATGGTTGCTATGGCGATCCCTACGCCACTGCTCTGGGTGACTCCGCATCAGAAGCGGTATGAATGTTCCAATAGTCCAGCAACCAGCTTCTACCGAGGAGATACTGTGTTGAGTGATCAGTATTTTTACTGGAAACTCCCACCGGTAACACATTGGTAACAGAAGATCCCAGCTTGGGTACACACTTTATTACAAGTTTAACTCAAAATATATGATTAGCTCCTAAAGCAAAATTTACAAAACTGCATGCAATAGTTCTGATGTCCAACCACTTATTTAATTAAACTAGTTAGCATGATTTGTGCTCGGTTCGGCTATCAGAGACGAATCTGAGAGCGTAATGACAATGCATACCTACCTCTAAACAAGCAGTAGAATTGTGCCATAACTGCTGTAGGAAGAGAAACCTAAAGAGGGCCTCTCTTATACTGAACATCCGAAAAAGTGGGAGGGTGGGTAAGCTTTCGCCGTCGAGAACCCATGCCAGGGGGGGGGGGGGGGTTTATATAGTGTAATAAGCCTCCCCTCCCACAAATACGGCAAACATATTTGCCTTTCACTTGTGCTCGGTTCGGCTATCAGAGACGAATCTGAGAGCGTAATGACAATGCATACCTACCTCTAAACAAGCAGTAGAATTGTGCCATAACTGCTGTAGGAAGAGAAACCTAAAGAGGGCCAAAAAGAGAACCCAGAGCTTACCAATGCACAAATAGATTTATTAATAATTATCTTAACCGTTTCTGAAACGCCATTGACAGCTCATTATGCATATTTGGAATGTAACGCACATAACATGAAGATTTCCACCTGCCTAGTTTTTTGATTACGTGAACTGGTATACCGTTACTGGAGGCGGCGGATGCTGCGCCCATTCTAAAGGAATGACCGGTAATAGACATTGGATTAACCCCAATATTGGCTAAAAGAATACGTATGTATTTAAGAAATACCGATAGGCTGAGGGGTTTCCTGTCTACGAAGAATGGTGCAGAATCATCTGGTCTGTCTGAGATGAATGTTAACCATTCATGGATAGCACTAATAGGGCACCATTTATTGCTTGCGTGAAAATATTTGACCTCTACTAATTCCCCTGGTTGTGCAGTTTTAGAGTGAGATAACGTTAGGACATAACAATCCCTATCCTGACTGAAATGCTTCTTCCTTAAGTAGGTAGAGGAAGCTGAACCACACGTGAACTCCCCTAGTCTACGGAAACCAAAAAAGCCCACATATAACGCTGCTTTAATGGCAAGGCTGGTACCATGCCCGAAGGGTTTCTTATCCAGAGAATCGGAAAGCAACTTGAACGTTTGACCTGATAGAGGTTGCCGTGTGACATGACTTTTAACCGATTTCTTCTGAATACCTTTCAGAACTGCCTTAATAGGATAAGCTGAAAAAAGTGATGGTTCCTCAGGGCGGAGTAAATAGAAAAAGTGCTGGATTCCTGCCAGATATATTTTAATGGTGCTATATGCTAATTTTAGCTGAGAGTGGCAAAAGCCAATGAATGCCATTATATAGGAAATGTGGCCAGTTCCCTCCGGTGGGTAACATTCATTGAACTTCATAAACCAAGCCCATGCCGTATTGTATAGTCTAAGCGTATTACTTGATAAAGATTGGCGCATGAGCCTGCGTGCTGTTTCGAGATGGTGCACTAATCAATCCTCAGTTCTGCGTACCGTGGTATAATCGACAGCATTGAGTCTGCCTCTGGGAAAACCTGGAAAAAAAGAGGGAAGTTGAAGCGGGATAATGCATCTGCTGCCATGTTTTCATGACCACTTATATGCGAGCACACGAAATTAAACTTATGTTGTAATGATAACCATACCAACCTCCGCACAAAGGACATAATTTCTAATGCAGCTGATCTACCTTTAGCTAGAATCTCAACCACTACTGCGCTGTCTGTCAAGAATAGGACTGTTTTGTTCCTCCATTCCGCCCCCCAGACCTGCGCCGCTGCCACTATAGGATAAATCTCCAAGAGAGGGGAAGACTGCTTAAACTTGGAGGAGTTACCAATCTCTGGAGGCCAAGAATCAGCTATCCAATGGGAACCATGGATAGCAGCAAACCCTGTTGCAGCAGCCGCGTCGGAGTATACCACTGGCGATTGATTGGATACCGACGAAAAAAATAACGAAACCCCGTTCAATTGAGACAAAAATTTGTCCCACATGTTTAAGTCTGCCTTGGCTTGCTGGTCTAAACGGATTGGACTATCTTGCTCCGGTGCTAAGGAGAGTAATCTCAACAACCTAGATATAAATGACCTGCCCTGTGGGATTATCCGTATTGCAAAATTCAGAATCCCCAGGAGAGATTGCAATTCTGTTTTAGAAATTACCGCCGAGCGGGTAACGTTAGATACCGCCTCCTTAATTCTAACTAGTTTATCAGCTGGTAAACTAGCTTCCATTTTTTGCGTGTCTAACTGTATGCCTAAAAAGGTGATTCTAGTGCTGGGCCCCTCCACCTTGTTAGCTGCGACCGGGACTTTAACCCCTTAAGGACACAGCCTTTTTACACCTTAGGACCAGGCCATTTTTTAAGTGCTGATAAGAGTCATTTTAAGTGCTGATAACTTTAAAACACTTTGACTTATCCAGGCCGTTCTGAGATATATTGTACTTCATGACACTGGTAAAATGAAGTAAAAAAAAAAATTTTTTTTTGCACCAAAAAATGCCTAATTTAACAAAAATTTGGAAAAATTTGCAAATTTCAAAGTTTCAGTTTCTCTACTTCTATAATACATAGTAATACCCCCAAAAATTGTGATGACTTTACATTCCCCATATGTCTACTTCATGTTTGAATTATTTTGGGAATGATATTTTATTTTTTGGGGATGTTATAAGGCTTAGAAGTTTAGAAGCAAATCTTGAAATTTTTTAGAAATTTACAAAAACTCAATTTTTAGGGACCAGTTCAGGTATGAAGTCACTTTGTGAGGCTTACATAATAGAATACGTTGTTAACCCTTTAGGTGTTGCACAAGAGTTATTGGCAAATGGGGAGTTTTTTTGTCAAATTTTTCATTTTAACCCATTTTTTCCACTAACAAAGCAAGGGTTAACAGCCAAACAAGACTGTATCTTTATTGCCCTGACTCTGCCGTTTACAGAAACACCCAATATGTGGCCGTAAACTACTGTACGGCCACACAGCGGGGCGTAGAGTGAAAGGTGCGCCGTATGGTTTTTGGAAGGCTGATTTTTATGGACTGGTTTATTTACACCATGTCCCATTTGAAGCCCCCTGATGCACCCCTAGAGGAGAAACTCCCTAAAAGTGACCCCATCTAAGAAACTACACCCCTCAAGGTATTCAAAACTGATTTTACATACGTCGTTAACCCTTTAGCTGTTGCACAAGAGTTATTGGCAAATGGCGATGAAATTTGAGAATTTAATTTTTTTGCCTAATTTTCCATTTTAACCCATTTTTTCCACTAACAAAGCAAGGGTTAACAGCCAAACAAGACTGTATTTTTATTTCCCTGACTCTGCTGTTTACAGAAACACCCCATATGTGGCCGTAAACTACTGTACGGGCACACAGTAGGGCGTAGAGTGAAAGGTGCGCCGTTTGGTTTTTGGAGGGCTGATTTTGCTGGACTGGTTTTTTGACACCATGTCCCTGATGCACCCCTAGATTATAAACTCCATAAAAGTGACACCATCTAAGAAACTACACCCCTCAAGGTATTCAAAACTGATTTTACAAACTTTGTTAACCCTTTAGGTGTTGCACAAGATTAAATGGAAAATAGAGATACAATTTCAAAATTTCACTTTTTTGGCAGATTTTCCATTTTAATATTTTTTTTCCAGTTACAAAGCAAGGGTTAACAGCCAAACAAAACTCATTATTTATGGCCCTGATTCTGTAGTTTACATAAACACCCCATATGTGGTCGTAAACTGCTGTACGGGCACACAGCAGGGCGCAGAAGGAAAGGAATGCCATACGGTTTTTGGAAGGCAGATTTTGCTGGACTGGTTTTTTTGACACCATGTCCCATTTGAAGCCCCCCTGATGCACCCCTAGAGTAGAAACTCCAAAAAAGTGACCCCATTTTAGAAACTACGGGATAGGGTGGAAGTTTTGTTGGTACTAGTTTAGGGTACATATGATTTTTAGTTGCTTTATATTACACTTTTTGTGCGGCAAGGTAACAAGAAATAGCTTTTTTGGCACAGTTTTTTTTTTTTGTTATTTACAACATTCATCTGACAGGTTAGATCATGTGGTAATTTTATAGAGCAGGTTGTCACGGACGCGGCGATACCTAATATGTATACAATTTTTTTTAATTTATGTAAGTTTTACACAATGATTTCATTTTTAAAACAAAAAAAATGTGTTAGTGTCTCCATAGTCTAAGAGCCATAGTTTTTTCAGTTTTTGGGCGATTATCTTAAGTAGGGTCTCATTTTTTGCGGGATGAGATGACGGTTTGATTGGCACTATATTGGGGTGCATATGACTTTTTGATTGCTTGCTATTGCACTTTTTGTGACGTAAAATGACAAAAAATGGCTTTTTTTACACCGTTTTTTTTTTTTTTTTTTTACGGTGGTCATCTGAGGGGTTAGATCATGTGATATTTTTATAGAGCCGGTCGATACGGACGCGGCGATACCTAATATGTATACTTTTTTTTATTTATGTAAGTTTTACACAATGATTTCATTTTTGAAACAAAAAAAATCATGTTTTAGTGTTTCCATAGTCTAAGAGCCATAGTTTTTTCAGTTTTTGGGCGATTATCTTGGGTAGGGTATGATTTTTGCGGGATGAGATGACGGTTTGATTGTTAAATTTTTGGCGTACATGCGACTTTTTTGATCACTTTTATTACCTTTTTTGGGAAGTAAGGTGGGCAAAATTTCAATTTCATCATAGTTTTTTATTTTTTATTTTTATGTGCTGACTTTTGCTGGCCTTGAAGTAGTTAACCGCACTGAAAGAGGTGGTGACAGAGAAAGGGAGCTTCTGAGAAGAGAAACTATATGGTTCCTACGCACGGATGCATTTGGTCCGCTGGGACTAAATGAAAAAATAGATATGAGCGTATTTTTGTAATGAACCACTCTTGCTTATTGTATTTTCGTATTTTGATTTGTTCTTATTGGTTTATGTATGTTCACATATGCACCTTACATCATTGAAGAGGTCCCGCCTGACTGTAATCCCTGCCCTCCCTCTTGAGAGGCCAGGTGTTGATTACTTAGTAATTAAGCAAATTACTGCGATGATGCGGCTTCCTGTGCACTATAAGAAGGTGCCGTGACCTCTTCAGTGTTGGAAAGCCAGAAGAAGCGCATACACGCGCGAAACGGCTGTTGCTTACTTGCTGCTGTATCTGCAACCCTTGCACCCCCCTCCTGCCATGGAATAAAGTTACCTGCATATCAACGGTGAGTGCCGCTCGTTTTGTTTTCTTCTTTTTCTTTTTATCATTTATGGCGTTCACTGTTCGGGTAAAGTAACATGACCGTTTTATAGATCAGGTCGTTACGGACGCGGCGATACCAAACATGTGTAGGGAATTTTTTTTTTTTCATTTTTAATCAGTGATAAATGTGTTTTTTGATTTTTACTTTATTTTCACTTTTATTCACTTTTTTTGACCCAGACCCACTTGGTTCTTGAAGATCCAGTGGGTCTGATGTCTGTATAATTGTCATGGTCTTACCTTCTTGCTGTTCTCCTTCGTTTGACATGTGCTGGCGGCCATCTTGGTTTCTGGGTTTCTTGTAGCCTTCCACCCTGCGGCTCCTCCTTCCCACTGGGAGGAGCTGGATGCCTAGCTCATATATATAGGAGGTCTGTGGCTTCAGTTCCTTGCTTGGTCCTCTTGTGTTCACATGCTTCTAAGACTGCTGCTGCTTCTGGTTCCTGATCCTGGCTTCGTCTGACTACCCTGCTGGTTCCTGATCCTGGCTTCGTCTGACTACCCTGCTGGTTCCTGATCCTGGCTTCGTCTGACTACCCTTCTGGTTCCGACCTCTGGCTTCGCAAAGACTCTGCTCGGTTTCACCATCCGTTTGGACTTTTGCTTTACAGCTTTATTTTCAATAAAGCCTTCTTATTTTCACTTATCTCTTGTTGTACGTCTGGTTCATGGTTCCGTGACAATAATACAGTACAGTACAATATATATTGTACTGTACTGTATTTTACACTTTGTCTGAACAGATCTATGCCTTTTAGCACAGATCTGTTCAGCACCATGGACAGCAGGACGCCTGAGACGGCGTCCTGTTGCCATGGGAACCTTCCCCGTCTGCTCAGTACTGGTCAGAACTGCGCAGACGGGGAAGGGTAAGGAGGGGATCTGTCGGGGGGCTGTCTGGGGGCTCTCTCCCTCCCCATCGGGGGGCTGCAAAGGCACAGCAGCCCCCCGATGGGAGAGGGAGGGAGCTCCCTGCGCTGTTAACCTTTTCCATACAGCGGTCCGTACGGACCGCTGTATGGAAAGGGTTAAACGGCTGACATCGCATCACAGATGTCAGCCATTTATACCAGGGTGCCAGCAATGTGCTGGCACCCTGGTATACCCACTAGACGCCAACGATTATTCAAGGGGAGGCGGGCGGGGGATCGCGATCCCGCCTGCCGCACCGCCCGCAACCCTCCCCCTGCACCTCCAACCACCATAAAATCATTCGGGGGTGCAGGGGGGATGAATAAAACGATATTTTAGGCATAAAAAGTCCGCGGGACCGCGGGGATCAGAAAATGCAGAAATCGCAGCAAACCGCAGGTCTGAATTGACCTGCGGTTTGCCGTGATCGCCGACATGGGGGGGTTACGGGACCCCCCCCGTGCATTTAGCCTAGGTGCCTGCTCAATGATTTGAGCAGGCACCGGGTTCTGATCACTGCCAGCCGCACGGCAGTGGTCGAAAATACACAGGGCGTACATGTACGCCCTGTGTCCTTAAGTACCAGTGCACAAGGGCGTACCTGTACGCTCTATGTCCTTAAGAGGTTAAGATCCTCAAAGACTGTCTGCAGGATACGTAAATCTTGAGGAACCTGCCACGACGGTTCAATTAATAAAAAATCGTCCAGGTAATGTATGACATGATTTACCCGGAATTTATCAGTCAGCACCCAATGTAAGGCCTTCGCGAATTGGTCAAACAACCAAGGGCTAGATTTTGAGCCGAATGTCAGTTTATTAGAAAAATAATATAAATCTTGCCACTTGATACCATGCCAACTCCAAAGCTGGGGTTGCAAGGGTAATAATTTAAAGGCGTCAGTAATATCCGCTTTTGACAGCCACGTATTGTACCCTAAAGATAATATTACCTGAATGGCCTCGTCTATAGAGGAATATTTCATGGTAAATTATTCTGATGGTATTAGAGAATTCAGGCTGGGGATGGATGATGAATGAGGCGCTGACAAATCGTAAATTAGCCTTTTTTTTATTAGGATTGAATTTCCCGGACACAACCCCGACCGGATTGACACGCCAGCACTCAAATGGTGACTGTCTTAGTGGACCTATCAGATAACCCCTATCAAGTTCCTGCTGAATTAAAGCTGACACTAACTAATGGATTTTTATCTGCCGAACATAAATTGTTACACTCGTAAGGGATTTGCGGGAGTGCCATGAAACCCGTGTGAAACCCATTAGCTAATCCATCCAGTACGAACTGTACCCAACCTGGCTCTGGGTGATCTGACAGCAATAACCTGAGCAAATCTATATTTACCACCCCTAGTCATGCAGTTTTGGCGTCTTTCTGTGGACAAGCCGCCCTTGGGTGAGCCCTGAAGCATATAGAGCACAAGTGCAATAATCTACATTGATTGTAATGGCAATTCGCAAATTTAAAATTATTACATAGTTGTGATCTGCCCAAGAACCTAATAGGTCATCCTAATTTGTCCACTCCTGTTGCCATCTTACTAGTGAAAGGGAACTGGAAATTCTTCATCTGCTGAGATTCCACCAACACATTGCCACTAGAGCACCATGCAGTCGTATGGGAATAAGAACTGCACAGTGAACAAGCCGGAGCTTTCAGGCCTGCAAAGTGTCGGCAGAATAGTTCAGTGTCCATTTTAGACCAGTCAATCTTCTGGTTGAATTGGGATAAAGCAGCAGCTGCTTTGGCAGCAAATGACCTGTGGTATTCGTAAAATGCTGTACCCCCATACTTATACCCAAGTTCTACAACCTTATAGAGATATAAATCGAGTTCCTCCCTTCTCTGGGGACTGACTGAACATACTGTATAACATCTCGAAATAGGCTAAAGGCTAATACAAATTCAGAAATAGTAAGCTTCCTATTGAGCCTGACATCTTTCGACTTTAAAACCACTGACACTTCCCCGCATGCAATTGTTTTGTTGTCTGGCGTTTCATGGGTAGCGATAAGGAGCGTAGCTAAGTTGACATCCTTACCCTCTAAAATGTCCTGCCGAACATTGCTCGGGATAAAATGCGAGGGCGCGATGTCAGGAATACTTATAGGAGCCGCCTGGGATTCCTGTTGAACCCCCTGAGTGGCCAGGAGACTGGGCCCTACCAGAGAACCTGAGATGACCTTATTTTCTACGGATTCCAGCCTAACTTGCACATCTGATAATGAGGTAGCCATGGAATTAATCAAAGTGTGCAATTGCGTGAGGGATGTCTGAATCGTGTTCATTGAGACTACATCCTGATTTGGCCCTGCAGACTCTGAACGTAGTAGTCTATAAAGTTCTGCCTTCCTGGCTGAGGCGGGAAATGGGATCCCTCTTCTTGTTAATTCCGTCATCAGCTTGGACACGGTCCATGACCTGAAGGTAAGCCCTCCTCTTTCGGACTGCAGATCAATGCTCCCGTGACAGCTAGGAGTGTCCTCGATTTCTGAGATATTTGACATCTTGCACTACAATGGTAATGAAAAAAGAGAACTTAACCATTGTACCCGAAGAACCTAACTTATGAAAATGGACCGTCACCATACGCCCGCCACTAACCTAATATTAATGTGGAACTATTGAAAAGATCCCTGAATGAAACGAACCACTCCCCCGAAGACAGGGTGAAACAGCTATAAACCCCAGCTGGTGCTCTCGAACCATGAAACCGGTGCCTAACCAGTGAGCTGTAACCGTGAAGGAACAATTGATGCCCCTGAAGTCGTGACGGGACAATGAGTCTGATATGTGGAGTCCCAGTGCGTAGTGCCTGAAGTTGTGTCAGGACTTACTGAGTCTGAAGGCGTGACAGACTATGCGTAAACCCTGAAGTCGTGTCAGGACTTACTGAGTCTGAAGACGTGACAGACTATACGTGAAGCCTGAAGTCGTGACAGGACTTATATGTCTGAAGACGTGCCAGACCGAACCCACTGTCTGAAGTCGTGACAGGTCTTAAAACTGCAGACGTGGCAGCACGTACCCTTGCCTGAAGGCGTGACAGGACTTACATCGAGTCTGTAGACGTGACAGACTTCTTGCTTGATAATCGGAACTTAAAGATGCGCGGGTCCTATGCCGTAGTAGAAGCGTATACTGCAATGAAAATATATATTCATTTATCCCCCCCTTTTTTTTTTTTTTTATCTAAATATCTCCCACCCTCCCCCTTATATTATATATATATATATATATATATATATATATATATGTATATATATATATATATATATATATATTTTTTTTTTTTTTTTTTATTCCTAACAGGAGACTAAATATCTACCTATGCTCCCAAACATATATATCTAAAAATTTCTTTTTTTTAAAAAAAATTTATACTACAGTATCTCCCACCCTCCCCCTTATATACACTGCTCAAAAAAATAAAGGGAACACTAAAATAACACATCCTAGATCTGAATTAATTAAATATTCTTCTGAAATACTTTGTTCTTTACATAGTTGAATGTGCTGACAACAAAATCACACAAAAATAAAAAAAATGGAAATCAAATTTTTCAACCCATGGAGGTCTGGATTTGGAGTCACACTCAAAATTAAAGTGGAAAAACACACTACAGGCTGATCAAACTTTGATGTAATGTCCTTAAAACAAGTCAAAATGAGGCTCAGTAGTGTGTGTGGCCTCCACGTGCCTATATGACCTCCCTACAATGCCTGTGCATGCTCCTGATGAGGTGGCGGACGGTCTCCTGAGGGATCTCCTCCCAGACCTGGACTAAAGCATCTGCCAACTCCTGGACAGTCTGTGGTGCAACGTGACGTTGGTGGATAGAGCGAGACGTGATGTCCCAGATGTGCTCAATTGGATTCAGGTCTGGGGAACGGGCGGGCCAGTCCATAGCATCAATGCCTTCGTCTTGCAGGAACTGCTGACACACTCCAGCCACATGAGGTCTAGCATTGTCTTGCATTAGGAGGAACCCAGGGCCAACCGCACCAGCATATGGTCTCACAAGGGGTCTGAGGATCTCATCTCGGTACCTAATGGCAGTCAGGCTACCTCTGGCGAGCACATGGAGGGCTGTGCGGCCCTCCAAAGAAATGCCATCCCACACCATTACTGACCTAATGCCAAACCGGTCATGCTGGAGGATGTTGCAGTCAGCAGAACGTTCTCCACGGCGTCTCCAGACTCTGTCACGTGTGCTCAGTGTGAACTTGCTTTCATCTGTGAAGAGCACAGGGCGCAAGTGGCGAATTTGCCAATCTTGGTGTTTTCTGGCAAATGCCAAAGGTCCTGCACGGTGTTGGGCTGTAAGCTCAACCCCCACCTGTGGACGTCGGGCCCTCATATCACCCTCATGGAGTCTGTTTCTGACCGTTTGAGCAGACACATGCACATTTGTGGCCTGCTGGAGGTCATTTTGCAGGGCTCTGGCAGTGCTCCTCCTGTTCCTCCTTGCACAAAGGCGAAGGTAGCGGTCCTGCTGCTGGGTTGTTGCCCTCCTACGGCCTCCTCCACGTCTCCTGATGTACTGGCCTGTCTCCTGGTAGCGCCTCCATGCTCTGGACACTACGCTGACAGACACAGCAAACCTTCTTGCCACAGCTCGCATTGATGTGCCATCCTGGATAAGCTGCACTACCTGAGCCACTTGTGTGGGTTGTAGACTCCGTCTCATGCTACCACTAGAGTGAAAGCACTGCCAGCATTCAAAAGTGACCAAAACATCAGCCAGGAAGCATAGGAACTGAGAAGTGATCACCACCTGCAGAACCACTCCTTTATTTGGGGTGTCTTGCTAATTGCCTATAATTTCCACCTGTTGTCTATCCCATTTGCACAACAGCATGTGAAATTGATTGTCACTCAGTGTTGCTTCCTAAGTGGACAGTTTGATTTCACAGAAGTGTGATTGACTTGGAGTTACATTGTGTTGTTTAAGTGTTCCTTTTATTTTTTTTAACAGTGTATATATATATATATATATATATATATATATATTACCAGGAGACTAAATATCTACCTATGCTCCCATACATATATTTTTATTCAAAAATTATTATTATTATTTTTATTTTTTTACCTGATATAATCCTTTAATGATGATCTGACATAACTTATGATCCCACCGACCGAGATGCTTGTTAACCTATAAAATTCATGATATTGTAGAACCAGTACCTCCTGAGTGTAGCCAATAACCTAATGCTGTATATATATGAATCTATATATGCCCCATTTTATATCTCTCCCCCCTTTTTTTTTTTTTAAAGATACCCCCATACATATGTACAAAATGCTTGTACATACCCCAACCTACATGCCCACACATTCCCCCTCTCTCTTTTTTTTTTTTACACTTCAATCATGCTGCCCTCTACAAATGAGCCAGTGAACATGCGGACTTGCCCCAAACAATATAATCGTGATGTGGTGAGTGCGGCAGAGTAATTGCGATGCAGAGGCACCTGACACGTGCGCCCTTAACACAGGCGCTGATGCCGACATAAATCCACTACACATTTACGAGTGGCGGCGCCGCTGAGCATATGCCCGCCTCACCTCGCTACTACTGCCCATAACAAAAACACAGAACATCGGCCAGAGCCTCCCTCCCCCCAACCCCAGCCCCAATCCTACCGCCGTCCTCAGGGCGCTGCTCCCTGCAATCGAATGCGGAATACAGCCACGCCGCGATACCGGAAGTGCCTCTCAGCTGTGAGTAGCGCTGCTCCTAAGCCTTCGCCGTCGAGAACCCATGCCAGGGGGGGGTTTATATGGTGTAATAAGCCTCCCCTCCCACAAATACGGCAAACATATTTGCCTTTCACTTAACCATGAAAGACAAATTGGCCAATTTAAATTCTAGTGGTTTTGAATTATCCCATTGTTCCCTTAAAGAGGTTATCCAATAAAATATACAGATGACTTATCCTTAAGATAGGTCATCATTATCACATTAGCGGGGTTACAAGTGCTAGCATCCCCACCCCACCATTCAGTTGTTTTAGGGAGCCACTGAGCTCACTGGAGCTATGGTGAGCAATGCAGGCTCCTGGCAGCTTTCCAAGGACCCAACCAAAGAAGAAAAACCAATAACCCCATTGAAAAATGAGAGAACACTCATATAAAATATATGTAGTTTATTAAGACAAAAAATAATAAATATAGAATAACACGAAGGCACAAGGTAAAAGGGGATGGGACGCCCCGTGTAGCGGGACCGTGAACCCCCACCCTCACATATACCAGACTAACAAGGAAAAAGTGTCATAAAACACTAAGTGTAGAACCGCATATTAATGGGAGAACTGTAGATTCGCCCAGAGTAACATATAAACATATGTATTGCACACATGTAAAAGATCAAGAAGGTCACACATAACAGACTTGCCAACCACTGGTAACATTAGTGGCCATCACGTAAATACAGACAGCCAAATCACATCACTGAATACGGGTGAAACAAGAGTGGTATGTGTAAGCAATGACACTACAATAACATACTAGACATGTATAAAGCAAGACATAAATTACCCATGATATGCGGGAACATAGGGTGTATGACCAGAGCTGCACCTCGACGCGCGTTTCGCCGAGAAAGGCTTCGTCAGGAGGCAAAGATTACACACAGGTGTCCGTCTTTAAATAGTGTGGTCCACAACCGGCATTTGATTTTGCTCATGCGCCCAGTGATTGAGGATGTAACATCATAGAAGCGCGCCACCCGCCATCCGGAGACCAGACGAGACACGCCCATCGCGTCACATGGCCAGGCAAGGAGGAGGGAGCCGCGCTGAGAATGCGCAGCCACGCCCCCCCCCCCCGTCCGATCACATGACACGAGGGCGCGCGTCAGCCGGCTCCCATGGAACCAGGTATAGGAGCGCCCCCATAATGTCACTCCACAGCGCACCAGTGCGATGCGCAATTGCCAGGTGGAGATAATAGATGGAAGACAAGATGGGGCAAATATCGTAAATATCTTCTAAACAATACAGCATACAGGGGTAACAGTAGATAAAAAGCATAATACTCGAAAAGTAACATAACAAGTCTCAGGTGCAATATATCTCCCATTACAATACATGTCATATCTAGGCAGCTATTAAAATCCAATATTTATAAAATTATAAAGAATAATAATAATAAATAAATACAAAATAAAATTATAAAGTATTGTCAAGCAAGCGGGGATATATTTCCCCTCTCAATCATACCACATGATGCGTAGCTGAGAGTGACCTATACTATAAGTGACAAGCTTTCAATATACCCTCATAATAGGTACAGTGATATCATAAAACAATATAACATGATCATGGTGTGAAAATAAAAAAGTTGATTAATTCAATAATTGAAAATTGATATGCAGGAATGAAAAACAATCAATAAAAATAATTGAAAATTTCTCATCCCCCCTATTCTTATTCCATATATAATTTAATATATTACATATACCAAATACAATTCATATATAAAGTGCAATACATGTCACAATATCAGAACACAAAGTGTAAACTATAAATCCAGTCCACATTATAAAAATAAAGAATACTAAAATAAATACAGTGAATATAATATGTGAAAACAATAAAGTGCATAGTGCAATACGGCCCTGAGACCATAGCCACAGAGCATATCCCTACAAAAATAATAAATGCTAGGTACATAATAAACGCCAATGCCCCAACTGCATCATGTGGTCGCCAAATATTAACAAAAAAGGTTATACATGTGTGTAGGTATTGGGATGTTAATGGATATCCATTGCTCCAATAGCAGTTTTTCTTCTCTAGGCCCGAGTCTCACATGTCTCCAGTAGAACCACACAAAATCGCAGCAGAATTAGATATACTATGGAAAACAAATAACAACAATAAATACATAATAAGGGGACAACCAACAATAAAAGTTAAAAAACACGATTTATAGAAAAGACTTGAAGCTAACTGTCTCGTTTAAACCTCTAGGGATCTCGCTCTTGAGTAGAACAATCCATTTTGTCTCCAGCTGCAGGAGACGCTTCTTAATATCACCTCCACGACAGCCCATGGAGACCCTATCAATGCCCCTAACCTGTAAACCTCGGGGGTCACAATTATGTTTATCCCTAAAGTGTAGGGCTATAGGTTGAAATTGGGTCAACTCATCATATTCGGTTGTAGCTGCTTGGCGGATCTTACTTGCATGTTCAAATATCCTAACACGCAACTCCCTAGTGGTCATCCCAACATACAAGAGATTGCAAGGACATGTAATCAGGTATATCACAGATGCAGTTCTGCATGTGATATGATGTACAATATGATAATCCCGTAGACCCTCAGAGTCCAGGAATGTGGAGGTCCGAACCATGTATCTACATGCCTGACAGTTGTTACATGGGTAAGAGCCCCATTTAGGGCCCTTACTCCCAAAGATGTAGGATGGCGACGGGGATACGTAGTGACTGTTGGTAAGCATATCACCCAGGTTTTTGGAACGTCGCCACGTAACCTGGGGATAGTCTCGAAGTGTCGCCCGCAAATCATTATCTGAGAGCAGTATGGGCCAGTAGTTGGTAAGTATTTCGCCTATTTTACGCCACTGCATATTAAAAGGCGTAATGAACCGACAGCTGGTATTATCGTTCTTTTGTCTATTGCTTGCCAGGAGAGAGTCCCTATTTGTGTATTTGGCACGTGCATAACCCCTCTTAATGTCACATTTATTATATGCTCTATTTTGAAACCTCCTGGACAACTCCCCAGACTGGGCCCCAAATCTCTGATCGCTTGAGCAGACACATCAAAGGCACAAAAATTGGCCCACCGGAATGGCCCTAACCGTCTGTGGGTAATGTGAGGACTTGGCATGTAGGAGGGTGTTAGTGGAAGTCGGCTTCCTATATAGATCCGTGGAGACCCGACCGTCCCCCTCCTTGCTGATCAGAATATCAAAAAACTCCATCCTATCCTGACTGTAGTGCCATGTCAGTCTGATGTTAAGGGTGTTGTCATTAAGTCGCTGGAGGAAGGTCAGAAGCTGCCCCTCGGTGCCCTGCCAGATAAACAGTACATCGTCGATATACAGCGACCACGAGACCACAGAGCCATAATCCGCGCACAAGTCGCCCCCATCGCTGTTCCCCGGAGCTGTAGGAAGAGGCGGTCCTTAAATGTAAAATAATTGTGTTTCAAGATAAAGTCCAGAATCTCAATCACAAACACACAGAGTCCATGAATGTGGAGGTCCAAACCATGTATCTACACGCCTGACAGTTGTTACATGGGTAAGAGCCCCATTTAGATTCCCTTAATAAGTGCTCCAGGACTTTGATTGAGCTCTTGATTGGGCTTGATCGGGGGTCGCTTGAGCAGACAGAGAAAGAAATTGACACAGTCAAGGCGAAGTTACAGGAGATTCTCACTAAAGAGGACTTTTATAACTTTGATACCACACTTGGGGCAGATCTGGATACCTGGGAAAGGAACATTCAGGAACAGAAATCTAAGAAGTTTCAAAGGGACCTCACGGACTTCCAGTCCAATAGAGTGTATAGGTGGCAACAAAGGCTTGATAGGAGTGGGTCGGTTACAGCATCCCTATCGGGAATCTCATTGACATCTGATGAGACATGTGGAGAGCCTTTTTTTAGGAACGCGGGGGGTGCTAGAAGGTGGAACAGACAGAGCCGGATATCAACATACACCGAGCACCCCCAGACCAAACATGAGAACCAGAAATGTGGAGGCAACCGGCAAACGGTACAGGAAGAACTGAAGGTAATTAATTTATCCACACATAGGCTAACTGACACACAGGTCCAGGTCCTTCAAAATGGGCTTACGTTCGCCCCTTCAGGCAGATTTGCTTATTTTATGGCCGTGAAGGACTTGGAGCTGTTTGGTAGGAAGCTCCTTTTCAAAAAATACTTTGCGAAGGGCTCTACCATACCTCAATTTACTACTGAGGTAGAGAAACAGGCACTCTGTGATTTGCAGGCCCTACTTGATGAACAGGAGGTACCATCATCCCCCAGTAGGTCACCTCTGCACCCGTGCCGTCGATCACATTTCCCCCAAAAATATTTGTGTCCAAATGTAGATATTTTTGTTAAGCTGGTCAAACATGACTTTGAACAACTGGCGGGTTATTCAAGCCGTAAAAATTTGACTCGTGACCAATACCAGGCAATTAAAGAGTTGCGTGGTTTGAAGGATATCGTTATTAAACCTGTGGACAAGGGGGGAAATGTTGTGATCTGGCCAGCACAGATGTATGAGAAAGAAGCATTTAGACAGTTAGGGGACAAGGAATGTTACAAACGACTAGACAGCAATCCCACCACCACATTCAAGGTTGAACTGGATCAGATTTTAGACTCTGGGGTTGAAAACAATATACTCTCACCATGACTTAAGGAGGGTCTGGTGGTTGACCACCCGGTGACACCTACCCTGTATCTTCTGCCCAAAGTTCACAAACAGTTACAAACCCCCCCTTCCCAGGTGCCCCATTGTGTCCGGGGTGGGGAGTCTTTGTGAACATGTGAGACCCTACCGTAGAGACCCTACCTTCCTATGTCAGGGACACTTCTGATGTATTGAGGAAACTCAATGGGGTGTCGCTAGAGGGGGACATGTGGTTGGTCACATGTGATGTTGCGGCCCTCTACACGTCGATATGCCACGACCACGGGATCAGAGCCTGCCAATATTTTATGCAAATGTCAAATATAGATCCAGAGACTACTGTGTTTGTGATTGAGATTCTGGACTTTATCTTGAAACACAATTATTTTACATTTAAGGACCGCCTCTTCCTACAGCTCCGGGGAACAGCGATGGGGGCGACTTGTGCGCGGATTATGGCTCTGTGGTCTCGTGGTCGCTGTATATCGACGATGTACTGTTTATCTGGCAGGGCACCGAGGGGCAGCTTCTGACCTTCCTCCAGCGACTTAATGACAACACCCTTAACATCAGACTGACATGGCACTACAGTCAGGATAGGATGGAGTTTTTTGATATTCTGATCAGCAAGGAGGGGGACGGTCGGGTCTCCACGGATCTATATAGGAAGCCGACTTCCACTAACACCCTCCTACATGCCAAGTCCTCACATTACCCACAGACGGTTAGGGCCATTCCGGTGGGCCAATTTTTGTGCCTTTGATGTGTCTGCTCAAGCGATCAGAGATTTGAGGCCCAGTCTGGGGAGTTGTCCAGGAGGTTTCAAAATAGAGCATATAATAAATGTGACATTAAGAGGGGTTATGCACGTGCCAAATACACAAATAGGGACTCTCTCCTGGCAAGCAATAGACAAAAGAACGATAATACCAGCTGTCGGTTCATTACGCTTTTTAATATGCAGTGGCGTAAAATAGGCGAAATACTTACCAACTACTGGCCCATACTGCTCTCAGATAATGATTTGCGGGCGACACTTCGAGACTATCCCCAGGTTACGTGGCGACGTTCCAAAAACCTGGGTGATATGCTTACCAACAGTCACTACGTATCTCCGTCGCCATCCTACATCTTTGGGAGTAAGGGCCCTAAATGGGGCTCTTACCCATGTAACAACTGTCAGGCATGTAGATACATGGTTCGGACCTCCACATTCCTGGACTCTGAGGGTCTACGGGATTATCATATTGTACATCATATCACATGCAGAACTGCATCTGTGATATACCTGATTACATGTCCTTGCAATCTCTTGTATGTTGGGATGACCACTAGGGAGTTGCGTGTTAGGATATTTGAACATGCAAGTAAGATCCGCCAAGCAGCTACCACCGAATATGATGAGTTGACCCAATTTCAACCTATAGCCCTACACTTATAATTGTGACCCCCGAGGTTTACAGGTTAGGGGTATTGATAGGGTCTCCATGGGCTGTCGTGGAGGTGATATTAAGAAGCGTCTCCTGCACCTGGAGACAAAATGGATTGTTCTACTTAAGAGCGAGATCCCTAGAGGTTTAAACGAGACAGTTAGCTTCAAGTCTTTTCTATAAATCGTGTTTTTTAACTTTTATTGTTGGTTGTCCCCTTATTATGTATTTATTGTTGTTATTTGTTTTCCATAGTATATCTAATTCTGCTGCGATTTTGTGTGGTTCTACTGGAGACATGTGAGACTCGGGCCTAGAGAAGAAAAACTGCTATTGGAGCAATGGATATCCATTAACATCCCAATACCTACACACATGTGTGTGGGGTTTTTTGGCTGCTGCTCTTTGTCCTTTATAACCTTTTTTGTTAATATTTGGCGACCACATGATGCAGTTGGGGCATTGCCATTTATTATGTACCTAGCATTTATTATTTTTGTAGGGATATGCTCTGTGGCTATGGTCTCAGGGCCGTATTGCACTATGCGCTTTATTGTTTTCACATATTATATTCACTGTATTTATTTTTGTATTCTTTATTTTTATAATGTGGACTGGATTTATAGTTTACACTTTGTGTTCTGATATTGTGACATGTATTGCACTTTATATATGAATTGTATTTGGTATATGTAATATATTAAATTATATATGGAATAAGAATAGGGGGGATGAGAAATTTTCAGTTATTTTTATTGATTGTTTTTCATTCCTGTATATCAATTTTCAATTATTGAATTAATCAACTTTTTTATTTTCACACCATGATCATGTTATTGTTTTATGATATCACTGTACCTATTATAAGGGTATATTGAAAGTTTGTCACTTATAGTATAGGTCACTCTCAGCTATGCATCATGTGGTATGATTGAGAGGGGAAATATATCCCCGCTTGCTTGCCAATACTTTATAATTTTATTTTGTATTTATTTATTATTATTATTATTCTTTATAATTTTATAAATATTGGATTTTAATAGCTGCCTAGATATGACATGTATTGTAATGGGAGATATATTGCACCTGAGACATGTTATGTTACTTTTCGAGTATTATGCTTTTTATCTACTGTTACCCCTGTATGCTGTATTGTTTAGAAGATATTTATGATATTTGCCCCATCTTGTCTTCCATCTATTGTCTCCACCTGGCAATTGCGCATCGCACCGGTGCGCTGTGGAGTGACATTATGGGGGCGCTCTTATACCTGGTTCCATGGGAGCCGGCTGACGCGCGCCCTCATGTCATGTGATTGGACGGGAGGGGGGCGTGGCTGCGCGTTTTCAGCGCGGCTCCCTCCTCCTTGCCTGGCCATGTGACGCGATGGGCGTGTCTCGTCTGGTCTCCGGATGGCGGGTGGCGCGCTTCTATGATGTTACATCCTTAATCACTGGGCGCATGCGCAAAATCAAATGCCGGTTGGGGACCACACAAAAATGTCACCGGCTCACAGGTTTTCTGAAGCTGTAACCTTTTTTTTAGTGAGAAGCATGTATCCTTTTTCCTTCCTTACTGATCTGGGAAGTCGCTGCACCTGGTATGGACCGTCAAATATTGGGTCCAAACTTTTTCTCACATGCCTCTTTACCAGCACCCAGTCACCGACCGTAGGCTGTGACTTCCTGTCAGCTCTGCTCGATCAGTCGAGCACGTGGTAATGAATTTGAGACAAAACTTGCTCGAGTGCACTGACATTTGCTGTTAAAACCCCATGATTGTTCGGCATTTAATGTGTGAAATAACACCCAGTCTTAGCTGGTCAAGCAGTATCTGATATGGTGTCAGCTGTGTTTCTTAGTTTGGTGTGTTTCTCATGGAGTACATAGCAACCAGTAAACCGTACACCCAAGATATATCTGCTTCTTCTATCATATTTTGCATTTTCAGCCTCTCAACCTTGCCACTACTCTGTGGGTGATATGGGGTATGTAAAGCCTGCTGAATTCCCAGGTCCTCTAGTATGTGGCCTAGAACTTTTGCTCTGAAATGAGTATATCTACCACTCTTTGTCGCTTCACAGAGTTCTTTCGTACAGACCATTTCTGACATCGACTTCTTGGTCACTGTTTTAGCAAGGCAAGGCTTCCAGCCACCGAGAGAACAGATCACACAGACAAGTACATACCCATATGTTCCAACCTTGAGTAACTGTGTGAAGTCAATATGCAGTCGCTGGAATGGCTTACAATGTCTTATTCATGCACTTGAGTGAGGTTTTTGATGGTCTTACCTGGATTATGTAGGGCACATATAGTGCAGGCTGCCACAAATGATGTGGCTGCCTCATTGAACCCTGGCACCACCCAATGGCTGTTTGCTGTGCTTACCATTATTTATTTGGAGCAATGAGTGGTCTATGCATCATTATGGGTAAAAGGGTCCTGGGAAGACAAATCTTTTATACCAAACACCATACATCAACAACACAATTTTCCTTGATCTCTCCCATGATCTATTTATGCCCATGACTGTGAAAAGGGGACATCCTCTACATCTAGAGGAAAGAAGGTTTCTACACAAACATAGAAGAGGATTATTTACGGTAACAGCAGTGAGTCTATGAAACTTTGCCTGCGGAAGTGGTGATGGTGAATTCACTAAAAGAGTTCAAGCGGGGCCTTGATGTATTTATGGTGCTTAATAATATTACAAGTTATAGTTACTAGATTTCTGGACAAGGGACGTTGATCCAGGGAGTTATTCTGATTGTCTGGAACGATTTTTTCCTCCTAAACTGAGGAAAATTGGCTTCTACCTCACAAGTTTTTTTGGCCTTCCTCTAAATTAGCTTGCAGGATAACAGGCTAAACTGGATGAACAGATGTTTGTTTGTTTTTTCAGCCTTACAAACTGTTACTAGTACTGGGATCAATCTACAAAAAAAACAAAAACTGAAATTCTGCGTTAGGGATTGGAATTTCAAATGCATTCCCAAGCTCTTGCATTTCAGTTTCCACCACTTCAAGACAAACATGATAAGCATATGGGTTATGAAACGGAAAATAATTATGTGATATTGGGTCCTCCCATCTCAAGTCCTCTTTCTGGTCTTCCATTTTCTGCTCTGCTGCCTCTAGAGCTTTCCTGTATTTTTTCTCTCATTCTTTTCTCTGCTCTTCCCACTTCATGTATCCCCTCTTCTGAAAATTGCAAAAACGGGTCACATTTAAAGGGGGTTTTCCTATCTTGCTAATTCATCACCTGCAGTCAGCTCTGCTGTTCACTTCCTGGATTCCTGCTGCTAAGGCTGGGCGTGCTTAGGCAGTTTGAGTGAAGGCCTGCCATGCCTCATTATGACATCACACTGAGAACTCAGTTCTTACCTGCTGAGTATGACTCATCAGTCTGATGAGTATGACTCATCAGTCTGGCAGCCTGCAGTGTCTGTGAGGCCCCTCCCCCCTGCTGGGGAATCGTCACTCAGAGAGCTGTGATAAGTGAGCTCAGTGTACAGTAACATGTGGCTGTCATGCACAGTTTTACACACAAAATCTCTGTCTTATCTTTTACAAACCCATTCTGGGCAGCAAAAACTATAATTCCATATTATACATTAGCTCAAAAGCTTGTCAGCTAGTAAATGTATAGTGCTTTTGACTCCCATAAAACATGACCATCCCCCACCCACCAGCACTGATGCAGATTTGTTTCCATTACAGCTGTACTCCAGTTGTGTATAAACCTTACACTATGTATCTTTATAGATGCCTATACAGCTCAGCTACATGTATCTTCTCCAGTCCCCTAACATCACTTTGGCTGAATAGCTTCCTATACAGCTCTGCTACATCTCTATTCTACTCCCCCACTAGCACTCTGTCTGAAAAGCTTCATATACAGCTCTGCTACATCTGTCTGTTTATCTCTTCAACCAGCACTGTGGCTGAACGGCTTCATATACAGCTCTGCTACATCTGTTTCTCTCTTCCACCAGCATTGATGCTGACCCGCCACATATACAGCTCTACTACATCTGTCTATTCCCTTCCCCATTAGAACTGTGTCTAAACAGCCGCATATTCAGCTATGCTACATTGTGTGTTTCTCTCTTCCACCAGCACTGTGTCTGAACAGCCGCATATTCAGTCTGCTACATCTGTTTCTCTCTTCCACCAGCATTGATACTGACCCGCCACATATACAGCTCTGCTACATCTGTCTAATTTCCTCCCCCGCCAATCATATGGCTTTGTAGGTCTAGCTTCTGCCCTGCTGGATGTCATAGATTAAAACCTACCAACTCATACTAGTAAAGTAACTTGTTACATAAGAGTACACAGTACTGCTGCATTTTCAGAAAGCAAAGATGGGTATGCAACGTAGCTCCTTTTTTTAGTCATTGTAGTATTTGTGAGTTTCTGTCTACTATATACAGCAGTGTTGTATTTGCAGCTATATCTAGACCACCAAATTGCTGGTGGGGGAGGTGAATAGACCAATGTAGTAGTTAGTGTAGTATATGAAGCGGTTCAGTCACATTGCAGGTGGAGAACAAGAGAAGACAGAAGTAGCAGAGCTTTATATGAGATGAGTTGGCCACCAAGCTTGTGGGGGAGGGGAAGACAAACAAGTATTAGTGATATCCACAGTGCTTGTGAAATTGTATTTCCAGCCAGTCAGTCACACTGCTGATGTTAGAGTGTACTTTCTTCTGTCAAGATACATAGCTAGTACTAGAAATACAGCGGTATAGCATCTGCCATAGTAATAATTATTCTATTTGGCATAGCTTTTACTCCACCAATAGGCGTGAACATCCTTGAACAATCAGTTTTATAATATATATATATACAGTTGCAAGAAAAAGTATGTGAACCCTTTGGAATGATATGGATTTCTGCACAAATTGGTCATAAAATGTGATCCGATCTTCATCTAAGTCACAACAATAGACAATCGCAGTCTGCTTAAACTAATAACACACAAAGAATTAAATGTTACCATGTTTTTATTGAACACACCATGTAAACATTCACAGTGCAGGTGGAAAAAGTATGTGAACCCCTAGACTAATGACATCTCCAAGAGCTAATTGGAGTGAGGTGTCAGCCAACTGGAGTCCAATCAATGAGATGAGATTGGAGGTGTTGGTTACAGCTGCCCTGCCCTATAAAAAACACACACCAGTTCTGGGTTTGCTTTTCACAAGAAGCATTGCCTGATGTGAATGATGCCTTGCACAAAAGAGCTCTCAGAAGACCTACGATTAAGAATTGTTAACTTGCATAAAGCTGGAAAGGGTTATAAAAGTATCTCCAAAAGCCTTGATGTTCATCAGTCCACGGTAAGATAAATTGTCTATAAATGGAGAAAGTTCGGCACTGCTGCTACTCTCCCTAGGAGTGGCCGTCCTGTAAAGATGACTGCAAGAGCACAGCGCAGACTGCTCAATGAGGTGAAGAAGAATACTAGAGTGTCAGCTAAAGACTTACAAAAGTCTCTGGCATATGCTAAAATCCCTGTTAGCGAATCTACGATATGTAAAACACTAAACAAGAATGAATTTCATGGGAGGATACCACAGAGGAAGCCACTGCTGTCCAAAAAAAACATTGCTGCACGTTTAAAGTTTGCACAACAGCACCTGGATGTTCCACAGCAGTACTGGCAAAATATTCTGTGGACAGATGAAACCAAAATTAAGTTGTTTTGAAGAAACACACAACACTATGTGTGGAGAAAAAGAGGCACAGCACACCAACATCAAAACCTTATCCCAACTGTGAAGTATGGTGGTGGGGGCATCATGGTTTGGGGCTGCTTTGCTGCGTCAGGGCCTGGACGGATTGCTATCATTGAAGGAAAAATGAATTCTCAAGTTTATCAAGACATTTTGCAGGAGAACTTAAGGCCATCTGTCCACCAGCTGAAGCTCAATAGAAGATGGATGTTGCAATAGGACAATGACCCAAAGCATAGAAGTAAATCAACAACAGAATGGCTTAAACAGAAGAAAATACGCCTTCTGGAGTGGCCCAGTCAGAGTCCTGACCTCAACCCGATTGAGATGCTGTGGCATGACCTCAAGAAAGCGATTCACACCAGACATCCCAAGAATATTGCTGAACTGAAACAGTTCTGTAAAGAGGAATGGTCAAGAATAACTCCTGACCGTTGTGCACATCTGATTTGCAACTACAGGAAACGTTTGGTTGAAATTATTGCTGCCAAAGGAGGTTCAACCAGTTATTAAATCCAAGGGTTCACATACTTTTTTCACCTACACTGTGAATGTTTACATGGTGTGTTCAATAAAAACATGGTAACATTTAATTCTTTGTGTTATTAGTTTAAGCAGACTGTGATTGTCTATTGTTGTGACTTAGATGAAGATCAGATCACATTTTATGGCCAATTTGTGCAGAAATCCATATCATTACAAAAGGTTCACATACTTTTTCTTGCAACTGTGTATATATATATATATATACAGTCATGTGAAAAAATTAGGACACCCTTTGAAAGCATGTGGTTTTTTGTAACATTTTTAATAAATGGTTATTTCATCTCCGTTTCAACAATACAGAGAGATTAAAGTAATCCGACTAAACAAAGAAAACTGAAGAAAAGTCTTTTCAAGATCTTCTGTAAATGTCATTCTACAAAAATGCCTATTCTAACTGAGGAAAAAGATAGGACACCCTTGCCCCTAATAGCGAGTGTTACCTCCTTTGGCTGAAATAACTGCAGTGAGACGGTTCTTGTAGCCATCTACCAGTCTTCGACATCGGTCTGAGGAAATTTTACCCCACTCCTCAATGCAGAACTTTTTCAGCTGTGAGATGTTTGAGGGGTTTCTTGCACGTACAGCCCTTTTCAAGTCACCCCACAGCATCTCAATGGGATTCAAATCTGGACTTTGACTTGGCCATTCCAGGACTCTCCATTTCTTCTTTTTCAGCCAATCTTTGGTTGATTTACTAGTATGTTTTGGGTCATTGTCATGTTGCATGGTCCAGTTCCGCTTCAGCTTTAATTTTCTAACTGATGGTCTCACATGTTCTTCAAGCACCTTCTGATACACAGTAGAATTCATCGTGGATTCTATGATGGTGAGCTGACCAGGTCCTGCTGCAGCAAAGCAGCCCCAAACCATGACACTTCCACCTCCATGCTTCACAGTTGGTATGAGGTTCTTTTCTTGGAATGCTGTGTTTGGTTTACGCCAAACATGTCCTCTGCTGTTGTGTCCAAATAATTCAATTTTGGACTCATCTGTCCAAAGAACATTATTCCAGAAGTCCTGGTCTTTGTCAACTTTATCGCTGGCAAATGTCAGTCTGGCCTCGATGTTTCTCTTGGAAAGCAAAGGTTTCCTCCTTGCACACCTCCCATGCAAGTTAAACTTGTACAGTCTCTTTCTGATTGTAGAGGCATGTACTTCTACATCAACAGTAGCCAGAGCCTGCTGTAGTTCTCGAGATGACACTTTAGGGTTTTTGGATACCTCATTTAGCATCTTGCGGTCTGCTCTTGGGGTGAACTTGCTGGGGCGACCAGTCCTGGGCATGTTGGCAGTTGTTTTGAAAGCCCTCCACTTGTAGACTATCTTCCGGACAGTGGAATGGCTGATTTCAAAATCTTTTGAGATCTTTTTAAATCCCTTCCCAGACTCATAGGCTGCTACAATCTTTTTTCTGAAGTCCTCTGACAGCTCTTTTGCTCTCACCATGGTGCTCACTCTCACTTCAACAGTCAGGAGCACACCAAACTAAATGTCTGAGGTTTAAATAGGGCAAGCCTCATTCAACATGCAGAGTAACGATCTACTAATTATGTGCACCTGGTGTGATATACCTGTGTGAGATCTGAGCCAATTTAAGAGGGAATACATGTGAGGGTGTCCTATCTTTTTCCTCAGTTAGAATAGGCATTTTTGTAGAATGACATTTACAGAAGATCTTGAAAAGACTTTTCTTCAGTTTTCTTTTGTTTAGTTGGATTACTTTAATCTCTCTGTATTGTTGAAACGGAGATGAAATAACCATTTATTAAAAATGTTACAAAAAACCACATGCTTTCAAAGGGTGTCCTAATTTTTTCACATGACTGTATATATATGTATTGAAGGCTGCTTGCAGCCTGTAATTGTGGGAGGAGCGCACTTAGCGTATTTAAACCCCCTCCTACAAGCAGGAGGGCAGCCGGTTCTTGCCTGTTTTGCTCCTTGATCCAGCGCCAGACGTTACTTCCGGTCGCGTCTCCCGTCGGTGCATCTCCCCGCAGCCCGTTCGGGCTGCCAGCCGCGTTCTTGTTGTAGGTGTAGCCGCTCTGCGGCCTGGTCGGACGCACCGCCACCGGCACCTCATGTTCCCTGTTCTGGGGGTCCAGGCTTGGGGGCGCACAGCTGCCCGTCAACCCCCGCACTGCCTGCCGCCGCGGCTGCTCCGGTGAGTGCATCGCTGCCAGCCGCGATCTTGTGTAGGTATAGCCGCTCTGCGGCCTGGTCGGACACGCCGCCACCGGCACCTCGTGTTCCCTGTTCTGGGGGTCCGGGCTTGGCAGCGCACAGCTGCCCGTCAACCCCCGCACTGCCTGCCGCCGCGGCTGCTCCGGCGAATGCTCATCGCTGCCAGCCGCGTTCTTGTGTAGGTATAGCCGCTCTGCGGCCTGGTCGGATGCGCCGGCACCTCGTGTTCCCTGTTCTGGGGGTCCGGGCTTGGCGGCGCACAGCTGCCCGTCAACCCCCGCACTGCCCGCTGCCGCGGCTGCTCCGGTGAATGCTCATCGCGGCCCCCCCCCCCCCCCCCCGGGTACCGATCCCTCCGGCACATGCGCCGCGAGTTGGCCGGCGGGGACGGCTCACAGCAGTTTCGGGACATGATTCTTTCTGCAGAGGTGTTCCCACTGGTAATGTGGGCGGCGGCATTCTGGTGTTCCTTTCAGGCCTTCCTATCGCATTTGCCTTGAGATGATCTGCTGAGACTACATAACTGATGACTTGAATGCCCTGGACGGGCTGCCGGCTTCTGGCTGTTGGCCTGCTGCCTGTTAACCCCCGCACTGCTGTTGTGAAAAAAAAATAAAATAAAAATAAATAAATAAAAAATAAATAAAAAGGAACCTTTGATTCGATACCATGCTGTTCTGGCTGTTGGCCTGCTACCTGTTAACCCCGCAATGCTGGTAAAAATAATAATAAATTGATAAGTCCCTGCAGCCACTAGGTGTCATTTGTCCTCTGACTTGTTCAGGGGCAATGTAATCCCCGTTTCGCTCAGGCATGACGTGCTCCCTGAGGTGCTCGGGCGCTAGTAATCCCGTTATTCACTCCATGAGTTAAGGTCCCCAATCCGCTTTGCAATGTTCCCAGTACCACCCAGGAAAAAGGGCTTTCCTGAAGCGCTCCGGTGTATGTCTTCCTGGAGTCGCTCGGGGGCAATGTCTCCCCGATTCGTTCTGGTCCCGAATCGCTCAAGTGCAATGTCTCCCTGAATCGCCCAAGTGCAATGTCTCCCTGAATCGCTCAGGTGCAATGTCTCCCTGAATCGCTCAAGTACAATGTCTCCCTGAATCGCTCAAGTGCAATGTCTCCCTGAATCGCTCAAGTGCAATGTCTCCCTGAATCGCTCAGGTGCAATGTCCCCGTGAATCGCTCAGGTGTTATGTCTTCCCGGATCCCCGAATCGATCAAGTGTCATGTTTCCTCAAACACAGGTGTCATGTTTTCCCCAAGTCGCAGGTGTCATGTTCCTGGAACCGCAGGTGTCATGTCTTCCCTGATTCAGTCAAGTTTGTCTTCCCTGAGTCGCTCAGGCGTCGTGTTTGTCTCCAAATTGCAGGTGTCATCTACCCAAGAATCACAGGTGTCATGTCTTCCCTGATTCGCTCAAGGTTATGTTTTTCTCCAATTCACAGATGTCATGTTCCCAAAGTCACATGTGTCATGTCTTCCCTGAGTGGCTCAGGGGTCAGGTTCCCTGAATCGCTGGGTTGCCTCCCCTTAGTCACTTAGGGGTGACGTTCCCTGAATCGCTCGGGTCTGGTGTGTTCCCTGAATCGCTCGGGTCTGGTGTGTTCCCTGAATCGCTCAGGTCTGGTGTGTTCCCTGAATCGCTCAGGTCTGGTGTGTTCCCTGAATCGCTCAGGTCTGGTGTGTTCCCTGAATCGCTCAGGTCTGGTGTGTTCCCTGAATCGCTCAGGTCTGGTGTGTTCCCTGAATCGCTCAGGTCTGGTGTATTCCCTGAATCGCTCAGGTCTGGCGTGTTCCCTAAATCGCTCAGGTCTGGCGTGTTCCCTGAATCGCTCAGGTCTGGCGTGTTCCCTGAATTGCTCAGGTCTGACGTGTTCCCTGAATCGCTCAGGTCTGGCGTGTTCCCTGAGTCGCTCAGGTCTGGCGTGTTCCCTGAATCGCCCGGGGGTCATGTTTCCCTGAGTCCTCAGGTGCCATGCTCTCCCTCATCCGGGTTTGTTTTCCTTCCTCTTCCAGGTCGGTTGTTCCCAGATTGCACATTTCCCTGAACAGTCTGATTATGTATTCCCCTGATTCACTTAGGTCAGGTGGGCCTGATCCGCTCAGGCTTCTGTTTCCCTGGTCTTCCAGTGGGTAGGTAGGGGCCAGGTCCGACCTGGTCCAAGGTACTGCCCGACCCACCCAGGTTCCATCATCTTCATGAAGGTGGGTGTCATTGCCTGTTTCGCTTAGGATTCCATGTTGCCTGAACTGCTCGGGATTCAGTGCACCGCCGGAGTTACGCGGGTTTCCATGCATCAGCCTGAAGCGCTCGGGGGTTTGTTCAGCAACGTCCGGCTTGTTCCTGGTGGCCCGATTAGTGTCTGGATTCCCGTTCCGCAGGTTGTGGCATGCAGCGCGACTTGGGCTCTGATTCTGGCTCTCCAGGGTCACCCAGCAGTTGGCCATGGCGTCCAGGCTGCATCCTGGTTCTCCGTCGCCTCTTTCCAGTGCCACCAGATCGCACCTTTCTCCGGGTATCGTACCAACGCAAGCTTATTTTCATGTAAGCAGGGCCTCAGGCCACCGGAATTTCGATCCATCCTCAATTGTGTCGCAGCGCTCCTCCGTGCCCGGTCACTCCACGGTGCCAGGTTTCAGGTAAGTTCCAGCCGGGTGGCGGCAGGATGCTTCTCCGCAGCTCAGAGCCTTCCTTCATTCATCACAAACCTCCATTCCTAGGTCTCCGGTATTGCCGGAGAGTTGGCAGCGCTGTTCGTTGATTCGGTTGGGTTGTGATCCTTTCTATACCATGTTCATTCCGTTTCCTTATGATTCTCAGGTTCGGGGGTTTGGGCATGATCCAGGTATTTCCTAGATTAGCTCAAAAAATTCACGTATTACCCTTCACCCAGGTCTATTTCCCCGGAGTCGCGCGGGTTGCGTGTTTCCTGGATCGCTCGGGTTCATGCATTTCCCTGAATCGCTCGGGTCCATGTTTACCTGGATCTTTCGGGTTCATGTTCCAGAGGCGCCCAGGTTCATGTTCTGGATCGTTCGGGTTATGTATGTGCCCAAGTCACTCAGGTTCACGTTTTCCCCCCTGAATCGCTCAGGTCAGGTGTTTCCCTGAATCGCTCAGGTCAGGTGTTTCCCTGAATCGCTCAGGTCAGGTATTCTCCTGAATCGCTCAGGTTTGGGTTTCCCTAAATCGCTCAGGTTTTGTATTTCCTCTCTCTTTCAGGTTGCCGGTATTTCCAGGTCGTATGTTTTCCTGATTTCCCCAGGTTACGTATTCCCTGAATCACTCAGGTTCTGTATTTTCCTGTCTCTTTCAGGTCGGCGGTATTTCCAGGTCGTATGTTTTTCCTGATTCACCCAGGTTACGTATTCCCTGAATCGCTCAGGTCTTTTTGCCCATAGGCTGTTCGCATCTGCATGATTCTCTCAGCTCTTTTCCCGCAGGTGGTTCGCATTTGCCTGAAACACTCAGGTCTCTTCCCGCTGGTGGTACACATTTGCCTGAATCATTCGGGATCCGATACATTTGCCTGAGACGCTCTGGGTTTTCCAGCAGTATCCATTGGTTTCTGTTATCCGGTTCGGGTTCCGCATTTTTGAATCCCTGATTGCATTGGATCCGGGTCATCACGGGGGTTTGGACATGGTCATCCATTATCTCGACAACTATGGTTACATCAGGTATTGTACTCTGCTCCCACTCAAGCGGCATTCTTGTGTTCTTTGCTATCATGGTTTGCTCAATCTTACCTGGGCGGTCTGCACCCTGATTCCTGATCAGGGGACCTCAGGGCGTCCCCTCGGGCTGGGCTAGTTGCTCCAGCTTTTCGCCAGGCTTGAGGCATCAGGCCCCTCAGCGTTAGCGCGGCGGTCCGGGCACATAGGCAATCAGTGTCGGGCGGTTTCCGCTGGTTGTCTGTAGGCCTAGACGGTCTCCCTTTTGGCCAAACAGCAAGCCTCATTACAAGCGGCCATGTACCTCGGGTTCTATGGGTTCCTCAGACCCGGGGAGTTCACCTGCAGCGCCATCTCCCGGGCTACCCTGCTCAGGCGACATCCCGCCTGGCACTCCGACCACTTCATCCTGTCCATTCCGTCCTCCAAGACCAATCAAATCGGTCCTCCCATGGAGGTGGAGTCTTTACCCTACGGCCAACTGTTGGTGTCCTATCAAGGTGCTCCAGGAGCTCCTGGCCTCCCTCCATCTCCCGCTCAGACGACCCGTTGCTCCCGGTCAACGGTAAGCCCCTGTCTTCAACCCTGTTCATCTCCAACATCCGCACCCTGGCCGCAGGGTTGGGTTCCAACCCTAGCATGGTATCCGGGCACTCCTTTCGCGTGGGGGCCGCGTCCGCAGCTTCTAGTCACCAGGTACCGGCGCACATCATCCGCAAGATGGACCGTTGGAGGTTGTCCTGCTTCGCAAGGTACATTCCGAATCCACGGGCTGAGATATCCAGAGCCTTGTTCCTTGGCATTGTAGGCCTCAATGCTTCAATAAATATTCCATACCCTGCAACGTGCCAGTTCTCTTTTGCCCACTTATTCAGGCCTTACCTCGTCACTGGCGTCGGGCACACTCCAGCCAGTCAGGTCAGGACGGCACGTAGGCATGCCTATTCTGTTCCTCGCTCAGCTCCTCCCACAAGTATTGAAGGCTGCTTGCAGCCTGTAATTGTGGGAGGAGCGCACTTAGCGTATTTAAACCCCCTCCTACAAGCAGGAGGGCGGCCGGTTCTTGCCCCTCCCTCCCATCCCCTTCTTCTTACTCTCCTCTTGGGTGGCCCACTTATTCAGGCCTTACCTCGTCACTGGCGTCGGGCACACTCCAGCCAGTCAGGTCAGGACGGCACGTAGGCATGCCTATTCTGTTCCTCGCTCAGCTCCTCCCACAAATATATATATATAAAAATATAATAATACACATGATAAACTTAAAGGTTTCTGAATTTTACATTTTGATTTTGAAAATCAAAGTTTGTAATTTGAATAATTTGAATTTTTTTATATTTTTAAGGCACCTTGTAATACTGTCACCGGGATTTGATGTATAGAGCTGAGGACATGGGTTGCTAGATGGCCGCTAGCACATCCGCAATACCCAGTACCCATAGCTCTGTGTGCTTTTATTGTGTAAAAAAAAACAATTTGATACATATGCAAGTTACCCTGAGATGAGTCCTGTCCCTAAGATGAGTCCTGCGTGAAGGAGCCCAGCACTGCCCCGCATCCTCAGAATCTCCTACTTGCTCCCCAACGTCAGAAAGCTAGAGCGCTGTAATCTCGCGATGCGCGAGCGCAGTTCGTTCCCAGAGGCTGATGCCAGCACAGGGAAGGAACACTATGACGACACTGCACATGTGCTGATCCCATAGAAGTGAATGGGAGCATACTGCGCACACGCGTCCGACGGTACCATTCATTTCTATGGGGCCTACGGAAATAGCCAAGCCAGTGATCTGCTATTTTTGTTGTCCCCATAAAAAGGAATGGAGGGCAGTTGTGCATGCGCATCACGACCTCCGTTCATTTCAAAGCACCATTCTCATTGTAGATGCGGGTCCCAGCGGTGAGACCCGAAACTATGAGACAATGGTGACATATCATAGAGATATGCCTCCATTGTCTGAGATGGAAATACCCCTTTAACCAATGGCTGATTGTTTCCATAGGTGGGAACAATCAGCCATCGTGGGGATATATCTTAGAGATATTTGCCTCCAGTGTCATCTATTGGAATATCCATGTAACAAGAGTATGTGGTGTAACAGAGGTCACATAGTGGGTATCAATACCAATAAGTTGCATATTTGACTTTCTCTGGATAAAAAGCCTTTCACACATGTTGGTACACCTCATGACATAAAAAAAATCCAATATAGAACCAAAAATTTAGTTTTAATAAATAACTTTACTGTAAACATTATTAACATGTATTTTTAAATATAAACTTTAATTCTACAAGCTAATAAAGCATATTATTTAACAATTGTTATTTTTTAATTGCTTTACCAAAATTTTTATTTTCAAAAGAGATGTCTTTGAACCAAGTTCTCTTTTGGTGGCCTTTCAATTGGTGCAATATTTTTTGGTAAAGTAGGCATGGCTGATTGCCATGCTAAATCTATTTTTCCTTCAGCAAAGTCAAGAATTCTAGATAGTATTGGCTGTAGAAATTCTTGAGAACGAGGTTCTTACAGGATTTTCACCACCCAGGCTTTTCGCGCCTTACTGTACTTGAATCTGTATCTCTTCTGTGGCTCCTCACCCTCTGTGTCCAAAAATTATTTTAAAATAGCCTGGACTCTGCCCACATTTGAATTGTGGTCCAAAACAGCTAGCGTGGTTCTAGCAACCATGGCATCATAATAAAAATGTACCCTTTTTGGACGATACTTGAGTACACTTTAATGGAAAACCTCCAATTCACCGGTGTGGCAAAAAAACAAAGATGTTCAATGTCCTTCAGAAGTGACTGATTAATAATAATACTTTTTAGTTTTGCATATGCAGTGGAGTCGTCGGTATGCCACTTTGTATCCTGTATACCGGTTTCATGATGGCACCTTGAGTAATGATTCCCATTCATGAATATTTATTACTTGTAAAATGGACTTCCATCTGGCTATCAATTCAGCTGGGTCTGCATCACAGTTTGTTGAGCACCACCAAAGATGATTTTTAATTGATGGTATCCATGGTGACAGTGAGGCACAATGTTTTGTTTTTGAAGCAGATGCCATACATCGAATTGATGCCTGATACAGGGATATTCTTCTCTTATTAGTTTGCGTATGCCTACATGCCGATCTGTTGCCACTATTCGCACATTGATATTGCGAGGAATAACTTGGTCTATAGTTTCTTTGAAAGCTTTTTTCTCAAGGCTTACAGAATTAGCCGGTGGAATAATCTGTTGTACACTGAAATCCACTATCTTGCTAAGTTCTGTCTCCATCATTGTATAAATACAATATTTGGCAGAAAAACCAGGGCTGTCGGGTTGACCATCCCCTGCCAAGCATACCGGTCTCCTTCCCAGTGTGGATATTATTTCAGCACAATCTTTTTTCCACTCTTCACTTATCATAGGGAATATATACTTTGGCTGGTTCCGGTAATGTGTAGACTGTGATATCATGGACACATTGATCAGCTGAAAGAAATTTTTTATTTTCTTGAAATGGCTACCGCTTAGAACAATAGCACTGGACAATATAAGGTTGCCAGCCACAATTCGATTTAATCTCGGCTGGCTGGTCCACAGTTGTTCAATGTGTCCCCGTACACATTTGACATCCAAGTTTATTGCCGATCCTATCTCTCTGATCTTCATATGCGTAAGTTTAGAACCACAGGTTTTTCTGTATTGGCATAGTATCATAGAGACCAAACTTTAAAGGCAACTTTGAAAAACAATACATTTTTTATCTGCAACAGGGTCTTTTTGATCGCCACCGATAATATCCATTTGATCAGGATCTCTAGTTACTTCATCTAGTGGTTCGATCTCATCATCAAAGTCATCAATAAATGCATTTTTTTCAAAGGTGACATATTTGTGATTTGGATTCTTTTCCAATTTTTGGCTGCACTCAATGGGGTTGACGAAAAAATAGTTGGCGATCCGTCTATGGCTTCTGTGTCTTCATGCAGGGAATCATTATTGCTATTTTCTGATCAGTTTGAATGTTCAACATCTTCTTCAGAAGAGAGTTCACTGTGCCCATTATCCGAACTGTCTGTTTCATTCAAGTGTGCTTTCTCTGTTTCTGTTGCTGGTTTTTCAGTGATGGTAACTTTTCTTTTACAAAATTTTGAAGCAGGTGCCTTCCCAATTTTGACCTTGTCCACCAATAAACAGCATTGTGTTCCACGTTGACGATGCCTAATTTTTTTGGTCTGATTAGCAATATTTACTTTTTTAACAAAACTGGTATGTCCCTACCTACTTGCACCACTCGCCCTAGGTGACGGAGCGCAACTGGGCGACAGTCCCTAACGTACTAAGTTGAAGCAGAGAGAAAGAGACAGCAGGGAAGAGGACAGCCACTGAGAAGTAACAATAAGCGGACAAGAGGTAGAACAAAAACGGAAGGCGAGGCGGGTCAACTAGCCGAGGTCAGTCCAGGAGGTCACGTCAGAACAAGGGAAGAGGCAAAGACAAATCCGTAAACAAGCCGAGGTCAAAATCCGAGAGGTAGCGTCAAGGTACAGGGAGCAGGCAGAAGAGGTGTCAAGAGGCGGATCGAGGTTCAATTCCAGAGGTAGCTTAATAACAATAAAGTACACAGCCTATAGGATGAAAATCACAGGCAACCTGTAGCCAGCAGGCCGCCTGTATTTATAGTGGGGAGTGAGGGTCATGTGACGTGGCCAGCGTCATATGACCGACAGACAGACAATTCGAGTGACCAGCTCGGCGCTCAAGGCAGACCTAGGAGCAGGGAGCCTCCCAGCTAGCAAAGCCGCCCTGGGAACGAGGCCAAACACAGATCCAAAGCTAAGCAGCAGGTCTGCGGCTGATGGGAGACCGAGTGTGCCTTCGGCGCCCCGTTACAGTACCCCCCCTTTTACGAGGGGCCACCGGACCCAAGCATTGTGGACGAGGTTTATCAGGGTGTTCCCGGTGAAATTTATTAATTAACCTGGAAGCATGCATCCTAGACATAGGTATCCAGGACCTCTCCTCAGGTCCAAAACCTTTCCAGTGGACCAGGTATTGAAAGGAATTTCTAATCTTTCTGACATCTATTATTTTAGAAATAATGAATTCCTCCTGACCCTCAACCTCCACAGGTGGAGGAGGTTTTTCAACCGGAACCACTGGTGACACATATTTCTTAAGTAACGACTTATGGAACACATCATGTATACGGAGGGAGTCGGGTAGCTTAAGTCTAAAAGATACTGGGTTAATAAGCTCAATAATATTGTATGGTCCAATGAAACGCGGTAAGAATTTCTTAGAACATTGTTTCAAAGCCAGATTTTCAGTCGACAACCACACCTTATCGCGAGTACAAAATTTACCCCCTTGGAACGTCTCTTATTGGCATGTTTACACTGGGTTTCCTGGGCCTTTTTCCAGGTTTGATTGAACCTGTGCCCAGACTGTGCACAGTCTAGAGGTAAAAGAATCTGCCTGCGGGTTGAGTGAGGATACAGACGGATTAGAACTAAAGTGAGGATGTAAACCACTGTTACAAAAAAAAGGAGACACCCCCGTGGAAGAATTAACCCGATTGTTGATGGCGAATTCTGCCAACGGGGAGTATCTCACCCATAGGAGTTGATTATGCGATACATAGCACCTTAGAAAAAGCTCCACTGCCTGATTTAACCGTTCCGTCTGCCCATTAGTCTGTGGATGGAAAGCAGATGAAAAGGACAAAGAGATGTTGCATCTTCTACAAAAAGCCCTCCAAAAGCTAGAAACAAACTGAACGCCTCTATCAGAGACTATATTCTCAGGGACACCATGCAGACGTACCACATGTTCAATGAACAAGGATGCTAAGGTCTTTGCATCAGGGAGCTTACTTAAAGGAACGAAGTGCACCATCTTGCTAAACTGCGTACAATAGTCCTCCACAGGACGATTTTCCTGAGTGAGGGCCTTAAGGTTGGATTCTGCCACAGAGGCTCGGTCAGGTTTATCATAAAGAACCCCTAACGCCTGGAAAAAGAGGTCCACAGGGCTAAGACAAGGGGAATCTGGTGGTAAAGAAAAGGCCCATTCCTGGGGGTCCCCTTGAAGCAAGGAAATGATAATACCAACCCTCTGTGGGTCAGGGCCGGAGGAGTGGGGTAGTAGTCGAAAATAAATTTTACAGCTTTCCTTGAAAGCTAAAAAACTTCGGCGGTCACCCGAAAACCGATCGGGTAATTTAATGTGAGGTTCCACCTGAACGGTGGCGGGAGCAAGAATAGGGGGAGTTCGGACAGTCTCCTGAACTTGTAGTCTCTCCCCAAGTTCCTGTACCATTTGAGCAAGACCCTGCACATGTTCTGTGAGGCTCTGTATAGGGTCCATGCTGAATTTGGGCCTGTGATTCTGTCACGGGTAGAGTCACGGGAATCAAGATAGAGCGGAGGTGCACCCCCTGAGCTGCCACCCGGTCCCCTGTCCCTGCCTACTTGCACCACCAGCCCTAGGTGACGGAGCGCAACTGGGCGACAGTCCCTAACCTACTAAGTGCAAGCAAAGAGAAAGAGACAGCAGGGAAGAGGACAACCACTGAGAAGTAACAATAAGCGGAGAAGAGCAGGGCCGTCTTTACCGCGGAGAAAAAGGGGCAGCTGCCCCGGGCCCAGTTGCTCCTGGGGGGCCCAAGCAGCACTTGGTGACCGACAAGACTTTTTAGCCTTAGCTGCCGAATATTGTGGCAGGGCATGAGAGCTGTGCGCTGCGCACCCCAGCTGATGTAATATATTACTTACTGGTATATGTGGACAGCAGTGCTGTCACTGATGTAATATATTACTTATGTGGACAGCGGTGATGTCACGGATTTAATATATTACTTATAAGTGATATATTACATCAGTGACATCACCACTCTCCACATATAAGTAATATATTACATCAGTGACATCACCACTCTCCACATATAAGTACAAACCGGATTCCAAAAAAGTTGGGACACTAAACAAATTGTGAATAAAAACTGAATGCAATGATGTGGAGATGGCAAATGTCAATATTTTATTTGTAATAGAACGTAGATGACAGATCAAACGTTTAATCTGAGTAAATGTATCATTTTAAAGGAAAAATACGTTGATTCCAATTTTCACGGTGTCAACAAATCCCAAAAAAGTTGGGACAAGTAGCAATAAGAGGCTGGAAAAAGTAAATTTGAGCATAACGAAGAGCTGGAAGACCAATTAACACTAATTAGGTCAATTGGCAACATGATTGGGTATAAAAAGAGCTTCTCAGACTGGCAGTGTCTCTCAGAAGCCAAGATGGGTAGAGGATCACCAATTCCCACAATGTTGTGCAGAAAGATAGTGGAGCAATATCAGAAAGGTGTTACCCAGCGAAAAATTGCAAAGACTTTGCATCTATCATCATCAACTGTGCATAACATCATCCGAAGATTCCGAGAATCTGGAACAATCTCTGTGCTTAAGGGCCAAGGTCGTAAAACCATACTGAATGCCCGGGCCCTTAAATCTCCGGGCCCTTAAACGACACTGCACCACAAACAGGAATGCTACTGTAAAGGAAATCACAGAATGGGCTCAGGAATACTTCCAGAAACCATTGTCAGTGAACACAATCCACCGTGCCATCCGCCGTTGCCAGCTGAAACACTACAGTGCAAAGAAGAAGCCATTTCTAAGCAAGATCCACAAGCTCAGGCGTTTTCACTGGGCCAGGGATCATTTAAAATGGAGTGTGGCAAAATGGAAGACTGTTCTGTGGTCAGACGAGTCACGATTTGAAGTTCTTTTTGGAAATCTGGGACGCCATGTCATGCGGACCAAAGAGGACAAGGACAACCCAAGTTGTTATCAACGCTCAGTTCAGAAGCCTGCATCTCTGATGGTATGGGGTTGCATGAGTGCGTGTGGCATGGGCAGCTTGCATGTCTGGAAAGGCACCATCAATGCAGAAAAATATATTCAGGTTCTAGAACAACATATGCTCCCATCCAGACGTCATCTCTTTCAGGGAAGACCCTGCATTTTTCAACAAGATAATGCCAGACCACATTCTGCATCAATCACAACATCATGACTGTGTAGGAGAAGGATCCGGGTACTGAAATGGCCAGTCTGCAGTCCAGATCTTTCACCTATAGAGAACATTTGGCGCATCATAAAGAGGAAGGTGCAACAAAGAAGGCCCAAGACGATTGAACAGTTAGAGGCCTGTATTAGACAAGAATGGGAGAGCATTTCTATTTCTAAACTTGAGAAACTGGTCTCCTCGGTCCCCAGACGTCTGAGTGTTGTAAGATGAAGGGGAGATGCCACACAGTGGTGAAAATGGCCTTGTCCCAACTTTTTGGGGATTTGTTGACACCATGAAATTCTGATTCAACATATTTTTCCCTTTAAAATGGTACATTTTCTCAGTTTAAACTTTTGTTCTGTGATTTATGTTCTATTCTGAATAAAATATTAGAAGTTGGCACCTCCACATCATTGAATTCAGTTTTTATTTACGATTTGTATAGTGTCCCAACTTTTTTGGAATCCGGTTTGTAATATATTACATCAGTGACATCACCGCTGTCCACATAAGTAATATATTACATCAGTGACAGCACTGCTGTCCACATATACCGGTAAGTATAATATTACATCAGTGACATCCACGCTCTCCACATATATGTGGAGAGTGGTGATGTCACTGATGTAATATATCGCCTATATGTGGACAGCGGTGATGTCACTGATGTAATATAACATTATATGTGGAGAGCAGTGATGTCACTGATGTACTATATCATTATATGTGGAAAGTGGTCATGTCACTGATGCAATACAGCGCTCCAGATTGCGACCAAAATGGTCGCCAATGCGCCTTAAAATTTGCAGATGGCGACAAGACTTGTCATAGGCTACAGTCCTGAGGTCTATTTGGTAGTAAAATCCCAGCGCAGGCAGGCGTGATGATGTCATCACGCTCGCCTGTGCCAGGACGCGGTGAGGTGTGCGTGTCTGTGTTGCACCATCCCTCGCCGTACCAGCAGCTAGTGAGCGCCAGTGAAAGGACACAGGTGAGTATAAGATTTTCCAATCAATATTAAAGATGGCCCTGGACAAGAGGTAGAACAAAAACGGAAGGCGAGGCGGGTCAACTAGCCGAGGTCAGTCCAGGAGGTCACATCAGAACAAGGGAAGAGGCAAAGACAAATCCGTAAACAAGCCGAGGTCAAAATCTGTCACCGCCAGCTCTGTGAGAAGGTCTGGCAGACGTTCTTCTCTACCTGTTGTATGATGTTCTTTGTTTTGGTTTCACTTTCTCATCTCCTTTTATTCTCCCAGCTGTCACCTATTTGCACTGATTGTCTCCCTTTATATTCCCTCCCATACTGCCTCACTTTGCGGTTTATACTTCTTCCTGGATTATGTTCACTGCTGGAGGCTGCTTCCCCTGATTCCTCAGATAAGTCTGTTTCCTTTATTTGTGTTTCTTGCTGGCTTGATTGTAGGTGACCCTGACTCTGTCCGTATTAAGTGCAGGGAGCCGGTCGTCGTGTCCCCTCACTATTATAGGGTTTTCAGGTGTCAGATAGTATAAGGTGCGTGGACATGCAATCGTCTACCATAAAGATCTTTGCATGGGCATAGCAGTCAGGGAGAGCTCTAGGGGTTTATAGGGCTCACCCATTTGCTCCTTAGTTTGGGATCAAGCCAGTCGGATTTTTATTTATAAGTTCCAGCTTTCTGCAACACCATCCGTGACAAAATCCGAGAGGTAGAGTCAAGGTACAGGGAGCAGGCAGAAGAGGTGTCAAGAGGCGGATCGAGGTTCAATTGCAAAGGTAGCTTAATAACAAAAAAGAACACAGCCTATAGGACGAAAATCACAGGCAACCTGTAGATAGCAGGCCAGCGTCACATGACCAACAGACAGACAAGTCGAGCACCGAGTGATCAGCTCGGCGCTCAAGGCAGACCTAGGAGCAGGGAGCCTCCCAGCTAGCAAAGCCTCCCTGGGAACGAGGCCAAACACAGATCCTCGCTCCCGAAGCTAAGCAGCAGGTCTGCGGCTGACGGGAGACTGAGTGCGCCTTCGGCGCCCAGTTACATTGTCCTCCTTTGATGGCTGACTCGGAGTATCAATTTGAACATCCCTATCTGTTACGGTAGCAGTCAATGGAAGGTGTAGTTGGATCGTGCTTCCAAGCAAATTAATTTCCCCAGTAAAAATTACGTTGTCAGTTGAAATAACAGCATCAGACCGAACTTGTATAGTAGGCATAGTTGCAACCTTTCTTTTCTTAGGTCTCCTTCTCACAGACGCCGTAGTCTGTAACGTGGGCATTCTTACAGCTGCAGCTTAATTTTCTCCACTCAATGTCTCTTCTGAAATATGTGCAGAAGGGGTAGCAGGTCGCGAGTCAGAACTCAGGAATGATTCCGAGGTTGATTGGCTTTCTTCCGCTGTCCCTTCATTTTTATCTGACGAATCCTTAGTACTGTCAAGTTTTGTTGGAAAAATGGTGGGAATGGTGTCTGGACGTAATTTTTTGCGTAAGCCACCTTCTTCGTAAGAAAAAAATTCGAAGTGCTCAGAGCACAATTGGTAATTGTCATGTGTTTTTTTGGGAATCCATTATTTTTTCAACCCATTCTTCTACATTGGGAAAATGATCGGAAGCCTGCTCTATAAATTTTTGGACAATTACCCAATCTTTTGGAAAAACATGCAATATAATATTTTTGCATTTGTCCCACCAGGTGTGTGTACTACCATTTATTATGCACGAGGGCATGGTTGCATTTCCCAAATTAGTTATCTATAACGGAAAAAGAAACAAACAAATAAATTTGAGTCTGTCTCGGTCACATATACATCCATAATAGTCAGTGCCTGTCACATAAACATCCATAATACTTAGTGTCTGTCATATATACATCTATAATAGTTAGTGTCTGTCAAATAGACATCCATAATAGTGTCTGTCACATATACATCTGTAATAGTCAGTGTCTGTCACATATACATCTATAATAGTCAGTGCCTGTCACATATACATCTATAATAGTGTCTGTCACATATACATCCATAATAGTTAGTGTCTGTCACATGTGCCTCCATCAGCCCCCCAATATGCCTCCATCAGCCCCCCCTATGCCTCCATCAGCCCCTCCATATGCCTCCATCAGCCCCCAATATGCCTCCATCAGCCACAAATATGCCTCCATAAGCCCCCCATGTGCCTCCATCAGCCCCGTAAGTGCATTCATCAGCCCCCCATATGCCTCCATCAGCCCCCATGTGCCTGCATCAGCCCCCCAAGTGCCTCCTTCAGACCCCATATGCCTACATCAGCCCCCATATGCCTACATCAGCCCCCCCAATTGCCTCCATCAGCCCCCCATATGCCTCCATAAGCCCCCATATGCCTCCATAAGACCCCCAAGTGCCTCCATCAGCCCCCCATGTGCTTCCATCAGCCCTAAGTGCCTTCATCAGCCCCCCAAATGCCTCCATCAGCCACCAATATGCCTCCATCAGCCACCAATATGCCTTCATCAGCGCCCAGTGCATCCATAAGCACCCAATATGCCTCCATCATCCCCCCAGTGCCTGCATCAGCCCCCAGTGCCTCTATCAGCCCCCCATATGCCTCCATCAGCCCCCATATGTCTCCATCAGCCCCCCAAGTGCCTACATCAGCCCCCATATGCCTCCATCAACCCCCCCCCCATATGCTCCATCAGCCCCCAGTGCCCCTATTAGACCCCAAGTGCCTCCATAAGCCCCCCAAGTGCCTCCATCAGCCCCCATATGCCTCCATCAGCCCTTATATGCCTCCATCGGCCCACATATGCCTTCATCAGCCCCCCAAGTGCCTCCATCAGCCCCCCAAGTGCCTCCATCAGCCCCCATGTGCCTCCATCAGCCCCCCATATGCCTCCATCAGCCCCCATCTGCCTGCATCAGTCCCAAAAGTGCCTCCATCCTCCCCCAATATGCCTCCATCCTCCCCCCATATGCCTCCATCAGCCCCCCATATTCCTCCATAAGCCCCCAATATGCCTCCATAAGCCACCAATATGCCTCCATCAGCCCCCAGTGCGTCCATCAGCCCCCAATATGCCTCCATCATCCCCCCAGTGCCTCCATCAGCCCCCCATATGCCTCCATCAGCCCCCATATGTCTCTATCAGCCCCCATATGTCTCCATCAGCCCCCATATGTCTCCATCAGCCCCCATATGCCTCCATCAGCCCCCCAAGTGCCTCCTTCAGACCCCATATGCCTACATCAGCCCCCCCAATTGCCTCCATCAGCCCCCCATATGCCTCCATAAGCCCCCATATGCCTCCATAAGACCCCCAAGTGCCTCCATCAGCCCCCCATGTGCTTCCATCAGCCCTAAGTGCCTTCATCAGCCCCCCAAATGCCTCCATCAGCCACCAATATGCCTCCATCAGCCACCAATATGCCTTCATCAGCGCCCAGTGCATCCATAAGCACCCAATATGCCTCTATCATCCCCCCAGTGCCTGCATCAGCCCCCAGTGCCTCTATCAGCCCCCCATATGCCTCCATCAGCCCCCATATGTCTCCATCAGCCCCCCAAGTGCCTGCATCAGCCCCCATATGCCTCCATCCACCCCCCCATATGCTCCATCAGCCCCAGTGCCCCTATTAGACCCCAAGTACCTCCATAAGCCCCCCAAGTGCCTCCATCAGCCCCCATATGCCTCCATCAGCCCTTATATGCCTCCATCGGCCCACATATGCCTTCATCAGCCCCCCAAGTGCCTCCAACAGCCCCCCATATGCCTCCATCAGCCCCCATCTGCCTGCATCAGTCCCAAAAGTGCCTCCATCCTCCCCCAATATGCCTCCATCCTCTCCCCATATGCCTCCATCAGCCCCCCATATTCCTCCATAAGCCCCCAATATGCCTCCATAAGCCCCCAATATGCCTCCATCAGCCACCAATATGCCTCCATCAGCCACCAATATGCCTCCATCAGCCCCCAGTGCGTCCATCAGCCCCCAATATGCCTCCATCATCCCCCCAGTGCCTCCATCAGCCCCCATATGTCTCTATCAGCCCCCATATGTCTCCATCAGCCCCCATATGTCTCCATCAGCCCCCAAGTGCCTCCATCAGCCCCCCAAAAGCCTCCATCAGCCCCACATATGCCTACATCAGCCCCCCAAGTGCCTCCATCAGCCCCCAAGTGCCTCCATCAGCCCCCATGTGCTTCCATCAGCCCCCCATATACCTCCATCAGCCCCCATATGCCTCCATCAGCCCCCCATATGCCTCCATCAGCCCCCCAAGTGCCTCCATCAGCCCCACATATGCCTCCATCAGCCCCATATGCTTCCATAAGCCTCCAAGTGCCTCCATCAACCCTCCAAGTGCCTCCATCAGCCCCCCAAGTGTCTCCATCAGCCCCCATATGCTTCCATCAGCCCCCATAGGCTTCTATCAGCCCCCATATGCCTCCATTACCCCCATATGCCTCCATGAGCCCCCTATGTGCCTCCGTCAACCCCCCAAGTGCCTCCATCAGCCCCCAGTGCCTCCATCAGCCCCCAGTGCCTCCATCAGCCCCCAGTGCCTCCAGCAGCACCCCAAGTGCCTCCATCAGCCCCCAGTGCCTCCAGCAGCACCCCAAGTGCCTCCATCAGCCCCCAAGTGCCTCCATCAGCCCCCAAGTGCCTCCATCAGCCCCCAAGTGCCTCCATCAGCACCCAAGTGTCTCCATCAGCCCCAAAGTGCCTCCATCAGCCCCCATATGCCTCCCTAAGCCCCCATATGCCTCCATCAGCCCCCCAAGTGCCTCCATCAGCCCCCAAGTGCCTCCATCAGCCCCCCCCCAAGTGCCTCCATCAGCCCCCATATGCCTCCATCAGCCCCCCCAAGTGCCTCCATCAGCCTTCCATGTGCTTCCATCAGCCATAAGTGCCTCCATCAGTCCCCCATATGCCTCCATCAGCCACCAATATGCCTCCATCAGCTTCTCCATCAGCCCCCAGTGCATCCATAAGCCCCCAATATGCCTCCATCACCCCCCCCCCCAGTGCCTTCATCAGGCCCCAGTGCCTTCAAAAGCCCTCCATATGCCTCAATCAGCCCCCATGTGCCTCCATCAGCTCCCATATGCCTCCATAAGCCCCCCAAGTGCCTCCATCAGCCCCCCCATGTGCCTCCATCAGCCCCTCCAGTGCCTCCATCAGCCCCCCATATGCCTCAACCAGCCCCCATATGTCTCCATCAGCCCCCATGTGCCTCCATCAGCCCCCCATATGCCTCCATCAGCCCCCCATATGCCTCCATCAGCCCCACATATGCCTCCATCAGCCCCCATATGCCTCCATCAGCCCCCATATGCCTCCATCAGCTCCCCAAGTGCCTCCATCAGTCCCCCCATATGCCTCCATCAGCCCCCCATATGCCTCCATCCGCCACCCCAGCGCCTCTATCAGCCCACCATATGCTTCCATCGGCAATCCGAGTGCATATGGCAGCAGGCACTTACCGAACTTCTTTGTACTCCCGATCACGTCCACTCTCCTGCACGCTACGATCCTCTCTCCCCAGCTCTGTATCAGAAGTGGCGTGAATGAAGAACTGTGCATGCGCGGCAGGCAGCGTGCGCGCTTATGAGAAAAAGACCGGCCGCCTGGGTGAAAATAAGGTCCTGTCTGTGCAAGCGCGGCCCATAGATGCGGGCTGAGGAGAAGGCCGTATCTATGCGAAACACAAGGTAAACTAAGGGAATTATGAATGCGATTATTTGAACATGGGTGCATTTTTAGTAATAACATCAAATTTGAAAAATGATGGATGGCATTCATTTTATCAAATGAAATATGATCTTGAAGATGGGAATACCCCTTTAAAGTATATTAAATCTGGCAATAAAATTATAAAAAAGATCAAAATAAAATACTGTACATCCAAATAACACATAATATAAAAAAATAATAAGAAGTCACAAAAGCCTCATTGATGTTATCTCAAATATAAATTCTGTTTCAATATAAAATAATGTATAAAATAGTACTGTTGATGCTAATAATATTCCCAGATAGCGGACTTCGTAGGTTGTTCGCCTTCTGTGCATATTGCACTGTCCTGTTACATAGGAGAGATAAACTCTACAAGCCTATAAATAGAGACGCTTATTACACTGGCCAATAATTATTTAAAATGCTGCATGTACTGACTCTCCTGGGACAACAAAACTTGTCTCTCCTGCTGATCGGCATCCGCCAAGCTCTAGCACATCTGCACAACTAGCAGGCACCTATAGGTAATGTCTTGTTTTCCTGTCAGCTGAACTCCCTGATGTTAAGAGACATCTGTAATGAAGAGCAGGAAGCATTCCTGGGGTCCACTTAAAATGAAAGAGTCAAAAGAGACTTTTCTTTTCCAAACAGCAGATGGCCAGAGACTATGGTTAGGTGCTAAAGGCGTTTGGAGGTGGGGTTGTCTCTAACCCTTTCCACAGTAGCACAGATCAATGTTAAAATGTTCTGTCCCTTCACTGGTCCCAGTGGCAACAATATAGCTGGGTTCAGAACCATGCACTGTTTGATGGTTATGCTTGATAACGTTCACAGTACTACTTGTACTTTGCCAGCTTAGAAATGTTTGGTTCTGGCCTGCATGAGTATTTCCTGGACGGTATGTGGAACTTGAATTCATCAGGTGGTCCAAGACTTTATCCTTTAGTGTGGGTGCTGCTGCTACAGCCGTCCCTCACAAAATAGAACACTTAATTATTGGGTCCAAATGTAATGAGTTGTAATCTGATGGTCTGTTCTTGTTTCCATGGAGCTGAGTTAATATCCCATCTTTGATATACACCAACCGTGTGGCAAAACAGGTAAAAAGGTTTATTGTAGTCAGGTAAACCCAAGGCTGGGACTGAAAGTATGTCCTTCTTAAGGCTATGAGATTACCGATAATACCTAAAAATATTACTATACATATAAGGGGTCTAGCTTAAGTAGACTATCAATTTATAACAAAATGCTAATAACCATATAAAGTAGGAAATACATAATAAGTAAAAATGGCATTTATTGAATAATACATAAAATTAACAATGCATCACATGAAATATTTAAGGCCAGATGGAATAAAGACCCCCAAAAAACTGCTACAGGATAAGAACCTATATAGGGTAAATGAACTAGGCCAGTATATTTGTACAGGTATAACTTATCAAATATGTCAGTGAATATCCCAACTAGTAAAGGTCCAATAGTAACATAGGAGGCCAATTGTAACTCAAGCAGTTACCAATTATGTATAATAGGCAAATAACCGCAAGGAATCTGTCTTAAGTTTAATACATTTGGAGTAAGATGTCATTGGTGAATGACAATAATCTATACTGTTATATAGCCATATATATACACAGTCCGGATAGGTTGGTAGTCAGTAACCAACGCACATATAGTAATGCAATGTAAACATACTACTCATAGTTAAAAAAATACAATATGGCTGCACAAGTAAATAAACTAGCCCACAAAAAGACATAAAGAATAATAAATATGTTTGTATACCCATGATCTACCCTGTATAGCAGAACCCATTTTGCCACAAGATTGGCTTTGTCAGTCAGTAAATGTAAATTTACGAGGCAGTAAATGTAAAACAAATGGGGTAATATATAGGCCACTAAAAAGACATGATGGCGCATACCTGTGATGATGCAGCCAGACCCAACGGTGAATTTCGCGTCACATAGTCACGTGGGAATGCGCAGCGCGCCGCAACCAGCCATGCACCTTGTGTCCCACGTGACAAGCAGTCACGTGAGAGCTATGGGTCTCCGCAGCACATATATTGCGCACTAGCCCAGATGTAATATATCTACTGATATTAAATAACAAGGGAAGTGGAAGAATCAATCTGATGTACAACATAACACAGGGAAAGAAAAAAAGAAAATATATGTATATAGAGCACATTAAGAAGCAACACATGGTAAATATATTGACCATCGCCAAATATGTGTGTACATTAAAAAGTGCAATAAAAGATGACAAGTGCAGTAAATAAATAATAAAAAATGTATACCATTCATAAAATATACACTGCTCAAAAAAATAAAGGGAACACAAAAATAACACATCCTAGATCTGAATTAATTAAATATTCTTCTGAAATACTTTGTTCTTTACATAGTTGAATGTGCTGACAACAAAATCACACAAAAATAAAAAAATGGAAATCAAATTTTTCAACCCATGGAGGTCTGGATTTGGAGTCACACTCAAAATTAAAGTGGAAAAACACACTACAGGCTGATCCAACTTTGATGTAATGTCCTTAAAACAAGTCAAAATGAGGCTCAGTAGTGTGTGTGGACTCCACGTGCCTGTATGACCTCCCTACAACGCCTGTGCATGCTCCTGATGAGGTGGCGGACGGTCTCCTGAGGGATCTTCTCCCAGACCTGGACTAAAGCATCTGCCAACTCCTGGACAGTCTGTGGTGCAACGTGACGTTGGTGGATAGAGCGAGACGTGATGTCCCAGATGTACTCAATTGGATTCAGGTCTGGGGAACGGGCGGGCCAGTCCATAGCATCAATGCCTTCGTCTTGCAGGAACTGCTGACATACTCCAGCCACATGAGGTCTAGCATTGTCTTGCATTAGGAGGAACCCAGGGCCAACCGCACCAGCATATGGTCTCACAAGGGGTCTGAGGATCTCATCTCGGTACCTAATGGCAGTCAGGCTACCACTGGCGAGCACATGGAGGGCTGTGCGGCCCTCCAAAGAAATGCCACCCCACACCATTACTGACCCAATGCCAAAAAAAAAAAAAAAAAAAAAAAAAAAAAAAAAAAAAAAAAAAAAAAAAAAAAAAAAAAAAAAAAAAAAAAAAAAAAAAAAAAAAAAAAAAAAAAAAAAAAAAAAAAAAAAAAAAAAAAAAAAAAAAAAAAAAAAAAAAAAAAAAAAAAAAAAAAAAAAAAAAAAAAAAAAAAAAAAAAAAAAAAAAAAAAAAAAAAAAAAAAAAAAAAAAAAAAAAAAAAAAAAAAAAAAAAAAAAAAAAAAAAAAAAAAAAAAAAAAAAAAAAAAAAAAAAAAAAAAAAAAAAAAAAAAAAAAAAAAAAAAAAAAAAAAAAAAAAAAAAAAAAAAAAAAAAAAAAAAAAAAAAAAAAAAAAAAAAAAAAAAAAAAAAAAAAAAAAAAAAAAAAAAAAAAAAAAAAAAAAAAAAAAAAAAAAAAAAAAAAAAAAAAAAAAAAAAAAAAAAAAAAAAAAAAAAAAAAAAAAAAAAAAAAAAAAAAAAAAAAAAAAAAAAAAAAAAAAAAAAAAAAAAAAAAAAAAAAAAAAAAAAAAAAAAAAAAAAAAAAAAAAAAAAAAAAAAAAAAAAAAAAAAAAAAAAAAAAAAAAAAAAAAAAAAAAAAAAAAAAAAAAAAAAAAAAAAAAAAAAAAAAAAAAAAAAAAAAAAAAAAAAAAAAAAAAAAAAAAAAAAAAAAAAAAAAAAAAAAAAAAAAAAAAAAAAAAAAAAAACAAAAAAAAAAAAAAAAAAAAAAAAAAAAAAAAAAAAAAAAAAAAAAAAAAAAAAAAAAAAAAAAAAAAAAAAAAAAAAAAAAAAAAAAAAAAAAAAAAAAAAAAAAAAAAAAAAAAAAAAAAAAAAAAAAAAAAAAAAAAAAAAAAAAAAAAAAAAAAAAAAAAAAAAAAAAAAAAAAAAAAAAAAAAAAAAAAAAAAAAAAAAAAAAAAAAAAAAAAAAAAAAAAAAAAAAAAAAAAAAAAAAAAAAAAAAAAAAAAAAAAAAAAAAAAAAAAAAAAAAAAAAAAAAAAAAAAAAAAAAACTGGTAATGCTGGAGGATGTTGCAGGCAGCAGAACGTTCTCCACGGCGTCTCCAGACTCTGTCACATCTGTCACATGTTCTCAGTGTGAACCTGCTTTTATCTGTGAAGAGCACAGGGCGCCAGTGGCGAATTTGCCAATCTTGGTGTTCTCTGGCAAATGCCAAACGTCCTGCACGGTGTTGGGCTGTAAGCACAACCCCCACCTGTGGACGTCGGGCCCTCATATCACCCTCATGGAGTCTGTTTCTGACCGTTTGAGCAGACACATGCACATTTGTGGCCTGCTGGAGGTCATTTTGCAGGGCTCTGGCAGTGCTCCTCCTGTTCCTCCTTGCACAAAGGCAGAGGTAGCGGTCCTGCTGCTGGGTTGTTGCCCTCCTACGGCCTCCTCCACATCTCCTGATGTACTGGCCTGTCTCCTGGTAGCGCCTCCATGCTCTGGACACTACGCTGACAGACACAGCAAACCTTCTTGCCACAGCTCGCATTGATGTGCCATCCTGGATAAGCTGCACTACCTGAGCCACTTGTGTGGGTTGTAGACTCCGTCTCATGCTACCACTAGAGTGAAAGCACCGCCAGCATTCAAAAGTGACCAAAACATCAGCCAGGAAGCATAGGAACTGAGAAGTGGTTCGTTGTTCACCTCCTGCAGAACCACTCCTTTATTGGGGGTGTCTTGCTAATTGCCTATAATTTCCACCTGTTGTCTATCCCATTTGCACAACAGCATGTGAAATTGATTGTCACTCAGTGTTGCTTCCTAAGTGGACAGTTTGATTTCACAGAAGTGTGATTGACTTGGAGTTACATTGTGTTGTTTAAGTGTTCCCTTTATTTTTTTGAGCAATGTATAATATATATTCAATAAAAGATGACAAGTGCAGTAAATAAATAAAAAAAAATGTATACCATTCATAAAATATATAATATATATTCTGAAGTGTATAATGCCATAATTTCATTGTATTAAATAAAAAGAAAATAACAATGATAATTGATATAGACAATGTGAAAATAAATGCAATTGTGAAACAACAATAAATTATTGTTTACTAGCAATAGTGCTTGAGAGTGCTCTAGTTGATGGAACAGCCAATAAAAGTTATCCATGATGTCGCCCTACATGTTTTCATCCAAAATCTTCCGTGGATGGATATCCATCCCCTGGAAATAGATCAGCATAAGATATGTCAATAAAGACTAAAAAGAATGATAAACAATAGACAAAAAATAAAAATAAATTACCCCAAGAGAATTAAGAGCGTAAAATTTACAAAAAGTAACTGACAGATTCATTCAGCCCTAATGGCATAACTGTTTTGAATATCGTGATCCATTTAGTCTCCTTTTGTAGGAGCAATTTCTTAATATCTCCCCCTCTACATCCCAAAATGACTTTGTCTATTCCCCGAACACATAAGCCTTTCGGATTACACTTGTGTTACATAGTTACATATGGTAAATACGGTTGAAAAAAATACATAAGTCCATCAAGTTCAACCAAGGGATAGGTGGGGACGCAAATCCCAGAAGGAAGCGAGACTAAGATTTCTACACATTTTCATAAGCATTAATGTTGTTTACTTTTAAGAATTCATCTAAACCCTTTTTAAAACTGTCCACTGTTCCTGCTGTGACCACGTCCTGAGGAAGTCTGTTCCACAGATTCATTCTTCTTACAGTAAAGAATCTTTGACGCTTCTGGAGACTGAACTTTTTCTTCTCCAGTTGCAGGCAGTGCCGCCTTGTCTTTTGAGGGCATTTTGCATGGAACAGTTTTTCACCGTATTTTTTGTATGGCCTATTTATATATTTGTATAGGTTAATCATGTCCCCCCTTAGACGTCTCTTCTCAAGACTAAATAAATTAAATTCTTTTAATCTTTTTTCATAACTAAGACCCTCCATGCACCTTATCAGTTTAGTCCCTCTCCTCTGTACTTTTTCCAGCTGCACAGCATCCTTTTTATGGACTGGTGCCCAGAACTGAACTGCATATTTCAGATGAGGCCGCACCAATGCTTTGTAAAGTGGTAGTATTACATCCCTGCCCCGCGAGTCCATGCCTTGTTTAATGCATAAAATGAGGAAAAGAGTATATAGTACAGTGGCTGAAACCTCCTATACCACCTGGATACACAACCCTTGCGGCCTACCCTTGGTCGCAGTGAAGAGAATAAATAGATAGATAGTCAGGGGGCACTCGATTCTCTGGAGCAAATGGATATTCGATGTAATATTAGAGTTGTAATATAATGAATTTATTCGATCAATAATATACAGTACAGACCAAAAGTTTGGACACACCTTCTCATTCAAAGAGTTTTCTTTATTTTCATGACTATGAAGGCATTAAAAGTATGAATTAACACATGTGGAATTATATACATAACAAACAAGTGTGAAACAACTGAAAATATGTCATATTCTAGGTTCTTCAAAGTAGCCACCTTTTACTTTGACTGTTGGAAGACCATTTCAGGGGACTACCTCTTGAAGCTCATCAAGAGAATGCCAAGAGTGTGCAAAGCAGTAATCAAAGCAAAAGGTGGCTACTTTGAAGAACCTAGAATATGACATATTTTCAGTTGTTTCACACTTGTTTCTTATGTATATAATTCCACATGTGTTAATTCATAGTTTTGATGCCTTCAGTGTGAATCTACAATTTTCATAGTCATGAAAATAAAGAAAACTCTTTGAATGAGAAGGTGTGTCCAAACTTTTGATCTGTACTGTATATATTTAAAAATTACAATTTCATCCACATTAAATCACAAATCACAATTTATAAAAGGCGCCAATACAATATCATACATAATCTAATCAACATAAATAAAATTCTAAATGGGACACTAGGTAAAACACTGATGAATAAAAAAAATATATATGCATACAATCTTGTGTTATGACAACTGTTCAGAGAACTCCTAATAATGTCACTGGCTTGCAAGTCGAGGATTATTATTGCTGTCCTCACACTTTAGCCATAATGGACCAGTATGTTTTAGTCCTGAATACCGTAAAGTGATTGCAAGTCCACAAGGGGTTAATGGTGCAGTCTATACAACAAGGGTTAGCAGCACTATATAGTTGCAAAGTGTCAGTATATACCCCCTATGGTTGTAAATGAGTACCCAAGTTGGTGTGGTATTCCGTCACTTATAATTCGGACCAACGATCTAATCAAGGCATCCAAGAGGTGAATGAATACATATATTCGGTACGTATGTTCAATACGTTATACATATATTCAGTACATCGATTTGGTACGTTACCCTTTCAAACGCCACATACGATAATTTGATCCTCCTAGACAGGATTCTATCTTCATGCGGTCAGGACGCCAGCTTGGTATATAGGACCTTCCTATTGGGTCACGTGTCCTCTGGTCAGGTGATCAACTTTATTCACGTGATCCAATGTGGGGCGGAGTTTGCAGATGGTATCGAAGGCTATAGCAGCTTGTGGCAGCTTATAGCAACTTGCAGTTCTTGCAATAATAAGGCGCGCGCCTGTTTGTTCGTCACTCCGCTGAAATAGGTAAATCCTTAGAAGTATTTTTAAAGTCTTTTTTTCTCAAAGGGCCATACAATATGTCGGCTTCCCTGGGTCCCGTAGCTGCTTAACACCAAATGCGTTTCGGGGTCTGAACTTGCCCCTTCCTCAGTGGTTGAGCAGCATACTGAAAAGGTTCTCCTTATATAGGGGGGATCTTGTTTTAATAGGGCGGTGTCTCAATTTGTCACGAGGGTATCGAGAACCACGCCTGACTCCGTTATACCCGGGGTCAGGAAGTCGCAGCGGTTGGCTGCACGTTCTATTTAAGATAGGGCTGTTTTCCTTATGGTAGCTTTCTGGGTTTGCTTAGCAAACCCTTTTGGCTCACTCAGGGATCCGTAGCTCCTTCTCCTCAGCTGTTCCTTGTTCAGGACTCCCAGACCTACTTATATTCCTCTCTCACACTTCTCTGGTTGCCAGAGATAGAGCTTCCTGCCTGGACATCTATTCTGACCTTCTGGAGCTGTGTTGCTGCGTTCGCTGGTAGTTGGTCCAGAACGCTACCCTCCGGATCCCTGTTGGACCTTTTTGGTTTATTGTGGTCGCCCACCTGGGTGTATGTGTTTGTCTGTTTTGTCTGTCCTCTCCCTGGTGTTTCCCTCTTAGTGATAGTGGTGTGGACTAGCGATCCCACCGGCCTGTTCACTATCCAGGGCTCATATTAGGGAAAGCCAGGGTTTAGGCACGTGATCGCCGCACGGGTGAGGAACCCGTCTAGGGACGTCAGGGCAGTCAGGTGCCAGCCGCAAGGTGAGTTAGGGGTCACCACCTTTCCCTCTCCCTTGGGCAGGGCTTTCCCTGTTTTCCTCCCTGTGCGTGACGTCGGTCATTACATTATCTCTGGCCCTTATTTTGTGTAGGTAAAAAAAAAAAAAAAAAAAAAAAATTTTACCTACTTAGAATCCAGTATGGATCAAATTGCTGCTCTGTCCAAACAATTTCATGGCCTGTCTTTGGAGGTGGTAGGATTGAAGGCGTCGGTCCTCCAGCAACAGCAGCAATTACAACTGACTGCAAGCCCAGCGGTTGCTACTGGTAACCAGGTTGTTGCGGAACCCAAGGTCCCTCTCCCTGACAGATTTTCTGGGGGAAGGGACAAGTTTTTGACATTCCGTGAGGCCTGTAAGTTATATTTTAAACTGCGCCCTTACTCCTCTGGCAATGAAGATCAGCGGGTGGGGGTTGTTATTTCCCTGCTGCAGGGGGATCCGCAGTCCTGGGCGTTCTCTTTACTTACTGATTCCCAGGCTCTTCGGTCAGTGGATGAGTTTTTCGGGGCCTTGGGTCTCATATATGATGACCCTGACCGAGTCGCCCTGGCTGAATCAAGATTACGGAGACTCTTACAAGGAGAGCGGCCAGTAGAGGAGTATTGCTCTGAATTCCGTAGGTGGGCTACGGATACCCAATGGAACGACCCGGCTCTCAGGAGTCAGTTCTGCTCTGGGTTATCCGAAAGGGTTAAGGATGCGCTTGCATTATATGAGACCCCCTTTTCCCTTGATGCGGTTATGTCCCTTTCTATCCGAATAGATAGACGCCTTAGGGACAGGTTGAAAAAACCGGAGCAATTGGTAACCCCTCCCAAGCAGCAGTTAGTCTGTACGGACTTAGACGAGCCTATGCAGCTAGGAGGAACTACTCGTCAGGTCCGTCCTCCTGAGGCTCGCCGTAGGCGTGGGGTTTGTTTTTTTTTGTGGGGAGAGGGGTCATTTCATTAAGGTCTGTCCTTCTTTCCTCAGAAACAAAAGACCGTCGGAAAAACTACTAACCCCAGGCTGTGTGGAGGATGTCAGCCGGGGGGTATACGTTTCCTCCATACGTACATCGCAATTTGTGTTGCCAGCGGTTATTATTTTTGGTGATAAGACGGAGACTATTTCTTTCTTTCTAGACAGTGGAGCAGGGGTAAATTTGATAGATGCCCATTTTGCCCGCACTTTGGGTTTGTCTCTCTGTACTTTACAGAGACCCATTCCCATATTCGCTATTGATTCTGCTCCCCTGTCTCAGAGAAACCTCACGCACATTGTTCATAATTTACACCTTCGGGTAGGGGACCACCATAACGAGATGCTTTCAGGTTATGTTCTGGAGGGGCTTCCCACTCCGGTAGTGCTGGGTCTTCCCTGGTTGGTAGCGCACAATCCAGTGGTGGATTGGCAGGCCAGGGAGATATTGGAGTGGAGTGAGCAGTGCAGAGAAAATTGCTTAAATAGCAATTGCTTAGTCGCCTCCATAACTACCCTACCTACATTTATTTCGGACTTTGAGGATGTTTTTTCTGAAAAGGGTTGTCAGAAGTTACCACCTCATCGTCCTTATGATTGCCCGGTTAACCTTATTCCCGGCGCAAAATTACCCAAGACCAGGTTATATAATCTTTCGGGTCCAGAGAGACAAGCCATGAAAGATTATATCTCCGAGAGTTTGGCTAAGGGACACATCAGACCCTCTTCTTCACCCGTGGCTGCAGGGTTTTTCTTCGTTAAAAAGAAAGATGGGGGCCTGCGTCCTTGCTTAGATTTTCGCGAATTAAATCAGATAACCATCCGAGACCCATACCCTCTTCCTCTCATTCCTGACCTGTTTAATCAGATTGCGGGTGCTAGGTGGTTCTCCAAACTTGATCTTAGGGGTGCCTACAATCTGATTCGTATTAAGGAGGGGGATGAGTGGAAGACAGCGTTTAACACCCCTGAGGGGCATTATGAAAATCTAGTTATGCCTTTCGGTCTGACCAATGCTCCTGCCGTCTTTCAACATTTCGTTAATGACATTTTTAGTCATCTAATCGGCAGGTTTGTGGTAATATACCTAGATGATATTTTAATTTATTCGTCTGATCTGAAAACACATGAGGTGCATGTCAGACAAGTACTGCAGGTCCTACGGACGAATGAATTATATGCTAAAATTGAAAAATGTGTCTTCGCCGTTCAGGAGATACAATTCCTGGGTTATTTTTTATCTGCGTCAGGTTTCCGTATGGATCCTAGGAAGGTCCAGGCAATTTTAGATTGGGATCTTCCTGAGAACCTCAAAGCACTACAACGGTTCTTGGGCTTCGCGAATTTCTATAGGAAATTCATTAAAAATTATTCACTTATTGTAAAACCGCTTACTGACATGACTAGGAAGGGGACTGATTTTTCTAAATGGTCTGACGCCGCTAAAGTTGCTTTTTCCTCTCTAAAAGAGAGGTTTACCTCAGCACCTGTACTAGTCCAACCTGATGTCTCTCAGCCTTTTATTGTTGAAGTCGATGCGTCAGAGGTGGGAGTAGGGGCGGTGCTGTCTCAGGGTGGGTCTCCTGGCAAATGGCGTCCTTGTGCTTTCTTTTCTAAAAAACTATCTGCAGCAGAAAAGAACTACGATATTGGCAATAGGGAACTATTAGCTATTAAACTTGCGTTTGAGGAGTGGCGTCATTTCTTAGAGGGGGCAGTCCACCCCGTCACTGTGATTACGGACCACAAAAATCTTCTGTACCTCGAATCAGCTAAGCGTCTCACCCCTAGACAGGCTAGGTGGTCGCTATTTTTTTACCAGGTTTAACTTTGTGATTACCTATCGTCCTGGGGCAAAGAACACCAAGGCTGATGCACTATCTCGTTGTTTCCCTGGAGGGGGTAATGTGAATGATCCGGTACCCATTCTTCAAAGAGGAGTGGTTGTTTCTGCGGTACACTCTGTTTTGGAGGGGAAGGTGTTAGAGGCCCAGGGGGACGCCCCGGTCTCTTGCCCCTCAGAGAAATTGTTTGTACCGTTGAACTTACGTTTCGAATTATTAAAGGAACATCATAATTCGGCACTTGCTGGGCACCCGGGTAGTAAAGCAACCTTGGAACTATTGTCTCGTCGTTTTTGGTGGCCAAGGTTGCGTCAGGATGTATTGGATTTTGTGTCTTCTTGTTCTACCTGTGCGCGCGCAAAAGTTTCACATACACGTCCTGCAGGGTCTCTATTACCACTCGTCATTCCCAATAGACCGTGGACACATCTGTCAATGGATTTTATCACTGACTTACCTTTGTCTGCGGGTAAAACAGTTATTTTGGTAGTAGTGGACAGGTTTAGCAAAATGGTACACTTCATTGCGTTACCCGCACTACCTAATGCTAAGACTCTTGCTCAGGTATTCGTCAGTGAAATCGTGAAGCTTCACGGGGTCCCCTCCGATGTTGTTTCGGATCGGGGTACCCAGTTTATTTCTAAATTTTGGAAAGCTTTTTGTTCCCGTTTGGGGGTACACTTGTCCTTTTCCTCAGCTTTCCATCCTCAGTCGAATGGACAGACTGAGCGTACCAACCAAAACCTTGAGACATATCTAAGATGTTTTGTGTCTGAAAACCAAGAGTTGTGGTCATCATATTTACCGTTAGCTGAGTTTGCCACTAATAATCGTCGTCAGGAATCCACTGGCAAGTCACCATTTCTTGGTGCATATGGTTTTCATCCCCAATTCTGTACTTTCAAAGAGGGGGGGTCTTCTGGGGTTCCCGAAGAGGAACGGTTTTCGTCATCTCTTTCATCGGTATGGCAGAAGGTGCAAGCTAATTCGAAAAATATGGGAGGTAAATACAAATGCATGGCTGATAAGAGACGGTCGCCAGGTACAGACCTAGGAGTGAATGACTATGTGTGGTTGTCTACTAGGAATATTAAATTGAAGGTTCCCTCTTGGAAACTGGGTCCTAGGTTTATTGACCCTTACAAAATTGTAGCCATCATCAACCCTGTGGCTTTTCGCCTGGAGTTACCTCAGACTTTTAAAATTCATAATGTTTTTCATAAGTCGTTACTCAAAAAATATGTTCCACCTCTAGAACCATCACCGCTGCCACCCCCTCCTGTTGTCGTGGATGGTAACCTAGAATTTCAGATATCCAAAATTGTTAATTCTCGTCGGGTCCGCCGCTCTCTTCAATATCTGGTGCATTGGAGAGGTTACGGTCCCGAGGAAAGAATGTGGGTTCCTGCGTCTGAGGTAAACGCCGACAGGTTAGTTCGGGTTTTTCATGCCTCTCATCCTGAGAGACCTGGTCCTGAGTGTCCGGAGGCCCCTCGTAGAGAGGGGGGTACTGTCACGAGGGTATCGAGAACCACGCCTGACTCCGTTATACCCGGGGTCAGGAAGTCGCAGCGGTTGGCTGCACGCTCTATTTAAGATAGGGCTGTTTTCCTTATGGTAGCTTTCTGGGTTTGCTTAGCAAACCCTTTTGGCTCACTCAGGGATCCGTAGCTCCTTCTCCTCAGCTGTTCCTTGTCCAGCACTCCCAGACCTCCTTATATTCCTCTCTCACACTTCTCTGGTTGCCAGAGATAGAGCTTCCTGCCTGGACATCTATTCTGACCTTCTGGAGCTGTGTTGCTGCGTTCGCTGGTAGTTGGTCCAGAACGCTACCCTCCGGATCCCTGTTGGACCTTTTTGGTTTATTGTGGTCGCCCACCTGGGTGTATGTGTTTGTCTGTTTTGTCTGTCCTCTCCCTGGTGTTTCCCTCTTAGTGATAGTGGTGTGGACTAGCGATCCCACCGGCCTGTTCACTATCCAGGGCTCATATTAGGGAAAGCCAGGGTTTAGGCACGTGATCGCCGCACGGGTGAGGAACCCGTCTAGGGACGTCAGGGCAGTCAGGTGCCAGCCGCAAGGTGAGTTAGGGGTCACCACCTTTCCCTCTCCCTTGGGCAGGGCTTTACCTGTTTTCCTCCCTGTGCGTGACGTCGGTCATTACACAATTGTTCGGGAATTCATGAAAATCCGGGCTGGAATTGGTCCATTAGAGGGCCATAGCTGTCATATAGAGGCCTATAACCTCCACCCATTGGCATTCTTCCATATTTACATACAACTATACCTTACTGCAAATTGTACTGGGAACATATAGGGACACCAAATACAGGGTGGGCAATTTATATGGATACACCTTAATAAAATGGGAATGGTTGGTGATATTAACTTCCTGTTTGTGGCACATTAGTATATGTGAGGGGGGAAACTTTTCAAGATGGGTGGTGACCATGGCGGCCATTTTGAAGTCGGCCCTTTTGAATCCAACTTTTGTTTTTTCAATAGGAAGAGGGTCATGTGACACATCAAACTTATTGGGAATTTCACAAGAAAAACAATTCTGCTGTTTTTAACGTAACTTTATTCTTTCATGAGTTATTTACAAGTTTCTGACCACTTATAAAATGTGTTCAATGTGCTGCCCATTGTGTTGGATTGTCAATGCAACCCTCTTCTCCCACTCTTCACACACTGATAGCAACACCGCAGGAGAAATGCTAGCACAGGCTTCCAGTATCCGTAGTTTCAGGTGCTGCACATCTTGTATCTTCACAGCATAGACGATTGCCTTCAGATGATACGAGATGTGCAGCACCTGAAACTACGGATACTGGAAGCCTGTGCTAGCATTTCTCCTGTGGTGTTGCTATCAGTGTGTGAAGAGTGGGAGAAAAGGGTTGCATTGACAATCCAACACAATGGGCAGCACATTGAACACATTTTATAAGTGGTCAGAAACTTGTAAATAACTCATGAAAGAATAAAGTTACGTTAAAACCAATAAGTTTGATGTGTCACATGACCCTCTTCCTATCGAAAAAACAAAAGTTGGATTCAAAATGGCTGACTTCAAAATGGCCGCCATGGTCACCACCCATCTTGAAAAGTTTCCCCCCTCACATATACTAATGTGCCACAAACAGTAAGTTAATATCACCAACCATTCCCATTTTATTAAGGTGTATCCATATAAATGGCCCACCCTGTAGATGAAGATGTAGTAGTGTGCAAAAAACATCTAAGATCATCGTATCTATGCAGACTATTCTTTCTGCATTATTTTTCAAATAATTTCGAAATGATTTTGATTTTTCTTGCAGTTTTTTCGGCGATTTATCTATGACTATTTTTGCACCTTACTTCACCTCGTTACTATTTGTACTTCCTTCTCGATTTTTATTCACAATTTTCTCCAACTTTAGACTCTCCTAAAACATTCTCCATATTCTTATTTTCATATTTTTATATGCATAACAATTAAAATACTAAAAGGGATACATTCTTTTAAAAAAAAGTTGAAAAAGTAATCCTAAAATGAGAATAACTACTCATATATGGTGGGGTGACTATATTATTACTAACTTATAAAAAAGAATCCTAATATGGATATTAAAACTACTGGATATAGTAGAATGATAAAAACAAAGGCTATGTTGACGAGTGCAACACCCTCATAGGATGTCTTTGTACGGGTGCAGTGACATATGTACGTATAGGTTGCTTGTAGTTGTGAACATCTGATGTTGTAATGGGGCAGCTGTTGGGCAGGAAGGGGGGGTCGAGGTGCTGATAGACAGCCAGACTGTCGATCCCTCATTGCCAACCGACAGCTACCCCTAGATGCTCACAAAAAGCTGAACAATTCAAATTCTGCATTTAAACCGTGTGGTATAATTGTATTAAATTCAAAGATCCTCCTTGATTCGGTCCGCGACATTTTGGCGATGTGATGTCCGCCTCTCCATGGTTTCTTGACTTTTTCAAAGGCCGCAAACTTCAGCAAGGAAGGATCTTTGTTGTGAAACTCCTTAAATTGTGATGATACAGAATGAGCATCAAATTCCTTTTTGATTTTAGCTATATGCTCCGATATTCTTGTTCTCATGGACCTCTTAGTCCTGCCTATATATTGCCTCCGGCAGGGACATTCGAGTCAGACCATCCTTTATAGTGAATGTGAATGAATTCTTTGTTGACTGGATGCATGTAGTTTTCTTGGGGAATTTAGTAATACGACAATTACTGCACCTCCCACATCTGTAGAAACCCTTAAAACTAAGCCAATTTGAGTCATTACGATTGAGTCAGATACAATGATCTTAGATGTTTTTTGCACACTACTACATCTTCATCTATTTGGTGTCCCTATATGTTCCCAGTACAATTTGCAGTAAGGTATAGTTGTATGTAAATATGGATATATGGAAGAATGCCAATGGGTGGAGGCTATAGGCCTCTATATGACAGCTATGGCCCTCTAATGGACCAATTCCTATTAAAACAAGATCCCCCCTATATAAGGAGAACCTTTTCAGTATGCTGCTCAACCACTGAGGAAGGGGCAAGTTCAGACCCCGAAACGCGTTTGGTGTTAAGCAGCTACGGGACCCAGGGAAGCCGACATATTGTATGGCCCTTTGAGAAAAAAAGACCTTAAAAATACTTCTAAGGATTGACCTATTTCAGCGGAGTGACGAACAAACAGGCGCGCGCCTTATTATTGCAAGAACTGGAAGTTGCTATAAGCTGCCACAAGCTGCTATAGCCTTCGATACCATCTGCAAACTCCGCCCCACATTGGATCACGTGAATAAAGTTGATCACCTGACCAGAGGACACGTGACCCAATAGGAAGGTCCTATATACCAAGCTGGCGTCCTGACCGCATGAAGATAGAATCCGGTCTAGGAGGATCAAATTATCGTATGTGGCGCTTGGAAGGGTAACGTACCAAATAGATGTACCGAATATATGCATAACGTATTGAACATACGTACCGAATATATGTATTCATTCACCTCTTGGATGCCTTGATCGGACACGTTGGTCCGAATTATAAGTGACGGAATACCACACCAACTTGGGTACTCATTTACAACCATATATACTGACACTTTGCAACTATATAGTGCTTCTAACCCTCGTTGTATAGACTGCACCATTAACCCCTTGTGGACTAGCAATCACTTTACTGTATTCAGGACTGAAACATACTGGTCCATTATGGCTAAAGTGTGAGGACAGCCATAATAATCCTCGACTTGCAAGCCAGTGACATTATTAGGAGTTCTCTGAACAGTTGTCATAACACAAGATTGTATGCATATATATATTTTTTATCCATCAGTGTTTTACCTAGTATCTCATTTAGAATTTTATTTATGTTGATTAGATTATGTATGATATTGTATTGGCGCCTTTTATAAATTGTGATTTGTGATTTAATGTAGATGAAATTGTAATTTTTAAATATATATATTATTGATCGAATAAATTCATTATATTACAACTCTAATATTACATCGAATATCCATTTGCTCCAGAGAATCGAGTGCCCCCTGACTATCTTGTTTAATGCATGACAATATCCTGGTGGCCTTAGAAGCAGCTGATTGACATTGTATGCTGTTATTCAATCTATGATCTACAAGGACACCCAAATCCTTCTCTATAAGTGACTCCCCCAGTGTTACATCCCCTAGGACATATGAAGCACAGAGATTATTACTACCAAGATGAATAACTTTACATTTAGCCACATTAAACCTCATTTGCCAAGTTGATGCCCAATCACTGAGTGTTCTAGTTTAAGGACATCTTCCATAGACTGTACAGTACTACATAGCTTAGTGTCATCTGCAAAAATAGAAATGGTGCTATTAATCCTATCCTCAATATCATTAATAAATAATAAAGGACCCAGCATTGAACCTTGGGGTACACCACTTATAACCCTGAACCATTCTGAATAGGAATCATTGACCACAACTCTCTGGACACGGTCCTCCAGCCAATTTTAAATCCAATTACAAACTATACTTTCCAAGCCTATAGGTCTATAATTACCTGTGGAGGACCTAGACCCTTTTTGAACATGGGCACCACATTTGCCTTGCGCCAATCACTTGGCACTGTACCAGTACCTAGAGAATCTTTTTTTTTTAAATTCAGATAATTTTTATTGTTTTTTCAAGAAAAATTGTCAGGACGCTATCTTCATGCGGTCAGGACGCCAGCTTGGTATATAGGACCTTCCTATTGGGTCACGTGTCCTCTGGTCAGGTGATCAACTTTATTCACGTGATCCAATGTGGGGCGGAGTTTGCAGATGGTATCGAAGGCTATAGCAGCTTGTGGCAGCTTATAGCAACTTCCAGTTCTTGCAATAATAAGGCGCGCGCCTGTTTGTTCGTCACTCCGCTGAAATAGGTCAATCCTTAGAAGTATTTTTAAGGTCTTTTTTTCTCAAAGGGCCATACAATATGTCAGCTTCCCTGGGTCCTGTAGCTGCTTAACACCAAACGCGTTTCGGGGTCTGAACTTGCCCCTTCCTCAGTGGTTGAGCAGCATACTGAAAAGGTTCTCCTTATATAGGGGGGATCTTGTTTTAATAGGAATTGGTCCATTAGAGGGCCATAGCTGTCATACTGAAGTCCTCTAACATTAGTAGCCATCCTTAACGCTTCCGCTAATGGCTCCACCGCCACCGCAAAAAGAAGAGGCGACAGTGGACACCCCTGTCTAGTTCCCCTAAACAGCATGAACGGATTAGACAGGTCCCCATTAACCCTCACTACCGCTCTAGGGCAAGAATAAAGAAGCCGTATCCATGATATAAATTCAACTCCAAAGCTCATCTTTTCAAGTACCAGCCATAAGTAGCGCCATTCCACGCTGTCAAACACTTTGGCCGCATCAAGAGATGCGACCGCCGCGGTCGAGGCGTGGACCTGTGCTGCTTGAATATTCAGAAACAGCCGTCTGATATTTACTGCCGTCGACATATTTGGCATAAAGCCAGCCTGATCCTGGCATATTAAGGTCTTTATCACAGAGTTCAGACGATTAGCTAACACTTTTGCTAACAATTTAATATCAACTGGAAGCAAAGAGATGGGTCTATATGATTCAGCTTCTAGCACATCTTTACCTGGCTTGGGCAACAACACCACAACCGCTTCATTCATAGAATCCGGGAGCCGGCCCCTCTGCTTGGCATCATTACAAACCTCCAGTAATTGAGGGAGAAGAATGTCTGAATAACGTTTATATATCTCAGCCGGTAGGCCATCCTTACCTGGGGCTTTGTTATTGGACATTGTACTGAGAGCTACCTCCAACTCCTGAACAGTGATGGGACCATCTAATAGTGCCTTGTGCTCATTTGATAAGGTATGTAATTTCAGGGGCTGCAAGAACTGGCCTATTTCCCCATCTGTGACTTTCAGCTTAGATTTTTTAAAGCTGGGAATAGAATGAATACATGACCTGGAGCAGATGTGGTGATTCGGTTTGAACATTACCATACGAATCTCTCAAAGTTGCAATATATGTGGACTGTAATTGGGCTTTAGATATCAATGACAAAAGTCTACCCGCTTTCTCCCCTTCTTCATAGAAGGTTTGCTTTTGAAAGAATCTTTTATTTTTTGCCTGCATCAGTAACCTGTCATTAAATTTCTGTTGGGACTCTTTTCATTTCTCTCTAGTGACATCTTGTGGATTCAAGATAAAATTTTCCTCTGTTGTTTCTACTTCCATAATTAACTTTCTCGTGTGCGCCCTAGATTCACTCTTTTTCTTGTTCACTTCTGCCATAAGCAGACCTCTCAAGAAGGCTTTCATGGCCTCCCAAACTACTAATTTAGTAGCAGATGGTAAATTAATCTGGAAGAACTCCTCAAGTTTTTCGCCAATTCCGCCGGCATCTGGTAGGAGAGGTAACCAGTAAGGATTAAACTTCCAACCCCCACACCTATTGCTCCTTGATGTACGGAGATCTAAAACCATTACTACCGGTGAGTGATCCGAGATCTTACGCGGCAAATATTTTACATCTCCCACATACTGCCCTAACAGTTCATTTCCAAGAATGAGGTCTATCCTAGATAAGGAATTATACGTACTAGAGCAACATGAAAATTGTTTTACTACTGGGTTTTTCAGCCTCCAGAAGTCTAACAGCATGGCTTCCTGCATCAGAACACCAAACAACGTCATTCCTTTCCCTTGAGGGCTTTGGCCCAATCCCATTCTGTCTAGGTCATGGTTAAGAACATTATTAAAGTCTCCCATCAGCAGAACCGGAATGTCAGGCATACCTGCTATAAACTGTAGAATACTATTAAGCACCACTGACGAGTATGGCGGTGGAACATACACTCCCACTAGGACACATGTCGTTGCAAAAATTGTACAGTGCAGGCAGATAAATCTCCCCCCGTTATCTACCTTTTTAGCAATACAATGAAATGCAATTGATCTGTGTATCAGTAGACTCACCCCCTCGCATATGACGAGAATGTGGCATGATAGCAATGTCCTGCCCACCTAGGGGTAAGCAATTTAGTCTGATCTGAGGTGAGATGAGTCTCCTGCACACAACATATCACAGGCTGATATTGACTCAGACAGTCCATAACCGCCCGTCTCTTGATCGCATCTTTAATTCCCCTCACATTCCAGCTAATAACGTTTACCTTCCCTGCCATATTTGACTGTCATACAATATGCACCCCTAGCACTCAGATTAATAGGAGTAAGAGAATAGACATAGTAATAAGACATTCCATATTTGAACCACAGACCTCTACTTACACCTTCATATACAGTGCGTGCACTTGGGTTAAACATATCCCCCCCCCCCCCCCCCACAACTAGCCCTCTCAAACATTTCAAAACTATTACTTAAAGGGTTTCTATCACTTCGTATGACATAATTAGCTGTCAGACACTAGCGATCCGCTAGTGTCTGCTCTGGCCAACCATCCTAATATAACAGCTTTTGGGGCAGCCGTTTTGCTAAAAAAATAACTTTTATAAATATGCTAATGAGCCTCTAGGTGCTATGTGGGCGTCATTAGCACCTAGAGGCTCCGTCTACCTTCATACACAGCCACCGCCCAGCGCGTCCCTCCAGCCCGCCCATCTCCTGCTGAATGCGATCCTCCGTGTGACGCAACAGACGAATTCTCGCGCATGCACCGTGCGCGGCTGTATTCGGCGCATGCGCAGTGAATGTCTGACCGCTTCCCTGCTCAGACATCTCCACTGCGCCTGCGCCGATGACGTCATAATGCTCCAAGGAACAGGCGCAGTGGAGATGTCTGAGCAGGGAAGCGGTCAGACATTCACTGCGCATGCGCCGAATACAGCCGTGCACGGCGCATGCGCGAGAATTCGTCCGTTGAGTCACACGGAGGATCGCATTCAGCAGGAGATGGGCGGGCTGGAGGGACGCGCTGGGCGATGGCTGTGTATGAAGGTAGACGGAGCCTCTAGGTGCTAATGACGCCCACATAGCACCTAGAGGCTCATTAGCATATTTATAAAAGTTATTTTTTTAGCAAACCCCTGCCCCAAAAGCTGTTATATTAGGATGGTTGGCCAGAGCAGACACTAGCGGATCGCTAGTGTCTGAGAGCTAATTATGTCATACAAAGTGATAGAAACCCTTTAACACAGCGACCATCTCACCAGCGAGCCCCACAATAACACCTAATACAGGCCAGTGGGAGAAAAGGGTGTAAAACCCGCTGCCGAAATCAGTCGCATGCCAAGTACCACCTCCAATTACTTGGATAAGAGGTTGAAGAGCGCCAAAAAATAACAAAAAATAAATAAAAATAACTGCGCTCGCGCAACCTTAGTAAGTGGGCTCAGATTAGAACGGACCTTGGGCCTCCCTCTCAATGCCCCCCGGACAACTATAAGAAAAACAGTTAAGGAGTGGTTATACCTGCCAATCAATGCTTCCAGCAAAATAGTATAGTAATATACCTGCTCACATACTCACAGCACGCACACCACCACATTCTGACACTCGTATCCCAATATCAGAAGACCACATCATCAAAACAGAATAACCTGAGCCTGTAAATAGAGTGGTAGTCCCTCTAGTGTGAATCAGCCTTGTTCTGCCGCCAGCTGCCTTTCATGTCGATCAGTCCACTTTGCTGCCTCTTTCGGATCCTCAAAAAAGTGAGTGGTTCCTAGTGCGGCAACTCGTAGCTTGGCCGGATACATCATGGAGTAAGATACGCCAAGTGCTCTTAAGCGCCTTTTTACATCAATAAATCTGGCTCTCCGCTTCTGAACCTCTTGTGAGTAATCCGGGAATAATGCCACTTTATGACCATCAACAGACAGGTCTGGCTTATCTCGAGCTTTTCTTAGGATAATGTCCCGGTCTTTGAAGTGTAGGATCTTAATCAGGACTGTTCTGGGTGGAGCACCCGGTGGTAAGGGTCGCATAGGGACCCTGTGAGCCCTCTCCACGGCAAACAAGGGGGTCAATACATCTGCACCAAAGTTCTCCCTTAGCCAGGATTCGAAAAATTCTGACGGATTCCCGCCCTCTACTTTCTCTGGTGCTCCCACCACCCGCACATTATTTCTGTGAGATCGATTTTCGAGATTGTCTTGCTTTGCGGTGATAACATCCAATCTCCTGGAGTAGTCCTTCACATTATTGGTTAGAAGTGTTATAGCGTCCTCCATTTCACCCACTCGGCCTTCCAAAGCTGTAGTGCGGTCCGCCAACTTTCTCATATCGTGTCGCACTATGGAGACATCCTCCTTAATGGCCCCCACCTGCATAGTAAGCGTATTAAGGGACTTGCCACATTTTGCTATGGCTTGCATAACATCTTTTAACATCGGCTCCTCCGTGTCTGAATCTGGCGGTTCTGAGGGCGGATATTCGTGTGCACCTGCCAGCGTATCATATCGATTAGAGCAGGCCGCCGGTATAGTATCCGGGCCGTGCCCTTCCACATCAGAGTCTGCATCAGACATGTCCTCTGCCCCCCTCAGTTTCCTAGGGGTACCTTTTCCAGAGGCCACCGACGCTGGTCTGGCATATTTCCCCAGCTTGACCGCAGCTTCTTTCTGGAGCTCCGAGACACGGCCTGAGCGTCCTGGAGTGCTGCCGGCGCCATCTTGAGCCTCCTTCTCCGGCCCACGCTGCTCCTTCTTACGGGTCATGCTGACCTACTATGTCCACCCCAGCAGTCCAGAAGGGTTCCCTGATGACTTTCCGTCCAGGTATAAGTAATATTACTTTGATAGCAGGATTTTAATAGGATCTTATGTCCGAGGTAGCGGAGGAGCTCTGCAACCCACGTCCGCTCACATACTCCGCTAGGCCACGCCCCCCTAGAGAATCTTTAAAAATTATAAACAGGGGCACAGCAATGACTGAACTGAGCTCTTTAAGAACTCTTGGGTGTAATCAATCTGGACCTGGAGCCTTGTTCACATTTACCTTATTTAACTTATCTTGGACCATATCTACAGATTTTTACAGATTTTATTAAGCCCTTTGTAAACTTCAAACGCTACAACTGACCCCTCAGATTTGTATTTTTTAAATGCACTTTTTTTGTCTTTTATTGCCCTTTTTACAGTAGCTGTAAGCCATGGGGGGGGGTTAATTTTAGCCGTTTATACTTGTTACCTAAAGGAATACATTTTTTTGTGCAACTACGTAATGTGGATTTAAAGCTCTCCCATTTATCCTCAGTATTATGTGACAGTAGCTGCTCCCAGTCTATGCCCTGAAATGCTGCCCTCAACCCAGGGAAATTTGCCTTATTAAAAATTCAGTATCATTGCTCTGCCTGAGAGAGTTTTCTTTTTATAGTGTAGGGGGAATATAATTACATTGTGGTCACTATTACCTAGTGTTTTTCGAACAGTAACATTTCCAACAAGCTCTGCATCATTAGAAATGACCAGATCCAATAGAGCATTGCCCCTAGTGGGAGCTTCTACAAACTGGCCCATAAAGTGGTCCTGCGGCAAGTTGAGAAATCTTCTCCCCTTTGCAGTTGAGGCAGACCCCAGTCAATGTCTGGGAAGTTAAAATCTCCCATTATGACCACTGTGCCAGCCTGTGCAGCCCACTCCATTTGGTTATACAGTTGCGTTTCTATCTTCTCTGTGATGTTAGGGGGTCTATAGATTACACCAATTATTTTTTTCCCAGTGTTTATTTCCCTTTGAAATTCCACCCATAAGGTTTCAACATCCTCACCCACAATTGCCTCTTTCACACTTGTCTTCAGATCACTCCTCACATACAGGCACACGCCACCGCCTTTTCTATTGACCCTGTCTTTACTAAATAGTGTAAAACCCTCAATAATTACAGCCCAGTCATGCGAAGAGTCCAACCATGTCTCAGCCACACCAACTACATCTATGTGTTCTTCTAGTACCATAGCCTCCAGCTCCCCCATTTTGCTAGCTAGACTTCTAGCATTTGTGAAAATACATTTTAAATTACTATTATCTGTAAAGTGAATATCTGGGATTTTTGGTTTACATTGGTTGATGATTGTACGTAACAGGTTCTTGTTACCAGCAGTTCTATTTTTCATCAGTGCATAGTTCTGCCCAGTCTTCTCCCTACTTTCCTCACTAACTCCAGCCCCGTCTAAATCCCCATTGTCCCCTCCTATATCCCACTCTATCTACACTATCTACCCCCTTATTAGTATGATCCCCCACCCTCCCCTCAGATCCTGGTATAAAAGCTCCTCCAACCATCTAACCATTTCCCCCCCAGAGCAGTTGCACCCTCCCCATTAAGGTGCAGCCCGTCCCTACTGTAGAGCCTGTAACCGACCGAGAAGTCGGGCCAGTTCTCCATGAACCCAAACCCTTCCTTGCTGCACCAGCTTCTGAGCCACATATTTAACTCCCTAAGCTCCCGTTGTCTCTCTGGTGACGCTTGTGGCACTGGTAGTATTTCTGAAATCACTACCTTGGAGGTCTTGGACTTGAGCTTCTTTCCTAGTTCCCTAAAATCATTTTTAAGGACCTTCCATCTCCCCCTGAATTTGTCATTGGTGCCAATGTGTACCATGACCACCGGGTCTTCCCCAGCCCCATCTAGCAATCTGTCAATCTGATCCGCAATATGCCGAACCCGAGCACCCGGAAGACAACACACTGTTTGGCATTCATGGTCTCGGCGACAGATGACCCTGTCTGTCCTCCTAATAATAGAGTACCCTACCACCAGCATCTGTCTGACCTTTGCTGCACTCCTTTTCCCATCCTTCCTGCAGTGGTCATCCTCCGGGTTGCTAGCATAAAAGCCCTGCTGCAGTGTTGCTGGCCCTGGGATTTCATTCCTAATATCAGCCAAACAGGCATATTTACTAGGGCGTTCCAGCTCAGGACTAGCCTCCCTGGCACTTTTTTCTCTACCTCTTCTTCCTACATTAACCCAACTGCTGACCTGATAGTCCTGATCTTGCCCTCCTACTCCCACCTCCATTTCACTGAACCCAGTCAGTGCCTGCACAGTGAGGTCTAAGCCTGTCTCCAGTTTTGCAATGCCCCTAAGTATTTCAAGCTGCTTATTTAGATCCAAGATCTGGGTTTCCAAATATGCAACGTGATTGCATCTAATGCAAATGTGTTCACCCTCGAATGGCTCTTCAAGGCATGCATACAAGGCACAGGACACACATTTAGAAAACCTATAAAACCTGACCTACCAGGACCATATATATATTCATATAACTCCTACAATAAATACATGTGTACCCAGACCATTTGGAGTCCAAATAATCATACATAATCAAATCCTTTATTAAATACCAGAGTTAAAACATACATAAGAGTCCACTATACAAGGTGTTTTAAATTATGAATCAGCCGGCACTCGACCTTGTATATGCGCTGCAGCGGGAAGGAGCGAAACTCCACGTCTAATTCAAAAGGAAATCCCAGCAGTCGTCAATTGTAAATAAGGATATTCTTTTTATTGCTCAGTCATAATAGTATGTCTTATGACGAGTTTCGGCTATGGCAGCCTTCATCAACAAAGGATACATGCAAGTGTTCAATACCATCTTATATAGCAAGTATACAGGTGATTCACTGGTGACGTCAGACGCCCAAATCAAAAGCGGCTGAGATTGCACCAATCAACAGCTTAGTTTCACAATATGCAAATCAAGAAACACAAACCCTGACAATTCAATGAATAATTAAACAGAAACTTTTTCAAATAGATGAGGCTACCGTATCCATCCGCAGCATCAACGAGAAAATGTCTATAAAATAATATAATACAGTGATCGAAACAAAAAATCATAAGCGCATGACTTCATAAACACGATTCAAACCTCTAGGTTGTAAGGTGTCTAAAGTGTGAATCCAGTAAGCTTCTCTCCGTAAAAGGAGTTTTTTTAATGTCACCACCTCTCCTAGGTCTCTTGATCTGTTCTAAAACCTGAAACCTCAATTGTGATACTGTGTGTCCACATTTATCAAAATGATAAGGTAATGGTAACAATAGATTCTTCGTTGTAATTGTGGACTTATGTTTCCCTATCCTATCCCTAATCGCCTGTATGGTTTCACGTATGTAGGCCAAACCACAAGGGCATTTTATCATGTAGATAACATTAGTTGATTCACATGTAAAAAAGCCCCTGGATTTAAATGCTTGTCCCGTGTGTGGATGATAAAACTCAGTGCTCTTAATTATATTGGAACATTGGAAACAGTGGAGACAGGGAAATGTATCCCTCTTCACTGTTCCCAATCTGCTCTGTCTCATGATAATTCTAGGGCTACCCAAGTCTGCATGTACCAATTTGTCACAAAAACAGTTTTTTTTTTTTTTGCAAATCAGGGGAGGATTTTTAAATTCCTCCAATCCTAGATATGCTTCAGACAATATGTGCCAGTGCTTCCTCACTATTCTGTCAAAACCTGCATTGAATGGATGGAATTTCCGCACAAATGGAATCCTTTTTTGTTGTTTAACCCCTGCTACGACGGAGGACTGTAGATCAGATTTTTTGTCAAGAACTGATCTGGGATATCCCCTCTCAATGAATCTATCAGTCATTTCATCCATCCTTGCAGTCAGTTTCTCAGAATCAGTGACAATACGCTTAATACCCTGAAACTGAGACTTGGGTATCGCCTTTTTTAATGAGGGAGGATGAGCACTAGTGTAGTGCAATATACTGTTCTTGTCTGTATCTTTACTATACAGATCAGTGGTGAAGTGGCCATTTGTATTTCTCATAACAGTTGTATCCAAAAAGCTTACTTTAGACTCATCCACCGTAATAGTGAAATTTAAGCCTTCACAAACCTCATTGAGATAGTCAAAGAAGGCGAATAAGGTCTCACGTGGCCCCGCCCACACGCAAAAAATGTCGTCAATGAATCTTTTCCATGTTAAAACATTTTTCAAATAATATTCTGTTTTGTAAATATGTGCTTCTTCAAAGGACAACATAAATGCGTTAGCGTATGGCGGGGCCACATTCGACCCCATCGCGGTCTCACGGCGCTGCAAATAATAAGTATCTTCAAACATAAAATGATTTTCAAATAATACCAAATGTAACAGCTGAATGAAAAAATCTTGCTGAACATCAGAATAATCGCTGGTTCGCAAAAAATCAGTCACTGCTGTTATCCCTAGTTCATGGTCTATTGATGTGTACAAACTTACAACATCAATGGTAACTAACCAGCTATCTGAAGGAATGGTGCCCAATTCTGCAATTGTCCTCAAAAAGGCGGGCCGCAAGCATACACGCAACATCGACAACGAGGGTTACTCAGCCGATACAGACACGCTCCCAGGTAGGACAAGTTCCCTTATCATAAATTTGTCATCGAAAAACTTAAACCCCGAACAGATGAAAACACTACAGAAAGGCCTGACATTTAGTGCGACCTCTGTTTTCGATACCTTTCAACTTGATATAGATTTGCAACAGTTTTTTCGAAGGATCAGACTGAAAGCCCATTTCGCAGAACCTGAAGTGAGGGATATGACATCCAAAAGATTAGATGTTTCGGTTGAAGGGCGCCTGAACCTTGCCGATTTAGGCCTCCATTTAAAGAGCACATTCATGCCACCGAAGTTATATCATCCAATAGAGACATATGTACAATTTGTTTCAAGAGAGGCTGATATGTTGTTGCATTCTATTAAACGGGAAGAGTTGCGGATGACACATAATATAACTGTTCAGGAGAGATCAGCAATTAAATCACTCATGGAGGATAAAACCCTGATCCTAAAACCTGCGGACAAAGGGGGCTCCATAGTCATTATGGATAGAAAGAATTACATTGATGAAGTAATGCGACAATTGTCTGATACAAATACCTATGAGGTATTACAAAGAGATCCTGTCTTCTCCATTAAGAAGAAGATTATTGCTTTGGTGGATCGATATAGAGACATTGGCATATTAGACGAACGTTTGCAAAGCTTTCTTATCAACCAATCACCTGTGACTCCGGTCCTATATATATTACCGAAAGTACATAAAACTTTGATTAACCCACCTGGACGCCCCATAGTCTCTTCGATGGATTCGATTTTATCCCCATTATCGATTTTGTTGGAGAAAATCCTAACCCCATTGATTAGGAACACACGATCGTTCCTTTTGGACACGTCCGATTTTTTGAGGACAATTGCAGAATTGGGCCCCATTCCTTCAGATAGCTGGTTAGTTACCATTGATGTTGTAAGTCTCTACACATCAATAGACCATGAACTAGGGATAACAGCAGTGACTGATTTATTGCGAACCAGCGATTAATCTGATGTTCAGCAAGATTTTTTTCATTCAGTTGTTACGTTTGGTATTATTTGAAAAAAAAATTATGTTCGAAGATACTTATTATTTGCAGCGCCGTGGGACCGCGATGGGGTCGAATTTGGCCCCGCCTTACGCTAACGCATTTATGTCGTCCTTTGAAGAAGCACATATTTACAAAACAGAATATTAGTTGAAAAATGTTTTAACATGGAAAAGATTCATTGACGACATTTTTTGCGTGTGGGCAGAGCCACGTGAGACCTTATTCACGTTCTTTGACTATCTCAATGAGGTTTGTGAAGGCTTAAATTTCACTATTACGGTGGATGAGTCTAAATAAAGCTTTTTGGATACAACTGTTATGAGAAATACAAATGGCCACCTCACCACAGATCTGTATAGGAAAGATACAGACAGGAACAGTATATTGCACTACACTAGTGCTCATCCTCCCTCATTAAAAAAGGCGAAACCCAAGTCTCAGTTTCAGCGTATTAAGCGTATTGTCACTGATTCTGAGAAACTGACTGCAAGGATGGATGAAATGACTGATAGATTCATTGAGAGGGGATATCCCAGATCAGTTCTTGACAAAGTAAAATCAGATCTACAGTCCCCTGTCATAGCAGGGGTTAAAAAACAAAAAAGGATTCTATTTGTGCGGAAATTCCATCCATTCAATGCAGGTTTTGACAGAATAGTGAGGAAGCACTGGCACATATTGTCTGAAGCATATCTGGGATTGGAGGAATTTAAAAATCCTCCCCTGATTTGCAACAAAAAAAACCCCTGTTTTCATGACAAATTGGTACATGCAGACTTGGGTAGCCCTAGAATTATCATGAGACAGAGCAGATTGGGAACAGTGAAGAGGGATACATTTCCCTGTCTCCACTGTTCCCAATGTTCCAATATAATTAAGAGCACTGAGTTTTATCATCCACACACGGGACAAGCATTTAAATCCAGGGGCTTTTTTACATGTGAATCAACTAATGTTATCTACATGATAAAATGCCCTTGTGGTTTGGCCTACATACGTGAAAAAATACAGGCGATTAGGGATAGGATAGGGAAACATAAGTCCACAATTAGAACGAAAAATCTATTGTTACCATTACCTTATCATTTTGATAAATGTGGACACACAGTATCACAATTGAGGTTCCAGGTTTTAGAACAGATCAAGAGACCTAGGAGAGGTGGTGACATTAAAAAAACTCCTTTTACGGAGAGAAGCTTACTGGATTCACACTTTAGACACCTTACAACCTAGAGGTTTGAATCGTGATTATGAAGTCATGCGCTTATGATTTTTTGTTTCGATCACTGGTTCTTATCACTGTATTATATTATTTTATAGACATTTTCTCGTTGATGCTGCGGATGGATACGGTAGCCTCATCTATTTGAAAAAGTTTCTGTTTAATTATTCATTGAATTGTCAGGGTTTGTGTTTCTTGATTTGCATATTGTGAAACTAAGCTGTTGATTGGTGCAATCTCAGCTGCTTTTGATTTGGGCGTCTGACGTCACCAGTGAATCACTTGTATACTTGCTATATAAGATGGTATTGAACACTTGCATGTATCCTTTGTTGATGAAGGCTGCCATAGCCGAAACGCATCATAAGACATACTATTATGACTGAACAATAAAAAGAATATCCTTATTTACAATTGACGACTGCTGGGATTTTCTTTTGCACTATACAAGGTGAACTTACATAAATGAGGGAACACTGGAAAAGGCTAGCTATAGGGCTCTATATATCAAGGTAAATCAGTGCCATAGTAATGCATTAGAACATCATAGTTCACAAAAACAGAGGTTTTGCTAATAAATAAATAAAGACCTGAATATACTAATGAAAGTAAATAATGAACCATGTACTGCCCAAAAATATCCCTGCCATACCAGTGTCCCTCACTTACCCAACGCGTTTCGCCAGACGGCTTTGTCAGGGGAAGTGAGGTACAGTGAGATGGTTGTCTATATATACCTTCACAAATTAAAGAGTCTGCGAGTCACCTGAATGGGTCACCTGGGTGCCAAGCGTAGTATAATGCAAAATTTGCCATCATCCTAAGGCACCACTTCATATCCCACCATCCACTTCACCCGATTGCATCACGTGACCCTCAGGTCAATACTCCTATTCGTTATGCGGGAAAACGTCACACTATCGCAATGGTTTCAAAGTATTGCAAGTACTAAGAGTCGGCCTAATAAAATACCCACTTTAAAGATGGCTGCCGTGTCTATTGTGCACATGCCCAAAGCAAGACTGGAATGCCCATAACCTAAATGGATCGCTCACCTTGCATCGGTGTATCACATGATCAAACACAGGATCGCTGGAGCATGTAAGTCCCCCAAAGTCTTAATCTGAAAAATTGGGCATTTTACAGGTAGCCCATCTAGCATCGGCATATCACGTCACATCATCATGTGATTGCCACAACGGGTAAAAATATAACTATAAAAACTAACATTTTGCATATAACTCCTCTTGGATACACCATGGTGAACCCAAAATGAATACAGAAACACAAACTCCCACATATAATTAAAATTCTATACACCCCAACTAAAAAAAATGTAGCCTGCTACCAATCTCCATCTACATCGTTACTCAGTGGTTCCTATCTCATAACCTAAAGTCCCTGAACCCTTATATATACATGATTATCATTCAATAGAATACATATTTATATGAGATTAAACACAAAATGCATAATTTTTACGTGATAGATAACACATGATTAAGTGACTGATAAAACACATAATTGCATAAACACAAAATCAAAACTACAATTACATGATTATAATGTGTTGTGAATTAAATACCAAAGACTGTACCATGCATATGCTTTTACGTAATAAACCCCTAAAAATTAAATGTGTGTATAAATATCTCAATGCGCAATATGTCCCTCAAACTCTTGGATCTCCTGGAGGAAGCAATAGATGGCTCTGATGGTAAATTTTTGCTTAGAACCTTATCAGTTAGCAGAATCGGCCAGTACTTCCTCAATATTTCAAGAACATTTTCGGATCTGGAATTAAAAGTAGTGATAAATCTTACCACTTCCGAACTTTTTTTTGCCATTTTCTCTTTCGCAGCAAGGCACCACGATTGGCTTACATTGCACGACCCTGTGCCTTTTTAATAATCCTATTACAGATATAGTAGAGTTAACACACATGCTTTATGAGACGTATTATCTAAACTAAGTGTGTTAAGCAAACTTCTTCAATTGTGGGTATTTTATTAGGCCGACTCTTAGTACTTGCAATTGCTTGATACCAGTGCGATAGCGTGACGTTTTCCCGCATAACAAATAAGGTTATAGATAGAATACTGGAAGACTGGCACTCTCAACACATGGAGTCATATGGTTTAAATGCAAATCACAAAATTTATTAATAAGTACATAAAAGGTTAAAAGTAAGAAATGTGTACATGCATACACTAGCAATATATTATCACAATATGGTGCCAAGGATGACAAATAATATCAAGGTCATATATTCACTTATTTCGTATTGCAAGTCCTTTTTATAATAGTTCACCAAAATGTTTATAGAAAAGGATAAAAATGGGAAAAAGTAAGGGTCCTCCTTCTTTCTCTCGTTAATAGAAAAAGATCCAATGATATAGATGTTCCAGTTGTAATAAGCTTTAGGTATAGTGTTGCTTTTTATATTTTAAACAGATTTTGTGGTTTGGCACTTTGAAATATATCTGGTAACAACCCACTATGTGGGCTTACCTTTGTGTCGGTCAGTCCCTCTGATGTTTCAATATGTATTTGATGACAACCCACTATGAGGGCTTACCTTTGTGCCGGACCGTCACTCTGATACTTTAAAGTATGTTTGATAACAACCCACTGTGTGGGCTTACCTTCTCTTCGTGCCGGTCGATCACTCGGATGTTTAGGGGCTTGCTGAAAGCCGGCGTCCCGGCTGTTGCTTGGTCAGCGTCCCACGTGAAGTCAAAGACGAGTTCGTCGTTCAGGAAGTGACGTATCGGCACTTGAGGTTTTGCTCTTTGGTTTTTTATTCCGATTTTCTAAGGCTTAAACTTTGTTGCAGCCGATCGGATTTACAGTGCACTGTTATCCCGCACGATGTAGGGGATATCTTCTTATGAGTGGGTCATATCTGGATCTTTGATAGGATCACTGGAAACCAAACGCGTTTCGGGGACACCTCTCCCCTTCTTCAGTGGCAATGACCCTGCTCCATATTTGGTTGGTTTTTATACTCTTAATTGGAAAATTCCAAAATCAGACATGGAGTATATTGACTTTATTTCTTTCAATTTTGAATGTTTTGAATGTCATTTTTTCTTTTTTCTTTTTTCACATATACCCTCAGTATTTTTTCTCATTGGGTCTTCCATACATTAACTTATTCTTCAATTTTTCCATTTGCGTTTTTATTGCGTTTTAGATGCGTTTTTTATTTGACACATGCGTTTTTTTGCCAGAAGTTGCAACTTTCCTCAAGTTATAAGATCCTTAAAGGATTTTGTTGCATTAACTTTAGTTAAGCTTTTATGATGTTTTTTATATATTATTTTCAAGATACATTCAATTGATATCCAATTGAGTTATTTGTCATCTCTCACCATGTATTATATAATGTTAACTATCATTTTTATCAAAACACATTATTTAAAATTATTTAAAATTATTTAAAATTATAAGAATCCATTTAAAATGCGAGTTGCATATACATTGTGATTCTCCATGTTTATCTTAGTTCTATACATTGACATTGTGTATGATATCATATTCGGATCATTCAGAGTATATGGATGTCATCAGAAAGACATTCATCCAATAACAAATGTTATATGGATTATCCACCGATCAACAGGATAAGGAGGTTGAGTCCGTTTTACTTTTCGGAGTTGTAGTAATAATTTTTCTTGAGATTATAAGCCTTTTCCTAAGGCATATCATGTTGGATGAAGAAAGGGGTACAAATGCTCCTCCTTACAACTTGAGACACAGAACCTCACCTCAAGAGCAGAGGAAACCCACTTATGCGAAAGCACACTTACGGAAACACGAATACAATACACAGAAGAATTATGCACAAGACAATCAGCAACAACATCACAAACAATATCCTTCAAAACCACAAAGACACGAAGAGGAAAAAAGAAAATTAGAGCACAGAAGACACTATTAGATACGGATTCAAATAATATAATTAATCTCAGCACTATTAATCTTAGTTCACAACAGATCACACTACTAAATAATGGATTGAAATTTGCCCCCACCACTAAATTAAATAAGTTCAATGTTTACATAGGTATTCAAAAATTTATCAGAAAATTATGTTTAAAAAAATATTTTCTAAAAAATCCGGTAACTATCAGCAATGAAAGAAATGACCCATTTACACATACTCAACTAAAGTGCAAATCAAAAAAATTTCCTAGAACAGAAATAGGCCGTGAAATGATGACTTTTCAAAAAAATGTGGAAACAGATCTAGAACGGATGAAAGAAAAAAACTACAGTATAAATAATTTAACTAGAGGAGAAATTAAAGCCCTACAGGAACTTCAGAAAGAAAACAACATAATAATTTGACCTGCTGATAAGGGCAGTGCCATAGTTATTTGGGGTCAAGAACAATACCACAATGAGTGTATGAAACAACTTGCAGATCAGTCTACATATAAACTGATCAAAGTAGATCCCTTGGTAACATTTAGGGCCTCCCTATTAGAATACTGCGACAGAGGACTACAGCAGGGAATCCTGCAAGATCACGAACACAAATTCATTATGGGCACACCGGGGAGATTGCCAATATTTTATTGTCTACCAAAAGTACATAAGGACCCGAGCAATCCCCCCGGCCGCCCCATCATATCAGGAATAGGTTCCCTGACATCTAATCTGTCGCAGTATCTGGACACCTTACTCCAGCCATTTGTCAAAAAAACTATGTCCCATATTAAGGACACTACGCAAATAATTAAAGAACTAGAGGGTTTGGACGTCCAATCAGAATGGATTATAAACACACTGGACGTCCAATCCTTATATACCGTGATAGACCATGAGCATGGAGTTGAGGCCCTAAAAAACCAATTAAAAGGGGACAACACCTTAAAATTGGAACAGATAGACTTTATTGTGGAGGGAGTTGACCATATTTTATGCCACAACTATTTTATGTTCGAGGAGGATTTTTATTTACAGTTGAGGGGCACCGCCATGGGAACCAGGTTCGCCCCCAGTTATGCCAACTTATTTTTGGCCCAGTGGGAACAAGAAAACATCAGTCCCAAACTGGGGGGGGGACCTGGTCCTATGGCGGCGCTATATAGATGACATTATCTTTATTTGGCGCAAAGATGAGATCAGTTTAGCAAAATTCTTGGAAGATCTTAACAACAACAAATACAATCTGTGTTTTACAGCTGGATTAAACACAGAAAAAGTAGATTTTCTAGACATCCAGATCACTAGAAAAGGAAATAAATATGTTTGTAACACCTATCATAAACCCACAGCAAAGAATGGATTCATCCTTTTCTCAAGCTGTCACTTGCCGAATTGGCTTATGAACATCCCTTTCGGACAGTTTCAACGTATTAGAAGAAACTGTACGGAAGAAACCCAATTCGAAGAAGAAGCCTCTATAATGAGAACACAATTTAAAGAAAAACTTTACCCAGAAAAATTATTGGGTGAGGCATTAGACAAAGTGAGAAAATTGGATGGAACCACTTTCTTTGATGAAACTAAAATGCAAAAACCGAATCAAAATTCGGAATTTAGGATGATCTTACCGTACAATGCTTGCTCCAAACAGATAACTGGAATTATAAAACGTCATTGGCATCATTTCCTCCATGATAAGACTATTGGCCCATTACTTCCAGCAAATCCCCTGATAACTTACACTAAAGCGCCTAATTTAGGCATTCAGATAGCACCAACCGTTAAAAGAAAACAGAAGAAAAATAATCAAAATTGGCTAAAACCGGATGGCTTTTTTAGATGCGGATCCTGTATGGGGTGTAAAAAAACTAAATTCCCTAAAAAAACAGAAAAAATCTCCTCAACTCAGAATGCATTTACAATGACCATCAAAGGTTTCTTAACGTGTAACTCCTCCAGCGTGATCTATCTGATCCAGTGCCCATGCAATAAACAATATATCGGGAGGACTAAACGACAACTTAAGGTACGAATGTCCGAACATCTCAACAATATAACTAAAGGTTGTGAAAATAATGCTCTATCGAGGCATTTTAAGGAAATTCACAACAAAGATGGCAGAGGCTTATCCTTCCTAGCACTGGAGCAGATAGAACACGACTGGAGGGGCGGCAATCATATTGAAAAAATGTCAAGGGCAGAATCGAAACGAATTTATGATTTTGGAAGTCTCATACCAAGAGGATTAAACGCAGATCTGGAGATTTTTGGCTTCCTTTAAGATTCTGGGACATTTGCCTCTCTCTGATGGGTAATCGCATGTTTAACTGTTAATCAGTACTGCGATTCTCCCTCGGAGACAAGCATTTGTACCCCTTTCTTCATCCAACATAATATGCCTTAGGAAAAGGCTTATAATCTCAAGAACAATTATTACTACAACTCTGAAAAGTAAAACGGACTCAACCTCCTTATCCTGTTGATCGGTGGATAATCCATATAACATTGGTTATTGGATGAATGTCTTTCTGATGACATCCATATACTCTGAATGATCCGAATATGATATCATACACAATGTCAATGTATAGAACTAAGATAAACATGGAGAATCACAATGTATATGCAACTCGCATTTTAAATGGATTCTTATCATTTTAAATAATTTTAAATAATGTGTTTTGATAAAAATGATAGTTAACATTATATAATACATGGTGAGAGATGACAAATAACTCAATTGGATATCAATTGAATGTATCTTGAAAATAATATATAAAAAACATCATAAAAGCTTAACTAAAGTTAATGCAACAAAATCCTTTAACCCCTTAAGGACTCAGCCCTATTTCACCTTAAGGACTTGGCCATTTTTTGCAAATCTGACCAGTGTCACTTTAAGTGCTGATAACTTTAAAACGCTTTGACTTATCTAGGCCGTTCTGAGATTGTTTTTTCGTCACATATTTTACTTCATGACACTACTAAAATTGGGTCAAAAAAGTTAATTTTTTTGCATAAAAAAATACCATATTTACCAAAAAATTTTTAAAATTTGCAAATTTCAAAGTTTCAGTTTCTCTACTTCTGTAATACATAGTAATACCCCCAAAAATTTTGATGACTTTACATTCCCCATATGTCTACTTCATGTTTGTAGCATTTTGGGATTGATATTTTATTCTTTGGGGATGTTACAAGGCTTAGAAGTTTAGAAGCAAATCTTGAAGTTTTTCAGAAATTTACAAAAACCAAATTTTTAGGGACCACTACAGGTCTGAAGTCACTTTGCGAGGCTTACATAATAGAAACCGCCCAAAAATGACCCCATTCTATGAACTACACCCCTCAAGGTATTCAAAACAGATTTTACAAGCTTTGTTAACCCTTTAGGTATTGCACAAGAGTTATTGGCAAATGGGGATGAAATTTGAGAATTTCATTTTTTTGCCTAATTTTCCATTTTAACCCATTTTTTCCACTAACAAAGCAAGGGTTAACAGCTAAACAAGACTGTATCTTTATTGCCCTGACTCTGCCGTTTACAGAAACACCCCATATGTGGCCGTAAACTACTGTACGGGCACACAGTAGGGTGTAGAGTGAAAGGTGCGCCGTTTGGTTTTTGGAGGGCTGATTTTGCTGGACTGTTTTTTTGACACCATGTCCCATTTGAAGCCCCCTGATGCACCCCTAGAGTAGAAACTCCATAAAAGTGACCCCCATCTAAGAAACTACACCCCTCAAAGTATTCAAAACTGATTTTACAAACTTTGTTAACCCTTTAGGTGTTGCACAAGATTTAATGGAATATAGAGATACAATTTCAAAATTTCACTTTTTTGGCAGATTTTCCATTTTAATATTTTTTTTCCAGTTACAAAGCAAGGGTTAACAGCCAAACAAAACTCATTATTTATGGCCCTGATTCTGTAGTTTACAGAAACACCCCATATGTGGTCGTAAACCGCTGTACGGGCACACAGCAGGGCGCAGAAGGAAAGGAATGCCATACGGTTTTTGGAAGGCAGATTTTGCTGGACTGTTTTTTTTGACACCATGTCCCATTTGAAGCCCCCCTGATGCACCCCTAGAGTAGAAACTCCAAAAAGTGACCCCATTTTAGAAAGTACGGAATAAGGTGGCAGCTTTGTTGGTACTAGTTTAGGGTACATATGATTTTTGGTTGCTCTATATTACACTTTTTGTGCGGCAAGATAACAAGAAATAGCTTTTTTGGCACGTTTTTTTTTTTTTTGTTATTTACAACATTCATTTGACAGGTTAGATCATGTGGTAATTTTATAGAGCAGGTTGTCGCGGACGCGGCGATACCTAATATGTATACAATTTTTTTTATTTATGTAAGTTTTATACAATAACTTCATTTTTAAAACCAAAAAAAGTTTTAGTGTGTCCATAGTCTAAGAGCCATAGTTTTTTCAGTTTTTGGGCGATTATCTTGAGTAGGGTCTCATTTTTTGCGGGATGAGATGACGGTTTGATTGGCACTATATTGGGGTGCATATGACTTTTTTGATCACTTTTATTACCTTTTTTGGGAAGTAAGGTGGGCAAAATTTCAATTTTCTCATAGTTTTTATTTTTTTATTTTTATGGTGTTCACCGTGCGGGGAAAGTAACATGACCGTTTTATAGATCAGGTCGTTACGGACGCGGCGATACCTAATATGTGTAGTGTATTTTATTTTTTTTATTTTTATTCAGTGATGAATGTTTTTTTTTTTATCTTAACTTTTTTCACTTTTTTTACTTTTTTTTTGACCCAGACCCACTTGGTTCTGAAAGATCCAGTGGGTCTGATGTCTGTATAATACAGTACAGTACAATATATATTGTTCTGTACTGTATTTTACTTACACTGAACAGATCTATGCTTTTAGCACAGATCTGTTCAGCACCATGGACAGCAGGATGCCTGAGCAGGCGTCCTGTTGCCATGGGAACCTTCCCCGTCTGCCACAACTTCGCAGACAGGGAAGGGTAAGCACAGGGCTGAGGGGGGCTCTCTGGGGGCTCTCTCCCTCTCCATCGGGGGGCTGCAAAGGCACAGCAGCCCCCCGATGGAGAGGGAGGGAGCTCCCTGACCGATGACAGTTAACTTTTTCCATACAGCGGTCCGTACGGACCGCGGTATGGAAAGGGTTAAACGGCTGACATCTGCACAGATGTCAGCCGTTTATACCAGTGTGCCAGCAATGTGCTGGCACCCTGGTATACCCACTAGAAGCCAACGATCATTCATGGGGAGGCGGGCGGGGGATCGTGATCCCGCCTGCCGCACCGCCCGCCTCCCGCAACGCCCCCACCGCATGCGACACCCCCCCACACCACCCGCCGGCATCAAATCGTGCAGGGGTGCAGGGGAGGGTGAAAAATATTGATTATAGGCACTCAAAAGTTTCTGATCCCCGCGGTCAGGGACCGCGGGAATCAGAAACTGCAAAAAGCGCAGCAAACCGCAGGTCTAAATTGACCTGCGGTTTGCTGCGATCGCCGACACGGGGGGGTCACATGACCCCCCCTGGCGTTGTCACAGGATGCCGGCTGAAGGATTTCAGCCGAAATCCCGTTCTGATTAACCCCTGGGGCGCCGGAATACTGATTTCAAGTTAGGACGTACCGGTACGCCCTGAGTCCTTAAGGACTCGGGAAATAGGGCGTACCGATACGCCCTGCGTCCTTAAGGGGTTAAGGATCTTATAACTTGAGGAAAGTTGCAACTTCTGGCAAAAAAACGCATGTGTCAAATAAAAAACGCATCTAAAACGCAATAAAAACGCAAATGGAAAAATTGAAGAATAAGTTAATGTATGGAAGACCCAATGAGAAAAAATACTGAGGGTATATGTGAAAAAAGAAAAAAGAAAAAAGAAAAAATGACATTCAAAACATTCAAAATTGAAAGAAATAAAGTCAATATACTCCATGTCTGATTTTGGAATTTTCCAATTAAAAGTATAAAAACCAACCAAATATGGAGCAGGGTCATTGCCACTGAAGAAGGGGAGAGGTGTCCCCGAAACGCGTTTGGTTTCCAGTGATCCTATCAAAGATCCAGATATGACCCACTCATAAGAAGATATCCCCTACATCGTGTGGGATAACAGTGCACTGTAAATCCGATCGGCTGCAACAAAGTTTAAGCCTTAGAAAATCGGAAGAAAAAACCAAAGAGCAAAACCTCAAGTGCCGATACGTCACTTCCGGAACGACGAACTCGTCTTTGACTTCACGTGGGACGCTGACCAAGCAACAGCCGGGACGCCGGCTTTCAGCAAGCCCCTAAACATCCGAGTGATCGACCGGCACGAAGAGAAGGTAAGCCCACACAGTGGGTTGTTATCAAACATACTTTAAAGTATCAGAGTGACGGTCCGGCACAAAGGTAAGCCCTCATAGTGGGTTGTCATCAAATACATATTGAAACATCAGAGGGACTGACCGACACAAAGGTAAGCCCACATAGTGGGTTGTTACCAGATATATTTCAAAGTGCCAAACCACAAAATCTGTTTAAAATATAAAAAGCAACACTATACCTAAAGCTTATTACAACTGGAACATCTATATCATTGGATCTTTTTCTATTAACGAGAGAAAGAAGGAGGACCCTTCCTTTTTCCCATTTTTATCCTTTTCTATAAACATTTTGGTGAACTATTATAAAAAGGACTTGCAATACGAAATAAGTGAATATATGACCTTGATATTATTTGTCATCCTTGGCACCATATTGTGATAATATATTGCTAGTGTATGCATGTACACATTTCTTACTTTTAACCTTTTATGTACTTATTAATAAATTTTGTGATTTGCATTTAAACCATACGACTCCATGTGTTGAGAGTGCCAGTCTTCCAGTATTCTATATATATTTTGTAACCGTGAAGGGTGATTCACACAGAGACTAGAGCACCTCTTAGTGGTTACGAGTGGGTGTAGCTATTTCCTATATCTTCCCTCTTTAAACTTTATCTTCACCCAATAAGGAAATTTAGCTCCCCACATCGCAGCCATGGACATATGGAGCCATATGGAAAGCAAAATACAAAAAGCAGAGACCTTCATGTTCAATGGAATAGAAGAAAATTCCTATTATGAAACTGGAGAGATATCTGTTTCGGATACATTCAGAGAACTTGAATGGATTATGCAAAAACAACTTAGACAAATTTGGGAGATACGATCCCTAAATCAATATTTGACTTATGATAAAATTGCAAAAGGACTACAATTAACAAAGACACCTGCACAGGATCTATTAGGAGATGAGTTCGATAAAGAATAGCGAGAGCTTCTCATGAAGCAGTCACGGGAACTTGTAGAATTAATTATAAAAAGGAGATCTGAAATTTTGGCGAATTTATCCCAGAAAATTTCTGAATTGAAAATTATATTGGATAAATTACCAAAAAATGAGATATATAATATGTGGCAGGAGAGACTTTGCAAAAGTCTAGATAAAATGGAACAAGAAATTATATTGAAGAAGGCCAAAAAACATAAAAATACATTCAAGCCCTACGGTAATGAAAACCAGACAAACAGAGTGGATTTAATAAGAGAAACACATGATTATGCACGGGAAGAAACTCCTGAACATGACAGGTATAATATATCCACTCAAAATCGCTACGAAACCTTGACACAGCATTCTTTTTTAGATCAAACTCCCCCCCATCATCCACCGAGAATCCGGCGGAGAGGGTCACGTTCACCGGAACAAAACATTCCAACACAAACCCCACACAGACCTCCTTACAACTTGAGACACAGAACCTCACCTCAAGAGCAGAGGAAACCCACTTATGCGAAAGCACACTTACGGAAACACGAATACAATACACAGAAGAATTATGCACAAGACAATCAGCAACAACATCACAAACAATATCCTTCAAAACCACAAAGACACGAAGAGGAAAAAAGAAAATTAGAGCACAGAAGACACTATTAGATACGGATTCAAATAATATAATTAATCTCAGCACTATTAATCTTAGTTCACAACAGATCACACTACTAAATAAAGGATTGAAATTTGCCCCCACCACTAAATTAAATAAGTTCAATGTTTACATAGGTATTCAAAAATTTATCAGAAAATTATGTTTAAAAAAATATTTTCTAAAAAATCCGGTAACTATCAGCAATGAACGAAATGATCCATTTACACATACTCAACTAAAGTGCAAATCAAAAAAATTTCCTAGAGCAGAAATAAGCCGTGACATTATGACTTTTCAAAAAAATGTGGAAACAGATCTAGAACGGATGAAAGAAAAAAACTACAATAGAAATAATTTAACTAGAGGAGAAATTAAAGCCCTACAGGAACTTCAGAAAGAAAACAACATAATAATTTGACCTGCTGATAAGGGCAGTGCCATAGTTATTTGGGGTCAAGAACAATACCACAATGAGTGTATGAAACAACTTGCAGATCAGTCTACATATAAACTGATCAAAGTAGATCCCTTGGTAACATTTAGGGCCTCCCTATTAGAATACTGCGACAGAGGACTACAGCAGGGAATCCTGCAAGATCACGAACACAAATTCATTATGGGCACACCGGGGAGATTGCCAATATTTTATTGTCTACCAAAAGTACATAAGGACCCGAGCAATCCCCCCGGCCGCCCCATCATATCAGGAATAGGTTCCCTGACATCTAATCTGTCGCAGTATCTGGACACCTTACTCCAGCCATTTGTCAAAAAAACTATGTCCCATATTAGGGACACTACACAAATAATTAAAGAACTAGAGGGTTTGGACGTCAAATCAGAATGGATTATAAACACACTGGACGTCCAATCCTTATATACCGTGATAGACCATGAGCAGGGAGTTGAGGCCCTAAAAAACCAATTAAAAGGGGACAACACCTTAAAATTGGAACAGATAGACTTTATTGTGGAGGGAGTTGACCATATTTTATGCCACAACTATTTTATGTTCGAGGAGGATTTTTATTTACAGTTGAGGGGCACCGCCATGGGAACCAGGTTCGCCCCCAGTTATGCCAACTTATTTTTGGCCCAGTGGGAACAAGAAAACATCAGTCCCAAACTGGGGGGGGGACCTGGTCCTATGGCGGCGCTATATAGATGACATTATCTTTATTTGGCGCAAAGATGAGATCAGTTTAGCAAAATTCTTGGAAGATCTTAACAACAACAAATACAATCTGTGTTTTACAGCTGGATTAAACACAGAAAAAGTAGATTTTCTAGACATCCAGATCACTAGAAAAGGAAATAAATATGTTTGTAACACCTATCATAAACCCACAGCAAAGAATGGATTCATCCTTTTCTCAAGCTGTCACTTGCCGAATTGGCTTATGAACATCCCTTTCGGACAGTTTCGACGTATTAGAAGAAACTGTACGGAAGAAACCCAATTCGAAGAAGAAGCCTCTATAATGAGAACACAATTTAAAGAAAAACTTTACCCAGAAAAATTATTGGGTGAGGCATTAGACAAAGTGAGAAAATTGGAGAGAACCACTTTCTTTGATGAAACTAAAATGCAAAAACCGAATCAAAATTCGGAATTTAGGATGATCTTACCGTACAATGCTTGCTCCAAACAGATAACTGGAATTATAAAACGTCATTGGCATCATTTCCTCCATGATAAGACTATTGGCCCATTACTTCCAGCAAATCCCCTGATAACTTACACTAAAGCGCCTAATTTAGGCATTCAGATAGCACCAACCGTTAAAAGAAAACAGAAGAAAAATAATCAAAATTGGCTAAAACCGGATGGCTTTTTTAGATGCGGATCCTGTATGGGGTGTAAAAAAACTAAATTCCCTAAAAAAACAGAAAGAATCTCCTCAACTCAGAATGCATTTACAATGACCATCAAAGGTTTCTTAACGTGTAACTCCTCCAGCGTGATCTATCTGATCCAGTGCCCATGCAATAAACAATATATCGGGAGGACTAAACGACAACTTAAGGTACGAATGTCCGAACATCTCAACAAAATAACTAAAGGTTGTGAAAATAATGCTCTATCGAGGCATTTTAAGGAAATTCACAACAAAGATGGCGGAGGCTTATCCTTCCTAGCACTGGAGCAGATAGAACACGACTGGAGGGGCGGCAATCATATTGAAAAAATGTCAAGGGCAGAATCGAAACGAATTTATGATTTTGGAAGTCTCATACCAAGAGGATTAAACGCAGATCTGGAGATTTTTGGCTTACTTTAAGATTCTGGGACATTTGCCTCTCTCTGATGGGTAATCGCATGTTTAACTGTTAATCAGTACTGTGATTCTCCCTCGGAGACAAGCATTTGTACCCCTTTCTTCATCCAACATAATATGCCTTAGGAAAAGGCTTAGTTATAATCTCATGAACAATTATTACTACAACTCCGAAAAGTAAAACGGACTCAACCTCCTTATCCTGTTGATCGGTGGATAATCCATATAACATTGGTTATTGGATGAATGTCTTTCTGATGACATCCATATACTCTGAATGATCCGAATATGATATCATACACAATGTCAATGTATAGAACTAAGATAAACATGGAGAATCACAATGTATATGCAACTCGCATTTTAAATGGATTCTTATAATTTTAAATAATTTTAAATAATTTTAAAAATTGTGTTTTGATAAAAATGATAGTTAACATTATATAATACATGGTGAGAGATGACAAATAACTCAATTGGATATCAATTGAATGTATCTTGAAAATAATATATAAAAAACATCATAAAAGCTTACCTAAAGTTAATGCAACAAAATCCTTTAAGGATCTTATAACTTGAGGAAAGTTGCAACTTCTGGCAAAAAAACGCATGTGTCAAATAAAAAACGCATCTAAAACGCGATAAAAACGCAAATGGAAAAATTGAAGAATAAGTTAATGTATGGAAGACCCAATGAGAAAAAATACTGGGGGTATATGTGAAAAAAGAAAAAATGACATTCAAAACATTCAAAATTGAAAGAAATAAAGTCAATATACTCCATGTCTGATTTTTGAATTTTCCAATTAAGAGTATAAAAACCAACCAAATATGGAGCAGGGTCATTGCCACTGAAGAAGGGGAGAGGTGTCCCCGAAGCGCGTTAGGTTTCCAGTGATCCTATCAAAGATCCAGATATGACCCACTCATAAGAAGATATCCCCTACATCGTGCGGGATAACAGTGCACTGTAAATCCGATCGGCTGCAACAAATTTTAAGCCTTAGAAAATCGGAAGAAAAAACCAAAGAGCAAAACCTCAAGTGCCGATACGTCACTTCCGGAACGACGAACTCGTCTTTGACTTCACGTGGGACGCTGACCAAGCAACAGCCGGGACGCCGGCTTTCAGCAAGCCCCTAAACATCCGAGTGATCGACCGGCACGAAGAGAAGGTAAGCCCACACAGTGGGTTGTTATCAAACATACTTTAAAGTATCAGAGTGACGGTCCGGCACAAAGGTAAGCCCTCATAGTGGGTTGTCATCAAATACATATTGAAACATCAGAGGGACTGACCGACACAAAGGTAAGCCCACATAGTGGGTTGTTACCAGATATATTTCAAAGTGCCAAACCACAAAATCCGTTTAAAATATAAAAAGCAACACTATACCTAAAGCTTATTACAACTGGAACATCTATATCATTGGATCTTTTTCTATTAACGAGAGAAAGAAGGAGGACCCTTACTTTTTCCCATTTTTATCCTTTTCTATAAACATTTTGGTGAACTATTATAAAAAGGACTTGCAATACGAAATAAGTGAATATATGACCTTTGATATTATTTGTCATCCTTGGCACCATATTGTGATAATATATTGCTAGTGTATGCATGTACACATTTCTTACTTTTAACCTTTTATGTACTTATTAATAAATTTTGTGATTTGCATTTAAACCATACGACTCCATGTGTTGAGAGTGCCAGTCTTCCAGTATTCTATATATATTTTGTAACCGTGAAGGGTGATTCACACAGAGACTAGAGCACCTCTTAGTGGTTACGAGTGGGTGTAGCTATTTCCTATATCTTCCCTCTTTAAATAAGGTTATAGACCTGAGGATCACGGGATGCAATCGGGTGAAGTGGATGGCAGGATATGAAGTGGTGCCTTAGGATGATGGCGTCTTTTGCATTATACTGCGCTTGGCACCCAGGTATGATTCACAGACTCTTTAATTCCTGAAGATATATATAGACAACCATTTCACTGTCCCTCACTTTCCCTGACGAAAGTGTCTGAAAAAACGCGTTGGGTAAGTGAGGTAAACTGGTATGGCAGAGATATTTTTGGGCGGTACATGGGCCATTATTTACTTTCATTAGTAGATTCAGGTCTATATTCATTTAATAAAACCTCTGTTTTTGTGAACTATGATGTACTAATTAGTTAAAATGGCACTGATTTGCCTTGATATATAGAGCCATATAGCTAGCCTCTTCCAGTGTTCCCTCATTTATGTAACTTCACTTTGTAATGTGGACTCTTATGTATGTTTTAACTCTGGTATTTTATAAAGGATTTGATCATTTATGATTGGACTCCAAATGTTCTGGGTACACATGTGTTTATTGCAGGAGTTACAGGACACACACTTAGTAGCATTGTCCATGGAGCACATTTTTAGATGGGGATAAACAGTAAAGAAGGAAAACAGTAAATATGAGTTAAGATTTCGACCCTGTCTGCTGTACTTGGAGGACTAGCTAGAATCAAACCAACAATACACAAGGAAAATCTAGCAAACCTTAAAATATTTAGCCATAGGTTGTAATTTGGCTTCCACTCCAATTGATTGTGCAGATCTGATTTTGCTCACGTGTTCAAGAACACAGACCCTAAGTTCCCTTGTTGTCATGCCAACATACACCAAATTACATGGGCATATGGCAAAAAAAAAATTACTGCCGACATGTAATATGGTGTACAATCTTGAATTCACTTGTCCCCAACGCATCATAGAACATAATACTTCTTAACTTATACTGGCAGGCAGTACAAACACAACATGATTGCCAAACCAGTTCCACATTGTTGGTGGGACATAATGGCTACTAGTCAAGGTGTCCCCCAAATTCAGTGATCTTCTCCAAGTAATCAGAGGATACGCAGACAGGCAATTCCTCAGATCTTGATCAGACAACAAAATCGGCCAATACTTGCTAATAATAGTATGCGTTTTTCCCCATTGTGAATTGAAAGATGTTCTAAATCTTGGTTTTAAATATGAGGTCATTGTATCCCTATTTTTACTCACCAAAAGCAAATCACATTTAGAATTTTTAGCTCTAAAATAGTTATTCTGATGTCTCTTTGGTTATAGCCAAAAATGAGTATAATGCCATCAAACAAAAATTAGATGGGAAAAGCTATGTTTCAATCTATATTTATCACTGAAACTAAAAAAAGTTTGCAAGGTCACTCCAGTAGGAGGGTGGAGTAGGAAAACAGGAGTAAATTTTCTAGATAAAGGACAAATTTATTACACAACCAATGGCTGATCATAATAGGGGCATTTGGGTCGACAGCCCTCGGCCCTACACCTCTTTGGGACCCACTGCGCCCACATGTGCTTGCAAACAATTAGAAAGGGGATAGAGAACTCACTGCAGTGTACAGCGTTATCCACAGAGATAGGCAGGCATTTAGGATGAGTCAAGGAGTCCATCCAATAAAAGCAAACTTTCCTGCCTGCGGCTTTGCCGTGCAAGGCCTGTCACTCCCAATGCAGAGAAGCACTGATGTTTTTTCTCTAGTTTCCAGTCTCTATGTATGGACGCAAACAGTGCTCAGCCGGGTCATGCAGCCCGGAAAGACAATGTAACAACCAGTCAGCCACACACACAGAGGAGGCTAAAACTAACCTTGCTTGCTCAACCAGAACATGTGAGCACACTTCCAGGCCCCCTGCCCCCTTCCTGGCTGGTGAGTTAAGTACTTGGGAGAAGCATGTGTGCTGTTTTTCAGTCAGTGGCTAGTCTGCAGCATCTCTCCTTGTAACTGAAGTTCAGGGGTCATGACAGCTAGTCATGCCCTGTGTTTAACCCTTTGAACCTTTCCTCCTGCAGACTGAAGGAAGTGCATCAGTAAGAAGTCCCAGGCATCCTTAAAGGGGTTGTCTCATCTCAGACAATGGTACCCGCACCTATCTCCTAAACAGAGCCCCGAAAAAAGTCCCTCCGTTCATTTCTATGCGGCCGTTGAAAATAGCCGAGTGCTGGCCCATAGAAGTGAATGGGAGCGGTGGGCAGTCATGTGCAGTGCATTCCCATTCACTTCTATGGGGAGAGCAATTGGTGGTGGCTGGACCGGAGTCCTCCAGCCACCACCTTGCGGGGCTCCGTTCCCGATATAGGTGCGGGTCCCAGCGGTGGGTCTAACACCTATAAGACAATGGGGGCATATCCTAGCAATATGCCCCCATTGTCTGAGATGAGACGACCCCTTTAAAGTATTTATATACCCTCCTGATTACCGGAGGAAAGCCAGGGTCTTTGTTATTGTTTGCTTTCTTTTGTCTGCAGGAGGGAGGGTGAACAGGGTTAAGGGTCCTGCTACACAGTGACATATGTCGCAGAAATGTCATGCAACATTTTTTGTAATATTTTGTAATGGTAGTTAATGGTGTCACAATGTGAGATGCGACATACTGTGACTGTGACAGTTAAAAAAAAAATCCATTCAAGTCAGTTTTTTTTTTGCGACATCACAGTCGTTAGCATGTCATATTGTTCCACCATTAATTATTATTACAAAAAATGTTGCTTGACTTTTCTGCGGCAAAAAGTCGCCATGTAGCCGAACCCTAACCTCATCAGCAGTCCATCCTGGGATTCAGCAATGAAAGAATAATACTATGTTTGGCCTTGTTCACATCTGTGTTGCACTTTCCATTCTTTTGATTTGTCAGAAGAACAGAAAAATTGAAAAAGTGTATGTTTTATACCTCATTTGTTTGAAGGTGTGCTTTAGTGCATCCATTAGTGCATCAATTATGCTCCAATCTGTCATGTACACGCTTTTTATGGTGGAAAAAAAAGTCCTGTCTGCAGGACTTTTCTTTCCGTCAAAAATAATGGAAGCATGATAGATTGCAGCTTTCTTTTTTATATAAATGTATGAATATGTTCCGTTTTTGCATCTATCAATTGTTAGATCCATATAACGAGTCCATTTTCTTTTCACTTTTTTTATTTTTTTATTCTTCTGACATACCAGAAGAAAGAAAAGCTCAATGCAGATGTGAACACGGCTTTAAATGATTAAGTGATTCCATTAGGTGACTCTGCACAATTCCCATTAAATACTGTGTAGTATGTCATCTGGGTCTAAGGGTGGCTGCAGATGATGTGGATTACGCTAATACAGGGGAATACCACTTCACAGAAGGTGTAGAATTATATGAACAATTGACATGCAGGTCAATTTCCATACCTTCTGAGGAGTGGTTTTCCTCATAGTCTTCAATGGCTTTATTACTATAAACAGAACAAATGCACGAAAATCTGCAACAAAAAATGCATAAAAACACACAGAAACCCCAACCAAAAATGCAATAAATAGTGAGGATTTATGTATGTTTTTTGTGCAGTTTTAGTTTAGGTTTCTTGCAGATTACACAAAACACCACAAATAAATCAGTCTATCGTGCAGGGGTGTTGCTAGGGTCTCAAAAGATACGGGGCCCAAGCCCCAATGCATATGGCCCAATTCTCTAAGTGGACCAACAGCCCCCCCCTTCCCCCGCAAACACTAGCGCTGAAGACATTTTAGACATTTTACTGTACTTGCTATACAGCAGCACATACCTCTCACATCCAGGGCCTCCAGGTGACATCTCCTCTGATGTACAAACCGGATTCCAAAAAAGTTGGGACACTATACAAATCGTGAATAAAAACTGAATGCAATGATGTGGAGGTGCCAACTTCTAATATTTTTTTCAGAATAGAACATAAATCACGGAACAAAAGTTTAAACTGAGAAAATGTACCATTTTAAGGGAAAATATGTTGAATCAGAATTTCATGGTGTCAACAAATCCCAAAAAAGTTGGGACAAGGCCATTTTCACCACTGTGTGGCATCTCCCCTTCTTCTTACAACACTCAACAGACGTCTGGGGACCGAGGAGACCAGTTTCTCAAGTTTAGAAATAGGAATGCTCTCCCATTCTTGTCTAATACAGGCCTCTAACTGTTCAATCGTCTTGGGCCTTCTTTGTTGCACCTTCCTCTTTATGATGCGCCAAATGTTCTCTATAGGTGAAAGATCTGGACTGCAGACTGGCCATTTCAGTACCCGGATCCTTCTCCTACACAGTCATGATGTTGTGATTGATGCATAATGTGGTCTGGCATTATCTTGTTGAAAAATGCAGGGTCTTCCCTGAAAGAGATGACGTCTGGATGGGAGCATATGTTGTTCTAGAACCTGAATATATTTTTCTGCATTGATGGTGCCTTTCCAGACATGCAAGCTGCCCATGCCACACGCACTCATGCAACCCCATACCATCAGAGATGCAGGCTTCTGAACTGAGCGTTGATAACAACTTGGGTTGTCCTTGTCCTCTTTGGTCCGGATGACATGGCGTCCCAGATTTCCAAAAAGAACTTCGAATCGTGACTCGTCTGACCACAGAACAGTCTTCCATTTTGCCACACTCCATTTTAAATGATCCCTGGCCCAGTGAAAACGCCTGAGCTTGTGGATCTTGCTTAGAAATGGCTTCTTCTTTGCACTGTAGAGTTTCAGCTGGCAACGGCGGATGGCACGGTGGATTGTGTTCACTGACAATGGTTTCTGGAAGTATTCCTGAGCCCATTCTGTGATTTCCTTTACAGTAGCATTCCTGTTTGTGGTGCAGTGTCGTTTAAGGGCCCGGAGATCACGGGCATCCAGTATGGTTTTACGGCCTTGACCCTTACGCACAGAGATTGTTCCAGATTCTCTGAATCTTCGGATGATGTTATGCACAGTTGATGATGATAGATGCAAAGTCTTTGCAATTTTTTGCTGGGTAACACCTTTCTGATATTGCGCCACTATCTTTCTGCACAACATTGTGGGAATTGGTGATCCTCTACCCATCTTGGCTTCTGAGAGACACTGCCACTCTGAGAAGCTCTTTTTATACCCAATCATGTTGCCAATTGACCTAATTAGTGTTAATTGGTCTTCCAGCTCTTCGTTATGCTCAAATTTACTTTTTCCAGCCTCTTATTGCTACTTGTCCCAACTTTTTGGGGATTTGTTGACACCGTGAAATTTTGAATCAACGTATTTTTCCTTTAAAATGATACATTTACTCGGATTAAACGTTTGATCTGTCATCTACGTTCTATTACAAATAAAATATTTACATTTGCCATCTCCACATCATTGCATTCAGTTTTTATTCACAATTTGTTTAGTGTCCCAACTTTTTTGGAATCCGGTTTGTAGATCTTCTCTGTCATTATCTTCTACATTCGGTCCGGATGACTTCTCTCAGCTGCTCCTAGTCTCTGCAGAGTGTGACACACAGACATCTTAGCTTCCTCACTTTTCTGTACCCCCAAATACTATCCTGTATAAAAATTAGTGCCCCCCCCATAGTAACAGTACTCCTCACTCCTCATAGTCCCACCAATAGTAATTCCCTTCTAGAATGCCCCCATTAGTAATACTGCCTCCTACAGTGCCCTCAACTGGAGATAATGCTCCCCAAGAGTGCCCCCATTAGTAGAAGAGCCGTCCAGTATGAATAATGCCCTTACAGAGCCCCCAGTAGAAATAAGCCCCCCTATTGTTCCTCCAGTGGTAATAAAGCTCTCTACAGACCCTCTACAGTAGTAATAAGGCCCCCATAGTGCTCTCAGTAGAAATAAGGAAGATCTATAAGTCCCTCCTATAGAGCCCCAAGTAGTAATAACGCCTAATGTCCCCTGGATTTAAAATGCCCCCCCCCCATGCCCCCAGTATTTATGATGCTCCCTACTGTTATAATGCTCACCCTGAAGTGCCTCCAGTATTTAGTTTCCTCTGATTAGTGTCCTCAAAAATTATAATTCCTCAATCCCTCCACCATAGAGTCCTATGTAAATTACATCACACCATCTCTCCAACCCCCTCCAATATACAGTCCCATGTAATTAACATCCCTCTCTATCTACAGCCCCCTCCAATATACAGTCCCATGTAAATAACATCAGACCATCTCTCCTGCCACCTCCAATATACAGTCCCACATAAATAACATCACCCCCTCCCCAGCCCCCTTCAACATACAGTCCTATGTAAAGAACATCACCCCCTCCCCAGCCACCTTCAACATACAATCCCATGTAAATAACATCCCCCCCTCAATATTCTGTCCCATGTAAATAAGATCACCCCCTCCCCAGACACCTTCAAAATACATTCCCATGTAAATAAAATCACCCCCTCCCCAGCCACCTCCAACATGCATTCCCATGTGAATAACATCACCCCCTCAGCTTTCAGTCCAATGTAAATTACATCACTCCACCCCAATGTCCCATGTTAATAACTTTCCTCCCTTCAGCCGTAACATACAGTCCCAGTTACATAACTACAACTCCCAGCATTGCTCTGCCTCTCCATTCACTTACCTCTCCTCATGTAGAGACCTCACCACAGCTTCTTCCTCTTCCCAGGACTTCTCTTCACTGCGGTCCTCTGCTACACTGGTCACATAATGGTGACATCATCACAGGTCCTTTTCAGCTACTGCATTAAGAACTGATCACATGGACTGTGATGTCATCACAGGTCCTTTAGCTCTTGCAGTGCATTAGATTCAATTGTATTGCCGTCCTGGCAGGCAGGACATTCGGGGCCCAGGCCCCGAATGTTTTAATCTAGCGACGCCCCTGCTATCGTCGGTTTTATTGTGGCTTTTTGGTGTATGTATACAATCCCATTGAAGTCTATGAGGAAAACTTCTCTACAGAAGGTGCGGAATCACACAAAAAAATCCACACTACAGGTCAATTAATGCACAGAAAAAAAGCAGAGTGTACATGATATTTGTGAAATCTCCTTCACTTTGCTTGTAATGGATTAGGCTGCAGTTTTTCGGCATGAAATCCACGCAGAAAAAACAGTGTAATCCTCATCAGTAGCCAAGAGTCTGGTCAACAGAATGCTCTCCCTGATCCTCCTTCCTCCCACCATAAAGAGTCGGCAAACAAGTGATCCCACATTACGGATATTCTGAGGAGCTCTTTTCAGCGGCATTCCTTGATTTGGCCCTCTCGCCAAGCATGGTTGAAGAGGGACAGATCTTGTGCCCTGATACCCAAACTCTTAGGCATACACAATCACAAGAATATGACGGTGGGGAACGGCAATTACTGTTTAATGAGGTGGATGATGATGAGACACAGTTGCCAATAACTCAACAGCAATTACTGTATCAAGAGGTTGATAAAGAGGATGAGACACAGTTGTCAATCACTGAGGTAGTGCTAAGGTCAACAAGTTGGGAGGATGAGCAGAGTGAGGAAGTGGAAGAGGAGGTGGTGGACGATGAAGTCACTGACCCAACCTGGGAATTTGGAAAGCCGAGCGAGGACAGCAGTACAGAGGGGGAGGGATCTGCTGCACCGCAACAGGCTGGAAGAGGCAGTGGGGTGGCAAAAGGGAGAAAGTGCGCCACACCAAACAGACCTGCAACTGTTCGCTGGAGCACCCCCTTGCGGAAATCTCCCTTGCCAAGGGGTAGGTGTTCCGCAGTGTGGCGCTTTTTTTTCGAGGAAAGTGCGGACGACAAAAGAATTGTAATTTTCAACCTATGCCATACAAAAATGAGCAGTGGCGTGAACACTAATAACCTCACCACCACCAGCATGATCCGCCACATGGCTTCAAAGCACCGTAATAGGTGGGCCGAACGCCTGGGTCCACAATCTGTGTCGGCGGGTCACACCACTGCCTCATGTTCCCGTGTGTTACGTGCTGGCCAATCCCCTGTCACAAGCGCAGGCCCGGATGCCTCCCTCCCTGCACCTGGACCTTCACAAGCACCATCAGCGACCACATCCACTTCCGTGTCCCAGCGCAGCAAACAAATGTCCTTATCCCAGGCAATTGAACGCAGACGCAAATACCCACCCACAGGCCATAGCACTAAATGCGCAGCTTTCCAAATTACTGGCCCTGGAAATGTTACCATTTAGGCTTGTGAACACTGAGGACTTCTGCAGCCTGATGTCGGCGACCGTCCCGCCTTACGCAGTCCCCAGCCGCCACTATTTTACAAGGTGGGCAGTGCCCGCCTTACACCAACATGTGTCCCGTTACATCACACGTGCCCTGACCAACGCAGTTACTGGGAATGTCCACTTAACCCCGGACACATGGACAAGTGCATTCGGCCACCCTGATTGCACAGAGGGCAGTATAGGAATACCAGCTGCAACATGGTTGTCGCCTTTCCAGTCAGCTTCCGCTATTCACAAGCGAGAAGTCGGCATGGATGTCTGACCTCTGTGAGGTTTTAAGAAACTTTGAGGAATCAACACAGATGGTGAGCGACGATAATGCTATTATCAGCGAACCATCCCAGTTCTGTGTCTACACAAACGCTCGCTGCTCACAATTAAAGACGACGCTTTGCATGTGGAAGAGGTGGAAATGAGGGAAGATATTACACAGGGTGATAGCCAGAACACCCTCAGTTCGTCTTCTCAGCGCGAATTGGACGATGAAGAGGAGGAGGAGCAGGAGATGGTTGCTTCCCCTACAGAGGGTAGTACCCATGGAAGTTTAATTCCATCTGTTCAGCATGGGTGGGCAGAAGAGAAGGAAGAGGATGAGGATATTGAGAGTGATTCTCCTGATGACGACTGTGAAGTCTTGTCTGTTGGTACACTGGCACACATGGCTGACTTCATGTTAGGCCGCCTTTCCAGCAACCTGCGCGTTATACGCATTTTAGACAACACAGATTACTATGTGTTCACCCTTATCAACCCCTGCTATAAAGAGAACTTCTCATCTCTCATTCCTCTGGTGGAGAGAACGAGCAAAACGGTGCAATACCAGAAGATCCTTGTTCAAAAATTGCTGACAACGCTGGCGGCAGAGTCCGTAGTTCCTTGGCCAACTGGGGAGGGGAGACAAGGGAAACACACAGCAGTTCCAACAGAGGCAGGGCAACACTCTCCAAAGCCTGGGACAGTTTCAAGAAACCCCGCCAGCGCAACCTCGCCCTGATGTGCGGCCTAGTGTCACAAAGAGGGAAAAATTTTGGAAGATGGTGAAGGAGTACATAGCAGATCGTGTCAGCATCCTCAATAAACCCTCAGTGCCTTACAACTACTGGTTGTCCAAGCTGGACAAATGGCACGAAATGGCGCTCTACGCCTTGGAGGTGCTGGCCTGCCCTGCCACCAGCGTTTTGTCAGAGTGGGTATTTAGTGCTGCTGGTGGCATTATAAAAGATAAGCGTATCCGCCTGTCAACTGAAAATGCTGACAGGTTGACTCTTATAAAAAGGAACAAGGCCTGAATTGAACGACTTCTCGACTCCACCAGAGGAAAGCTGATGAACATAAACGCACTTTAAATGAGTCGTTTATAATGTACTGAATACACTGTATTCCCATGCACCCCTTCCACCACAAACAAGGGTATATGGTTGTATCTTCCTTTTCTCCTCCTTTTCCTCTTCCATCATATCAACATGCTTATTCGTCGCATATAATGCCTTCGCATATAATTTTTTACAGGGTCAGCTCACCAGCAGGCCCTCACCTACAATGTTTTACAGGGTCAGCTCACCAGCAGGCCCTCGCATATCAATTTTTATAGGGTCAGCTTACCAGCAGGCCTGCACCTAAAATCTTTTACAGGGTCAGTTCACCTGCAGGCCCGCACCTAAAATTTTTCACAGGGTCAGCTCACCAGCAGGCCCTCGCATATAATGTTTTACAAGGTCAGCTCACTAGCAGGCCCTTGCATATAATTTTTTACAGGGTCAGCTCACCAGCAGGCCCGCACCTAAAATCTTTTACAGGGTCAGCTCACCAGCAGGCCCTCGCATATAATGTTTTACAGGGTCAGCTCACCAGCAGGTCCTTGCATATAATTTTTTACAGGATCAGCTCACCAGCAGGCCTGCACCTAAAATCTTTTACAGGGTCAGCTCACCAGCAGGCCTGCACCTAAAATCTTTTACAGGGTCAGCTCACCAGCAGGCCCTCGCATATAATGTTTTACAGGGTCAGTTCACCAGCAGGTCCTTGCATATCATTTTTTACAGGGTCAGCTCACCAGCAGGCCCTTGCATATAATCTTTTACAGGGTCAGCTCACCAGCAGGCCCTCGCATATAATGTTTTACAGGGTCAGCTCACCAGCAGGTCCTCGCATATAATCTTTTACAGGGTCAGCTCACCAGCATGCCCGCACCTAAAATCTTTTACAGGATCAGTTCACCAGCAGGCCCTCACGTATAATGTTTTACAGGGTCAGCTCACCAGCAGGTCCTCGCATATAATTTTTTGCAGGGTCAGCTCACCAGCAGGCCTTCACCTACAATCTTTTACAAGGTCAGCTCACCTGCAGGACCGCACCTAAAATCTTTTACAGGAATTCTCCCTGGATGCTTGGTCGCTGCCGCGTTCTATGCAAGAAGCACTAATTGTAGTCATACCAAAGCCTGGGAAGGATCCCAAGTATCCGGATTCTTACAGGCCATGTAACGGTCGCGTACACACACACACAGGGGGGAGGGAAGTGACCACCGCGCTCTACCCTTACCCCTGGCCCTGCCTACTTGCCTCGCGAGTCCTAATGACAGGGGACAACGGGACGGCAATCCCTAGCTTGGACTAAGTGCAGGGATGACAGACAGACAAACAACAGAACGAGAACGGACCGAGTCAATACCAGGAAAGCTACAAAGTACAAATGGAGCAAGCAGAGAATTGTCAGGAGAAGCCGGGGTCATAAATACCAGGAGAGTCGTGTAGTACCAAAGGAGTCAGCAGAGGATCGTCAGGAGGAGGCCCGGGTCAGAATACCAGTAGAGCAGCAAAATACACAAGGAGCAGGCAGAGGATCGTCAGGAATTCAGCAGGAGGTAAGTACGCCAGGAAAGACAAAACCACAGGTGGAACCTAAATTAACAGGCAACCTGTGGCCAGCAGGCTGCCTGTATTTATAGTGGGGAGTGAGGGTCATGTGACGTGGCCAGCGTCACATGACCGACAGACCAACCAGTCGAGCACCGAGTGTTCAGCTCGGCGCTCAAGGCAGACTTAGGAGCAGGGAGCCACCCAGCTAGTAAAGCCGCCCTGGGAACGAGGTCAAACACAGATCCTCGCTCCCGAAGCTAAGCAGCAGGTCTGCGGCTAATGGGGGACCGAGTGCACCTTCGGCACCCCGTTACAGGCCAATATCGCTGTTGACAGTGGATGTAAAACTGCTGGTGAAAGTGTTGGCGACACGGTTGTCTAGGTTGATTCTCACCATAGTACATCCAGATCAAACAGGCTTTATGCCCGGCAAATCTACTGCCATTAACCACTTAAGGACCACAGTTTATACCCCACTAGTTACCAGGCCCTTTTTTACAAATCGGCACTTCACAACTTTAACGGTTTATTGCTCGGTCATGCAACTTGGCACTCAAATGAATTTTATCTCCTTTTCTTCTCACAAATACAGCTTTCTTTTGGTGGTATTTGAGTGCTGCTGACATTTTTCCTTTTTCCGATATTAATCAAAATAGGCCGCAATTTTCAAAAAAAAGTGTATTTTTAACTTTCTCTGGTTAAATTGTTCAAATATAATTACATTTCTATACAAGTTTGTGTCAGAATTTATTGTGTTACATGTCTTTGATAAAAAAAAATCCAATAAGTGTATATTTATTGGTTTGCACAAAAGTTATAGCGTTTACAAACTATGGTACAAAAATTAGAATTTCCGCATTTTGAAGCAGCTCTGACTTTCTGAGCACCTGTCATGTTTCTTGAGGTGCTACAATGCCAGGATAGTATAAATACCCCCCAAATGACCCCATTTTAGAGAGAAGACACCCCAAAGTATTCGCGGAGGGGCATGGTGAGTTCATGTGAAAAAAAATGTAATCATACAAGTTAGCGGAAAATGACACTTTCTGAGAAAAAAATAAAATAAATAAAGTTTCCATTTCTGCTAACTTCTGGCAAAAAATAAATAAATCTCCCACGGACTCACTATGCCCCTCAGTGAATACCTTGGGGTGTCTACTTTCCGAAATGTGGTCATTTGTGGGGTGTGTTTACTGTTCTGGCATTTTGGGCGGGTCTAAATTGTGGGCAACCCTGTAAAGCCTAAAGGTACTCGTTAGACTTGCAGCCCCTTTACGCACCTAGGCTGCAAAAAAGTGTCACACATGTGGTATCGCCGTACTCAGGAGAAGTAGGGCAATGTGTTTTGGGGTGTATTTTTACATATACCCATGCTGGGTGAGAGAAATATCTCTGTAAATTGACAATTTTGTATAATTTCTTTTTAAAAGTTGGCATTTACAGAGATATTTCTCTCACCCAGCATGGGTATATGTAAAAATACACTGCAAAACACATTGCCCTACTTCTCCTGAGTACGGCGATACCACATGTGTGACACTTTTTTGCAGCCTAGGTGCGCAAAGGGGCCCAAATTCCAATGAGTACCTTTTAGGAGGGCATTTTTAGACATTTGGATTCCAGACTTCTTCTCACGCTTTAGGGCCCCTAAAATGCCAGGGCAGTAGAAATACCCCACAAGTGACCCCTTTTTGGAAAGAAGACACCCCAAGGTATTCCGTGAGGGGCATGGCGAGTTCATGTAAAATTTTATTTTTTGTCACAAGTTAGTGGAATATGGGACTTTGTAAGAAAAAAATAAATAAATATCATTTTACGCTAACTTGTGCCAAAAAAAATTCTATGAACTCGCCATGCCCCTCACGGAATACCTTGGGGTGTCTTTTTTCCAAAATGGGGTCACTTGTGGGGTATTTATACTGCCCTGGTATTTTAGGGGCCCTAAAGCGTGAGAAGAAGTCTGGAATCCAAATGTCTAAAAATGCCCTCCTAAAAGGAATTTTGGCCCCAAAAAAGTGTCACACATGTGGTATCGCCGTACTCAGGAGAAGTAGGGCAATGTGTTTTGGGGGGTCTTTTTACATATACCCATGCTAGGTGAGAGAAATATCTCTGTAAATGACAACTTTTTACATTTTTTTTATACAAAGTTGTCAATTTACAGAGATATTTCTCTCACCCAGCATGGGTATATGTAAAAAGACCGCCCAAAACACATTGCTCTACTTCTCCTGAGTACGGCGATACCACATGTGTGACACTTTTTTGCAGCCAAGATGCGCAAAGGGGCCCAAATTCCAATGAGTACACCTTTAGGATTTCACAGGGCATTTTTACGCATTTGGATTCCGTGAGGGGTATGGTGAGTTCATGTGAGATTTTATTTTTTGTCACAAGTCAGTGGAATATGAGACTTTGTAAAAAAAAAATAAAAAAAAAATCCTCTAACTTGTGCCAAAAAAGAAAAAAATCTTCTATGAACTCGCCATGCCCCTCAAAAGTGATCTTTATAACGCCGCAGCGATTTTACGGTGTTTTTGCAGTGATCAGAAAAAAATATATTCTGTCACTGCGGTGGGGCGGACTGAACGCAAGTGTGCGCCCAAGATCAGGCCTGATCGGGCGAACACTGCATTTTTTGTAGAGCCTATAGAGGTTAATATCTGGAGATTGTACACCAGTTTACAGATTCCAAGGGGAGGATAGTGATGATAGAGCTGTGCTGGCGCTTGACGCTGCTAAGACGTTTGATAGTATTCAATGGAAATATCTTTGGACGGTGCTGAATTGTATGGGCTTTGGTACTCAATTTATTAGATGGGTCCAAGTGCTCTATTCCACTCCACGAGTACAGATTAGAGTCAACGGAGGAATATCTGACTACATTAATTTGCAAAGAGGTACTAGACAGGGTTGCCCACTGTCGCCTCTATTATTCGCCCTAGCGATAGAACCCCTGGCAGCGTCGATCCGCAGGTCACAGCAAATCAAGGGATTCCAATATGGCTCTATACAAAATAAAGTCGCTCTATATGCGGATGACACCCTGTTATTTTTGAGGGATACTAATTCCTCTCTGAACGCTGTTATGTCCCTTATTGATAAGTTTGGGGGGTTTTCTGGTCTTACCATTAATTGGCAGAAGTCAGCACTGATGCCTATAGATGGTCAGGACTTATCGAGCATGCCGAGTACTGGTGTGGTACCATGGGTGCCGAAAATTAAATATCTGGGAATATATGTTACCCCTAGAATTTTGGATTTTGAGGAGCTTAACCTGAATCCGCTAGGTTTAGGCTCAAGGTCAGGACATGGTGCCGATTATTTCTTTCTGTAGTGGGTAGAGTAAATCTACTGAAAATGGTGTTGATGCCACAATTACTGTATATATTAAATAATGCTCCGATCTGGATACCTTTGGACAGGTTCCGGAGGATCAACACTATTTTTAGGGAACTGATATGGAAGGGCAGTAAGGCACGGATTAAGCTGGAGACGCTGCAGACGGGCATGGATTAAGTAAGGCACGGATTAAGCTGAAGACGGAGGGGGGACTGGCGGTGCCCAACTCATGGCTTTATTATCTTGCTGCATAGAGCCAACATTATCAGGGATGGATGGAGGGCAACCTTCAGGAGACTACGTGCTAAATATTACAACAATGGCTAGGTAAAAGAGACTTATGTGTATCCTGGAAGGAGCTGGGGTTACTTTAAGGAAAGAGAAATTGCCATTGATAGATCTCATGAAGAAAACGTGGGCCAAAAATAAACAACTGAGAGGAATAGGAGGTGTAAGTGAACTCTCGCCAATTTGGAATAACAATATACTGCCGGAGTTCTTACACTTCTTTAATTCTAAGAAATGGGAGACCAGAGGGGTGTGGAGAATAGGGAACCTACTTGAGGGAAATGTCTTTAAGTCGTTCCAGGATATGCAGGAGGTATTTAGTATCCTGCGTAATTGCTTTTATCCGTACCTCCAACTTAGACACGCGTATGAGACCACTATAAGGACTGGCTGCTTAGTAGCTAAAGTGGAGGCAGTTCAAAAGCTAATTTTGATGGGAAGTAACAGGAGAGGTTTGATATCCCAAGTACAGTACAGACCAAAAGTTTGGACACACCTTCTAATTCAAAGAGTTTTCTTTATTTTCATGACTATGAAAATTGTAGATTCACACTGAAGGCATCAAAACTATGAATTAACACATGTGGATTTATATACATAACAAACAAGTGTAAAACAACTGAAAATATGTCATATTCTAGGTTCTTCAAAGTAGCCACCTTTTGCTTTGATTACTGCTTTGCACACTCTTGGCATTCTCTTGATGAGCTTCAAGAGGTAGCCCCCTGAAATGGTTTTCACTTCACAGGTTTAATAAGTGGGATTTCTTGCCTTATAAATGGGGTTGGGACCATCAGTGGTGTTGAGGAGAAGTCAGGTGGATACACAGCTGATAGTCATACTGAATAGACTGTTAGAATTTGTATTATGGCAAGAAAAAAGCAGCTAAGTAAAGAAAAACAAGTGGCCATCATTACTTTAAGAAATGAAGGTCAGTCAGTCAGCCGAAAAATTGGGAAAACTTTGAAAGTAAGGGCTATTTGACCATGAAGGAGAGTGATGGGGTGCTGCGCCAGATGACCTGGCCTCCACAGTCACCGGACCTGAACCCAATCGAGATGGTTTGGGGTGAGCTGGACCGCAGAGTGAAGGCAAAAGGGCCAACAAGTGCTAAGCATCTCTGGGAACTCCTTCAAGACTGTTGGAAGACCATTTCAGGGGACTACCTCTTGAAGCTCATCAAGAGAATGCCAAGAGTGTGCAAAGCAGTAATCAAAGCAAAAGGTGGCTACTTTGAAGAACCTAGAATATGACATATTTTCAGTTGTTTCATACTTGTTTGTTATGTATATAATTCCACATGTGTTAATTCATAGTTTTGATGCCTTCATAGTCATGAAAATAAAGAAAACTCTTTGAATGACAAGGTGTGTCCAAACTTTTGGTCTGTACTGTATATGCTCTGTTGTTGGAGAAATTCCTCGCTGCTCATCCATTGTTGAGGATGATTAAATGGGAAAGGGATGTGGGAGAGATTCCAGGTGGTCAATGGGCTGATATACTGGAAGCAGTGCCAAAGGTGTCCCTGAGTGAGCAGGGCAAGCTGTCACCACTCTTTATCCTACACAGAGTGTATAAAACACTGGTGTTTTTGCATAAGGTTGGATGTAGGGCTGATGCAAGATGTCCTAGATGTTCGGAAGAGCCAAGTTTTCTTACTTGCCTTTCTATACTCTATGAAAATAATATATATGCATGTAATAGAGAAATCTCTATGTCTTTATGTTACCATGTAATTTTACGCTGTAGTGTAATTGTAAGATCTAGAAAAAGACAATGACACGTGAATATTGTTTTAAAACTTTACTTTATTTGTAACAATAAAAAAGATTTGATTTAAAAAAAATCTTTTACAGGGTCAGCTCACCAGCAGGCCCTCGCATATAATGTACAGGGTCAGCTCACAAGCAGGCCCTCACATATAATTTTTTACAGGGTCAGCTCACCGGCAGGCCTACACCTACAATCTTCTACAGGGTCAGCTTTATCTGCAGGCCCTCGCATATAATAATTTAGAGGGTCAGCTCATCATGTTTTAAAGGGTCAGCTCAGCAGCAGGCCCTCAACTGTAATTTTTTAGAAGGTCAGCTCAGCAGCAGGCCCTCGATCCAAATGTTTTAGAGGATGGTGCATGGTGGTGCATGATGGGCTCCGATATTTTCCTGACAGGAATATATTGGCAAAAGTCTCTGCTTTTAATATCTGCATTTATGACTAGCCAGTATAGTCAGTGGCATATCAGTTTGGTGCATTTTTTCTGTGATTTATATGATTATATTTTCATCCGCACAATGCTTTGTTTTGTGTAGGATGCCTTTGTGGTGCATGTGGACTGTGCCGACATCCTCCACCGTATGCATTTTTTTTGCTGGGGATGGTTGTTTGCTGCGGTCCACATGCGGTGGGGCTGATCCCCCAATGAAAAACACGCTACAGTGTTAGGGGTTGATCAGCTCCCCCAGAATTGCCACTATATTTCTGTGTTTGTGTCTTGTTTTATATGTAGTGTATGTGCCTTTACCTGGCATTCAAATACTCCTGCCGATGTATGACATGTAATATGGTGTACAAACTTGAATTAACTTGTCCTTAACGCATCATGGAACATAATACTTCTTAACTGGCAAGCAATACAATTACAACACGATTGCCAAACCAGTTCCTCATTGGTGGTGGGACATAATGACTACTAGTCAAGGTGTCCCCCAAATTCAGTGATCTTCTCCAAGTAATCAGAGGATACGCAGACAGGCAATTCCTCAGATCTTGATCAGACAACAAAATCGGCCAATACTTGCTAATAATAGTATGCGTTTTGCCCCATTGTGAATTGAAAGATGTTCTAAATCTTGGTTTTAAATCTGTGGTCCTTGTATCCCTATATTTACTTACCCAAAGCAAATCGCATTTAGAATTTTTAGCCCTCAAATTTTTATTCTGATATCTCTTTGGTTATAGCCAAAAATGAGTAAAAGGCAATCAAACAAAAATTGCCTCCAAAGGTGTACATAGCCTTTAAGCTGGTTGACTGCTGCTTTCTATTCTTGTCAGTGGCAGTGGGCCTTTTTCAGCCCTAAGAGGTCATAGCTAGTGATGAGTGAATTTCTTGAAAATTCGATTCGGCTGATTCGCCGAATCTCACCCCAAAATTCGCTTTGTGATGAATTACTTCGCCACGAAGCGCATTTTTTTGTAAGTAGCGGGTGCAATGACAGGGAGCTGTGATAGCGCTGCCCCTGTCATTGTACCCCTCAGATTCCGCATTCATACATGATCACGGCATCTGAGTGTACAAACAGTGTGAAATTAACATGAAAAAAATCATTACATCAAACGCGTCCATTTGTGCGCGATGGCCGGCCGCTGCCATCTTGTTTGAAGATCTCGGCCAAAATCACGTGCGGCGCGAGATTACGCCATCACGCCGGCCGGCGTGGTGATGTATGACGTCATCATGCCGGTCGGTGTGATGATGTAATCTCACGCCGCACGGGATTTCAGTCGAGATCTTCAAGCAAGATGTAGGCTGGCGGCCCTTCGCGCGGAAATGGAGGCGGTAAGTTTGAATTTCAGGATTAATGGATTCGCTGACACGAAGCACGAGGAAATTCGGCTTCTAGACTAATCAAATAATTCCTGAAATTGGGATCAAATTCCACTTCGTGGCATTCGATTCGCTCATCTCTAGACATAGCATCATAAAAAACCTACAGCTCAATAGTGGAACTGGGTATCCATCTCCTACATTAGCCCGTCGGCCCAGAAGGGCCCTTAGTTGCTTTAGTTGTCTGTGGGATAGAGACCTGTTGTATACCATTTACCCTTTCTAAGGACAGATGTCTAACATTGTATGACAAACAATGGCCAAGAAATGTGACTGTTGTTTGCAGAATTGTAGCTTGTTTGGATGCTTCACATCCAATTCTCTGCTAAAGATTTCACTAGGGGCAGAGTGTCCTTACTTCACTGTTCCATAGATGGACAGCAGAGGAGCAGATCATTAACATACTACAAAAGGGTGGGATGAATTGGAATTAAAGTTCTAAACAAGCAAACACAACTTTCCCAAAGTTGTGATACAGATTAAACATTTGGACCCTGATTTATCATATCTTAAGTCCAGAATTCTGATTTCAAAGTTGCCAAATGAGGCTATTGAGACTTTTTGGGCTCACTTGCTCAAAAATTTAGCGACTTTTAGCATTTTTACACCATTCACTCTAGTTTTGAAAAATGGATGGGAAAAGCTATGTTTCACTCCATATTTATCACTAAAACTAAAAAAAGTTTGCAAGATAACTCCAGAAGGAGAGTGGAGTAGGAAAACAGGAGTAACTTTTCTAGATAAAGGACAAATTTATTACACAACCAATGGCGGATCATAATAGGGGCATTTGGGTCGACAGCCCTCGGCCCTACACCTCTTTGGGACCCACTGCGCCCACATGTGCTTGCAAACAATTAGAAAGGGGATAGAGAACTCACTGCAGTGTTGTCACGACCGCTATCCAAGCAGCGGTCGTGTCGCACCAGACGGAGGGGAAGGGGACCCTACCTACGGATGGGAATAGTATGGCCACCCCTGACTAACCCTAAGCTGGCACCTGTCTGCCCTGATACCCTAGACGGGGTGTGAACCCGTGCGGCGAGCAGGATGCCTAAACCCTCAGTCACCCTAACAAGCCTAGAGTGGGGAAAGGCCGATGGGAGCACTAGTCAGCATCACTCATGTCTAGGAGAACAGCAGGGGAAGACAGCAACAAACAAACTATAACAGAGATAGACTTATCCAGTCACGAGCAGAGAAGGTGATCCCAATCACGACAGTCCACGCCGGACAAGAGCTCCACAGCAACACCATCAAACGATCTCCTTCAAAGGTCAGAATAGAACTGGAAGTAAGGACTATATCTGGCAATGACTGCAAGTGAAACTGAAACTAATATAGTAGCTGGGAGTGGCAGACAGGACTCACCTGAGAAGGATGCCTACAAACTCCCAGTCAGGACAAAAAGGTTCACAAGGCAAAACCCGGATGACATACCCTGAACCATGGAGCAAACTCACAAGCTATCGCGAGTAGCAAGTCGCTGCGACCTTCTCCTCCCAGACCTGTCTGGATCAGTCACAGTCGTGACAAGTGTACAGCGTTATCCACAGAGACCAAGCCAAGACGCCAAGACCAGGCAGTTAGGATGAGTCAAGGAGTCCATCCAATAAAAGCATGGCTAACTTTCCTGCCTGCGGCTTTGCCGTGCAAGGCCTGTCACTCCCAATGCAGAGAAGTACTGATGTTTTTTCTCTAGTTTCCAGTCTCTATGTATGGACGCAAACAGTGCTCAGCCGGGTCATGCAGCCCGGGAAGACAATGTAACAACCAGTCAGCCACACACACAGAGGAGGCTGAAACTAACCTTGCTTGCTCAACCAGAACATGTGAGCACACTTCCAGGCCCCCTGCCCCCTTCCTGGCTGGTGAGTTAAGTACTTGGGAGAAGCATGTGTGCTGTTTTTCAGTCAGTGGCTAGTCTGCAGCATCTCTCCTTGTAACTGAAGTTCAGGGGTCATGACAGCTAGTCATGCCCTGTGTTTAACCCTTTGAACCTTTCCTCCTGCTGACTGAAGGAAGTGCATCAGTAAGAAGTCCCAGGCATCCTTAAAGGGGTTGTCTCATCTCAGACAATGGTATCCACACCTGTCTCCTAAACAGAGCCCCAAAAAGTGGTGGAGGGCGCACAGTGCAGAAGAAATTATTTGTTCCAATAGCGTTTGTCACTCTGTGTAGCTGAGGTAACGCAGCAAAACCGCAGACAACTGCTGCACTACCTAAATGCACTATATAGAAAGTATATTATTGGTATATCACACCCCTGCTTCAATCAGTTTTTTGGGGGGCAACTGGTATATCACAAAAGTAGAAATTATTTGTTCCAATAGTTTTTGGCACTCTGTGTAGCTGCGGTATCGAAGCAGAACCGCACACATCTGCTGCACAATACAAATGCACTATAATATACTTTCTGTAGTTGCTACAGCAGTCAGGGTGTGTACCGATAGTTAGTCAGGAAACAGGTTGATTCGTGCCCGTACCACAGCTGCTGCCTGCACATGTCTATCAAGCGGACATTTGGTTGCCTGGTGAGCTGCTAGATATGGACAAATGTTTATCAACCTGATCTTCTGGTACACATCTAGTTAGCCTTCCAAGTTGATTCGTGCTCAATGCTCATATCCCAGCACTGCCTGTGAACGTCGATCCAGTTTGGACGCACACGTTTTTGTTGGCAGATTGTCTGAGGTGAAAAGATGTTTATCAACTTGAGTGAGGTGGGGGATCACATGTAGCAGGGGTGCAGGGACGTAGTGAGTTTAATTGTCCCTGAATACCTACCCTAGGTGCACAGTACATTTCGATTTTTAGTATTAATCTGCACCACTGTGACCACGCAGCTGGGTCTAACAGCGACACAGCGGACCAGCATGTGTGTCAATATTGGTCACTGAGTGGTGTAGATTTATTCTTTGAGGGGTTTGTTTTTTGGGGTGTTCTTCCTTGTTTTTGTTTATCCTTTGTTTTAAGGCATATTCAATAAAGATTAGTTTTAATCATAGCACTCCTCCATTGAATAGTAGTAATAGTGGGAGGCATATACGTTCAATTCAGTGATAGCTGGAGAGAGGTTTATTCATAGCCTCTCTGCTCGGTCCCTGTCAGCTCCACAGTCCAGGGTTTCAAGCCTGCAACTATTCTACCTAGAGGTGAGCAATTAACTCCTATAGATCGCTCCTCCGGAGTGACCAGTGTCCAAGCTGCATTCAGCCAAGTATCCAAGGGATTACTACAATTTATTCAGGACAAAGGATCAGCAAGACAGCCATTACTTGAGGGCTTACTAGGCACCTTTGTACCAGGTGTAGGAGACAACTTCATGCATCCCGCACCACCAGTTTAAACCCTGAGGGCAGTTTAGGCCAACTGTCAGAACAACATTGGAATAGAGATTGAAGGATTCAGAAAAGCACCTCCAACCAAGATTAGAATAAGGCAAGAGTTTTTACCAGTTTAAGACTTTCATACTTCATAAGCCTAGTCTGAAGCAGTAGCTTTCATATTCATTACAAAGAGCCTGTTTCCACTAAGGATTTGCATTCTCCTTCCCCCCATATGCATGGGAGACTGTATTTAATATCTGGCGCTACCAAGAGACTATTATTGCTAAGCTCATCAAGAGAATGCCAAGAGTGTGCAAAGCAGTAATCCAAGCAAAAGGTGGCTACTTTGAAGAACCTAGAATATGACATATTTTCAGTTGTTTCACACTTGTTTGTTATGTATATAATTCCACATGTGTTAATTCATAGTTTTGATGCCTTCATAGTCATGAAAATAAAGAAAACTCTTTGAATGAGAAGGTGTGTCCAAACTTTTGGTCTGTACTGTATATATGTAGAAAACTGGACAGCACTCCAGATAAAAATAAGTGGTTTATTCACCCATGTGGTGTAGGCAACATTTCAGCTCATACAAAGAGCCTTTTTCAAGCAGCCTTTGTATGATCTGAAACGTTGCCTAAACTTTTCTTTAGAGTTTAAAGCAGTTTCAGCACTATAATAAAATAATTTACTTACAAAACAAGCTATTCAGTCGTCTGCTGTGCTGTCCTCTGCTTGCTTCCACGGCTCTTCCCCTCCTTTCAGTCTCTCCATAGTGCACAGGTGCACTGTTATGGGGGATCTGTGGATGACACAGTGTTATGGGGGATCTGTGGATGACACACTGTTATAGGGGATCTGTGGATGACACATTGTTATGGGGGGCCTGTGGATGACATATGACTGAGGAGGGCTGTCAGGGGACATTATACAGGGGTAATTTAACTGAGGGGTATCAGGGTAAATTATACAGGGGGTAATATAACTACGGGGTATCAGGGTACACTATACAGGGGTAATATAACCCTGGAGGGCTATCAAGAACATTATACAGGGGAAATATAAGTAATATTACCTCTGTATAATGTCCCCTGATAGCCCTCCTAAGTTATATTACCCCTGTATAATAATTTCCCCATATACCCCTTAGTTATATTACCCCTGTATAATAATGTACACTGATGCCCCTTAGTTATATTACCCCTGTATAATAATGTACACTGATACCCCTTAGTTATATTACCCCGCCCTGTATAATTTAACCTGATACCCCTTAGTTATATTATATAACTGAGGGGTATCAGGGTACATTATACAGGGGTAATATAAGTGAGCAGGGCTATCAGGGACATAATACAGGGGGTGAGGGGTAAGATAAGTTATATTACCCCTGTAAAATGTCTGATAGTAGCCTAGCCCTCCTCAGTTATATTGCCCCTCATGTACCCTGATACCCCTAGTTATATTACCCCCTGTATAATTTACCCTGATATCCCTCAGATATATTATATAACTGAGGGATATCAGGGTAATACAGGCGACAACAGAGGATTCGTAGCACTGTGGGACAGGGGGGGTACATACTTCTTTTTTTATATGCCCTCACCTCACCAGCTAGCAGGCGGCCAGGCGCGCAGGGTACTCAGATGCAGCACGCACTCCCTCTCTGCCTCCGCCGGGTCCGGGACTCCGCCCCCCTATTTGAATACTAGCCACCGCCGGCAGCCCACAGCCAAGTATTGTAAATGAATTGACAGTGCGGCGGGCGGTGGCAGCCAGCAAAACAGACAAGGGGAATCAGCTGGGGGGCAGTGCGCACGGAGGTGACGAACCTATTAGGGTGTGCCCAGGCACACCCGGAACACCCCGTGCGCACGCCTATGGTTGTGTACTGTTGCCCTGACTACGACGGCCGGCACAGCCGCACTGTCCGCACACGCAGGCTGGGGGCGGGCCGCGGGCGGGTCGGGTGGTATCCATAATCCAATGATCTGTTGTTCTGTTGCCCTGACTATGAGTCCGACGAGCGCCGCGGCCGCCGGCTGGCACACGCAGGGTGGGTTCAAGTAAGTGAGAAAAAAAAAAAAAAAAGCATTCATTCATTCTTCCGCCCTGCGCAGGGTGCGCCCTAAGGCAGCCGCTTGGTCTGCCTTATGGCAGCGCCGGCCCTGGCATGACCTCAAGAAAACGATTCACACCAGACATCCCAAGAATATTGCTGAACTGAAACAGTTCTGTAAAGAGGAATGGTCAAGAATTACTCCTCACCGTTGTGCACGTCTGATCTGCAACTACAGGAAACGTTTGGTTGAAATTATTGCAGCCAAAGGAGGTTCAACCAGTTATTAAATCCAAGGGTTCACATACTTTTTCCACCTGCACTGTGAATGTTTACATGTTGTGTTCAATAAAAACATGGTAACATTTATTCTTTGTGTGTTATTAGTTTAAGCAGACTGTGACTGTCTATTGTTGTGACTTAGATGAAGATCAGATCACATTTTATGACCAATTTGTGCAGAAATCCATATAATTCCAAAGGGTTCACATACTTTTTCTTGCAATTGTAGGTAAAATCACCAATGGTGGTGTGAAATATATATAAATATATATATTAAGAATGAGCTATTACTCACTTTACAGAAGGAAGGGGGGGGGGGGTTACTCGGATAATCATAAAACACTGGTAAACCAGCCTGGATCGCCTCTAGATGGTAAAAGGCAGCTACAGTCAGGAAGCTTCTTTTCAACTTTCTTTATTTCAATAAATAAAATCCAGCTGAACGCGTTTCGGAATCATATGTCCCTTCATCAGGAGTAGCCTGATACCTACCATAGATTCGAAGTCCTGAAAAAGAGAGAAATGTTTTTGGATCTATAAATTATGCACAACTAACCCAGAGGGTCTGAATAAGATTATGGAAACCATTCTGTGAAAGTTATACCTGCAACAATAACCATGAAGGATCCTTTTCATAGCCCATATAGTATAGCCTTTTTGTATCCTAGTAATATTATCTCAGGTAAGATAATTATACCTATTGCAACTAGGGATAAGCGAAACCATTTCCCAAACTCAGGTTCGGTTCCAAGTGGTACCTTGGAACTGAACCCGAGTTCGGGAAATGGTTTTACATTAGAAATGAATGTATGAAGTTATTATGCAAAGTCTCGTGAGTCTTCGCGAAGTAATAACTTCGGCTCATAGAAGCCAATACATTCTAATACTGTACGGAGCATTCGCTCCGTACAGTATTCAAACAAAGTATTATGCGAATCGCTCATCCCTAATTGCAACATGTGTTACTCTTTTTTCCTATTTATTTCTCAGGATTCTGGCACCCTCTAGTGGTTTCGATCTGGAAATTCCTATCTAAACACTATAGTATCTTGCTCTGCAAATATAATCTCCTTTGGAGATTATATTGTATTTAATATTTTTTATTAATTTAATTAATTCAAAATTTATCAAGTAGTCTGCATCATCTTAGGGAATGTATATGTTTTTTTTAGCCCCCTGATTGTATCTTCATCTATATTTTCTGTTCTATTATGTTTCATTTATTTCCTTTTAAACCTATAATAAACTTACATGTCCGGGCTCCAGCTGCGCTTTTCTCAGCCTCGGCATGACCACACTGGGAGAGACGAGCAGCTGAGCCACGCCCCTTGGTGATGTGACGGTATTCCTAGTAACAGGATGCAATGCTCTGTTTCTCCCCGCAGTGCTAGGGGAAATTAGCAGTGGGCTGATTGCTCAGCTGCTCTATTACTGTGTACTAGTATTTCTGACTAATGGAGCGCTGAGTAAATGGACCTATCAGGTTCTGATCCAGGGACTTGAAGGTCTTTTTAAATTCCCTTCTGGCCATATACCATTACCAGTGATAGTCTTGTTTGGCTCACTAGCTAGGTTCCTTGTTCCCTGTTCCTGCTTGCATACTGATTCTTCTGTGCTTCTGACCCCCTCTTGTCTTCTGACCACCCTGTGTCTCTTGTTTGGTACTGCATAGCCCGTCTGGTTCTGACCCATTCCCGTACGACTCTGCTTTGGTGTTTGTTTGTCTGTTGGTGTTTGTTTCTGCACTTATTTAGAGTAGGGACCATCGTCCAGTTGCGGTTCTGCCAAGCAATTAGGTAGGGAAAGCGGGCTGGGTTCTAGCTTAAAGGGGTTATCCAATATCATAAACTGCCCCCCCCCCATGTGCCAGGCCCCTCACAGGGAATATACTTACCCCGCTCCATGCGCCACTCCTGGTCCCTGCACCGCCGCTGTTGCTTCTCCCCGTGCACGGTTGAAAACATCCAGTTTCGGGGGGGAGCAGCCAATGGCAGGTGGGGACAGGGATGAGCCTCCCTAGCATCACCCGCAATGCTAGGGAGGCTTATCCCCATCCCCGCCTGCCATTGGCTTCTCCCCCCCCCCCCCACACCGGATGTTTTCAACCGAGCACTGGGAGATGCAGCAGCGGGGGTCAGTTTATGATATTGGATAACCTCTTTAAGGCTCACTGTCCTTGTCTGTCCCTACCTACAAGCATTACAAAACCATTGAATGAATTAAGAATGTCACATGATTTGAAGCATGTTCCCTGTTTTTCTTGGGTGCGAATTTCATCCTTTTAAATTACTGTGTTACCGGTAATGTTGGTCTGACTCTGACCAAGGGGCCTGTCTGCCCCAGAAACATGTTATTCTATCTAATAAAGAATCTCTAACTTACACAACACTCTCTGTTCATCCACTGAGATGAGCAGCGCTTATATATTTGTATTGTACTCCTGGAGTGTAGGAGAAAACTAGAAACCCACACAAATACAAGGGGAACATAACATCATGCAGAAGATGTTCTTGGATTTGAGCCAAGGACCCCAATGCTGCAAGGTAAAAAAGTTCTAACCACTAGTAGGGACATACATTGCCATTCATCATTTCATCATTTTTTCTTTTAGTGAATATATTTTATGATAAGTGTATTTTATGATATTGTATTTTAGAGTCATTTAGTAGTATCACGTTATTATATTAAAATCATAGTATAATTTATCTGGGTGAATCGATACCTTCATATGTGTTCCCTTATGTAGAGAGTGCCCCTCTCATCCCCCTTTTATACATTGCCATCCATCCATCACCATGTGTCTAGTACATTCCAATGTACGTCAGTCATCATTTGGAAGGGAAATGTGAGTTTAATTATGAGTCATGATAAATGATGTAACTATGCTGTAACCTTATTTTTTCAACTGACATGAACTATGTAGAAGGAACATGTACAGTATTAGTTGACCTTGTTACACACCAGGTGAAGATCACCTATGTCGTGTCTGTATGTATCCGCTGTGGAATGCTTTTATTCTCAGTCATACATTGCGTTCTGCTTGTGTACAAGATCTGTGAATAAATGGCTGCATGTCACATTTTCAATATCTCTTATTTTGGTGTGATGATAAAATCAAAAACTGTAATAAAACTCTGTCAAGCTGCACTAATACAGTGAGGATATTTGGAACCTACTTGTCTATAAAACTATTCTCCTAAGTGCAGAGTGCACAACTTAAGACAATAGCTATACTATAATAACAAATACATATTCTTTCCCAAAAGGACAGAAACTGAGAAACCTATAAACACAAAGAGACTAAAGGACATTTTTGGATATATACTCTTCATTGTTGAGAGACCTGAAACTGACATAATGTTGATTGCAGCTACATACTGTGAGTGGCATAGTTTACAAGAGTGTTTTTGATTTCCAGCTATTACAACACTTATTATGAGTCATAATTAATCTTGAACAATGCCTGACAGGGTGGGGTTTCCCCTTTATAAATGCCAAGTCTATTGCTAAGTCATCCTAACTTCATTTTTAGGTCTAGATAGATATTTGAACTTTACTTTAAACACATTCCCACTTGTATAAAATATAACTTTAATAGATACTCAAAAAAAATATATATAGATAAGCTCAGATCAAGCCCATATAGAGTGGGTCTTACATGCAGATACAAATGGTACACTTATTATCTCAAAACTGTAAAACTGATTGCTTAGTTGAAATTACTCACAGTTTGTTGAAATCTCAGCACTTTGATGTAGATGTACGGCCACCTTAGGATCACGGATGAGGATCTCGAGTAGGTAAAATCTTCAAGATGCCGATAGGGGGTCAGGAAAGAGCAAAACAGAAAATACCTATACTCTACCTATAAGCCCCTCCCTAAACTTCAGCCCAGGGACATTCCTTTGTGGTAGGGGTTCCCTGTCCTCGTACCTAGCGTGTAATTCCCTGTTTACCCTATATATCAAGGTTAAATAGATAAATAATGGTAGGCTATATCAGCTGCTGAGAATTTCATTAGCAGTGTACCACAAAAAGGCTAAACCAAATAATATTAATTAATATATACTTAATGAAAAAAAAATCCAGAAGCAGCGTTTCCCTAGTCACTAGTACAGAGACTGGTTTGTCAGGGGATAAAGTAACAAAATTTACTTAGCTGGAGTCTCCAGATAAAGACTCTCACAGTGGTGCCTACAATCAGGACCCGCTAGGAGACTTAGGCTAGGAGACACCTGACATCAAGAACCCTGCATCCTAGCCCAAGTCTCCTAGTGGGTCCTGTTTGTAGGCACCATGTTAGAGTCTTTATCTGGAGACTCCAGCTAAGTAAGTTTTGTTACTTTTTGTGGTACACTGCTAATGAAATTCTCAGCAGCTGATATAGCCTACCATTTAGGGAGGGGCTTATAGGTACAGTATAGGTATTTTCTGTTTTGCTCTTTCCTGACCCCCTATCAGCATCTTGAAGATTTTACCTACCCGAGATCCTCATCCGTGATCCTAAGGTGGCCGTAAATCTACATCAAAGTGCTGAGATTTCAACAAACTGTGAGTAATTTCAACTAAGCAATCAGTTTTACAATTTTGAGATAATAAGTGTACCATTTGTATCTGCATGTAAGACCCACTCTATTTCGGCTTGATCTGAGCTTATCTACCTTTTTTTTTTTTTAAGTATCTATTAAAAGTTATATTTTATACAAGTGGGAAGGTGTTTAAAGTAAAGTTCTAGTTGATGCTCCCCCATATGGTAATCTACCGCCGAGGCGGTTTGTTTTTGCTAGATAGATATTTAAAATTTATTTTTGGTCAACAGGGGCTAGTGTATCTGATACATACCTCCCAACTGCCCCGGATCTGGTGGGGCAGTCCAGGATTTTGGTGGTGGTCCAGGAACGGCTGTGGTATGACCTGCTCTCAGCTGTCTCTCACCCATAGGACGCAGAGACAGTTGCCTTTAATGGTGAAACAGGGAGCTGCCCACTCCCTGCTTCACCATTCAGCTCAGCTGCCAGTGCTCCACAGCATCAGGCCAGATGCGGTCAGACATCCCACTATCCCTCTGCTGGCATGTATAGGAGGAGCAGTCCAGGTTGGGAATCATCCTGTGTTCCTCCTACACAGCCCAGCACCCAGCAGCACAATGTGTATCATGTGCTGATGCTGATGGTGCAGGGTGAGCTGTGATGATCATCGGAGGAACTACAGTAGGTGAGAATTTACTGTTTGTTTGTTTTTTCTTCCTGTGAAGGGTACACATATCTGGGCACAACTAGTGTAAAGGGGGCACATATCTAGGCATAAATATTGTGAGTTAGAGGCGTGGCCTGGTATGAACAAACTTGCTATGCACTGCACATATTGTCCCTCTTTGTGCTTTTCAAAAGTTGGGAGGTATGCTGATACTCTGGAATAAGTACTCTGGGGCAGCACAA